>NC_048298.1:250645459-250807678 GCF_013100865.1 Trachemys scripta elegans | reverse complement strand
AGGAGTTCAGGGTGCAGGAGGGGGCTCCTGGCTGGGAGTTGGAGTGCGGGAGGGGAGGGTTGGAGGTGCGGGCTCTGGGGTGGGACTGGGGATGAGAGATTTGGGATGTAGGAGGGGGCTCCAGGCTGGGGCAAGGGGTTGGGGCACAGGGGGGTGAGGGCTCTGGCTGGTGGTATGGGCTCAGGGGAGGAGCCAGAAATGAGGAGTTCAGGGTACGGGAGGGGGCTCCTGGCTGGGGCAGGAGGTTGGGTGCAGGAGGGGATCAGGGCTGGGGCAGGAGGTTGGGGCACGAGAAGCGGTCAGGGGTGCATGCTCCAGGCGGCGCTTTCTTCAAGCAGTTCCTGGAAGCAGTGGCATGTCCCCACTCTGGCTCCTATGCGGAGGTGCGGCCAGGCAGCTCTGTGCGCTGCCCTGTCCGCAGGCGCTGCCCCTGCAGCTCCCATTAGCTGCAATTCTGGCCAATGGGAGCTGAGGGTTGGTGCTTGGGGTGGGGACAGCGGAGCTCCCTGGCTGACCCTAAACATAGGAGCCAGAGGGGGAACATGCTGCTGCTTCCAGGAGCCTTGGCATGCGCGCGGAGCAGCCTCCTACCCCGCTCCCCGGCTGGAGCGCGGGAGCAGGGCAAGCCCCAGACCCCACTCCCCAGCGGGAGCTCGAGGGCCGGATTAAATTGGCTGGAGGGCCGGTTGTGGCCTGTGGGTTGTAGTTTTCCCACCCCTGCCTTAGCTGATCTCAGCTTTTGAGGTAGAAGCAAGGAGATGGGTAGTCTGTGAAATAGCCACAGCCCAGAGCATTTATAGCTGAAAACCAGTGTTTTGGTATTATTGTGCTTTGTGAAGTGAATCTGAAGACCGTGTGACCCATTAATATAATCATTACAGTATTTATGGAGCACTAAAAGTGTGCTCAGTGCAGTAAGAAATGTGAAAGAAGACAATGAGGAACACAAAATCTAAATTAAATTAAATATTCACCATACCTTAAACACACCTCATAATAGTATACATAAAGTATACGTGATCGGTAAAATATAGAGCCTTTATACAGCAAGTTAATTTTATTTGTTTTCTTTCTCTCTCCTTCTGTTCCTCTCCAATGGTTGGTTATCATGGAAAGGGCTGGTGGAAGAAATATGTTTTATAAAGGGGTTTGACTGGTGAGAGGGAGGTTCTTTGGTGAACAAGGCTTCAAGCATAGGAGTGAAAGGGAAGAAGGTTGTGAAGATATGAGGAAGAAGTGGACAGTGAAGCGGAAGGCATGGTGGGAAGGGCAGACGAGGAGGAAACAAGAGCTGCCTTATAGGTAGAGACATTGCTACTATAGAACCTTGAAATTGAGCACTAGGAGCTTGACTTGATCTGGAAGGGGAGGGAAAAGCCCGTAAAAGGATTCAAAGAAGGGAGTTTGCAATGGCGCAAACAGGTTGAGATGTACGCAAGACCGATGCAAAGTTGTGAATCAGCTCAGCGTGAACTTCCAGTGTGACACCGTGGCCAAAAGGGCTATTGCAATCCTTGGTTCTGTTACCTTTGTATTTGGCACCGGTGCGACTGCTGTTAGACTATTATGTCCAGTTTTGGTGTCCACAATTCAAAAACAATGTTGATAAATTGGAGAAGGTTCAGAGAGCCACGAGAACAAATAAAGGATTTAAAAAAACGGCCTTACAGTGAAAGACTCAGGGAGCTCAATCTATTTGGTTTAACAAAGAGAAGGTTGAGGGTGATTTGATCGGTTTATAAGTACTTAAAAGGGGTACAGAAATTTGATAGTAGAGGGGTCGTCAGTTAAAGGGGAGTTTACAGCGTTCATCACCTTCCATAATTGAATCCAGCCATAATATTTCAAACTTGTATAGTTTTTCGTCCATAGTGATCTCAGAATACTGTGAAAAGATGGATGGGCATTGTTAGATATTTTACCGAAGGGAGAGAGGAGGGAGTGATCAGCTTTTTTCAAAGATAGCAGGTCAAGGTGGGTGAAAATAAACAGAAAACCCTTAGATCTGGCCTATCTATCTTACTCTTGTACATATATGGCCCCCATTACTATAGTATATTTTTTTATCTATACTATACTATATCTGAGTGCCTCACAAACTTGTCAACATATTTATCCCCACAACTGTGCTGTGAGGTAAGGAAGTGCTATTATCCCTGTTTTACAGTTGGGGAGGCAAAGCAGTGAAAGACTAAGGGTTCATCTGCATGGTGTGTTAGTCCTCACCAGTGGGGTGTAAATTCTAGTCTGCACCAGTATGTTGTGCACTAACTGGCCAGGGTGAACACTGTGCACACTAAAAGTTCCTTGGTGTGCGTTAACACAGTCCCATTTCAAATGGTATTACATTAACACGCACTAGGGAATGTTTAGTGCCCATCAGCAGGCTCCACACAGACGTGCTGGTGCAGACTAGAACTTACACCCCACTGGTGAGGACTGCCACAGAAGTGACTTGCCCAAGGTCACAAAGGAAGTTTGTGGTAGATCTTATTGAATCTGGGTCTCCCACAGCCCAGGCTAGTTTTCTCATCACTGGACCCTCCTTTCCTGATCATTAATGACCTTGAAAGAGCAGATCTCATAGAGTGGAGGGTGTAGTATCTAGGAATAAGCTAGAGGAGAAGATGTCGAGACTTCAGGAATAGAAGACGTGCTTAAGGACTTTGGATGCAAAGATATAAGGAAAGATACCAGGTGATAATTGGAGAGACAGAAATATGGATTGTGCAAGATGATGGATTGTGAAGCAAGGGCTATCCTGCAAAATGTTCATGTTGTCATTGGCCTAAGTTCTGTGACCCTAAGTTGTCTTAGACATGGTGCTCTCAGTACCTTGTCCTCCCTTTTTAATTATTGTTCTACTTTTATACATCTGAAGTTAAGGATAGAAACAGTCTGAATATTAATTTATCCTATTGACTTTGAGGAGCTACCTATTGTAAGTGCAAAAAACAGATTTCTGATTTATAAGGAAACCCTCCTTTCCATATGTTTTCATTAAACTCTTTTAAAATTCCCATTAAAAAAGAGTTATAGATGAAAAAGATCAACTAGATTTTTCTGCTGGAATGTAGCCAAATTAGCCCTCATGTTTTATCTCTTAATGCAAATATAGACAATAAAACTATGCTCATGTTAAATATTGTTTTACATTTAAATATTTTTAAATGATGCACTGTGATTCCTGTTCTAACCATAAATTACATGCTCTTATTGACAAATAATATTGTTTTCTATCACCTATTCCTAAAGTTAGAATAGTATCAGAGGGGTAGCCGTGCATCTGAAGAAGTGAGGTTCTTACCCACGAAAGCTTATGCTCCCAATACTTCTGTTAGTCTTAAAGGTGCCACAGGACCCTCTGTTGCTTTTTAAAGTTAGAATAGAGTTTCCTGAATGACATCTGAGAAAATATTTGTTTAAAAATGTAGGGCTTTTTCTCAGTGTAATGTGATAAGTTAAAAAGGATAATCCAAGTTACTGTCCCAGCTATAGTAAAAAATATTAAACTGATAAGTTAGTGATTAGACATAACATTAATTTGTTATATATTGGAAATAAGAAAACTGTTTATATTTTTACCCCAAAGTCTATTGAAATGTACATTTTATTAACTAAGGCCCTGATCCAGCAAACATACACGTGAGTAATTCTATTAAAGCATTAAAACTCTCATTAGTGCTTTATATTTTAATTGTTAGTGTTGAACATTTATTTTATGCTTTTTAACTTGACATAACTAATTTATCAGAAATTCTTATAAGAAAATCCTGAAAACCGATATGTTTCTGTGAAGTGTTATAATATGCTTAATGGTGTCTGCAAGCTGCTGTTTTAATTAACTTTCCTAAATTTCAAACATCTATATTTTACTCTCTTATATGCTTTTAACTAAGGTATAGTAGATGCATTTTTGCTTCAGTACTAATTCAAGGTGTAATATTCATTTCTTTAGAAAACATTTTTGTTGTTGTGCATGCCTAGTGTTTTGTATGTTGTATACTGCATTCAGAATATTTTTTTCCTTCTCACCTATCCACAATGCAATGCCGTTCCCATGATGCACCTCTGCTTGCTGTTTACCTGTATGTTAATTCGCTTGAATCCCATTGGCCCACTGCCATCATGTGCTCGCTGCCTGTTATTAAAAGACTCAGTCGACTGCCAAAGCAATGAAGCGGCCTCTCGAAGCAACTGTAGACCTGGTACTTTGACCTTTCACCTTTTGCTTTGCATGTAGCTTTTCAGAAAAGCAACTAATGAAATTTGTATTGCTTTTTTTTAACATCAACTGAAAACTATCATATATTATTAATTTAGAAAAAATTCAGTATTATATTTATCCATCTCATACTCATATGCAATAAATGCAAACAATTTAGTTTTTTTCCTAACATGATTTCATTTTAAAATACCTTTTCATAGAAGTTAAAATTAGATATAACTGCTTTTATAATTGAAAATATTATAATCCCTCACTGTATTTAATAATAGGAAAAATATTTAACTAAGGAAGAATACTTGGTAATGAAACACAAGTGGTTTTTTCTTCCTAGAATATTTTAAGCCCAAATTTAAAGGAAATGCCACTTTTGTTGCTTTAAAGGCCTTCCTTTTCAGTAGTTGTGGTGCTACAGTTTTATGTTAATAGTACCATGCTTTTGCGATCAACAACAAAATTTCACTCATTTTACATTGCTATTATTTGAGTTAAGGTGCATGGCAAGGCATCTTTAACTGCTTTTTTTTAAAAGTATATTACAATATTTTATTCATATATATATTAGAAAATATGTATATATTTTGAAAAATCTGCAAATTTAATTAAATTCTCCTTTTTTTACAGGCCTTTCCTCCTGGCGTTCTTCACCCTTTACCAAAGAGACAAGCACTTGAAAAAAGTAATGGTGCCAGTGCCATTTTTAATCCCAGTGTCTTGCACTATCAACAGGCTCTTGCCAATGCACAGTTGCAACAACATGCAGCATTTATCCCAACAGGTATGTTGTATTTGCACTAAACAGAATCCTATTTAAGCATTCTCCCCATAAGACAGTGCTTATCACATTGAATATACTTTTAAATGTGTAATCCATTCTCTACACATTCATGACAAGTATGCACAAATATTTTAATACACTATTTTAATTCCTTCTGCAGAATATTAGGATTCAGGAGGTAATTTTATCGTGTCATTAACTAGCTTTTAGTATTTTCTGTTATTGTCCTTATTTTGCATATGTCAGAGTACTTTATATCTATATTAAGTGGGTTGCATGTTGGGTCCATCAACCAGAACTGTGTTTGGTGGTGGGGAGGAGGAGTGTCATTAACTTGTTGGAAAAGGCATAATGCTTCTGTGATACGATGGGAAGTGTGAAAAGTATTGGTAATATCTATCCCTGTTCTTCTGGTGTATTTTGTACTGCCACCATTACAGTTCTGCAGCCAGACATACTCCTGCTACACAGTACCCTTGCCCTCTAGACCAGCAGTGCTAGCGGCCAAATTATAGTTAATTCCTGCACAGATGCACTATGGGAATAAAACAGTCCCCGTCTGCATAGAACTGTTTAACGTTGGAAACTGGTTTCGTTGTCTTCATAATGGAATATTTTATAATCCAAAACTCTCCCCAGATTTTGCAGTTAATAGCTGGTGTTTTAATTCTTAATATAAGTGATTTAACTACAGTGGAATTTTAGTAACATGAATATTCCATTGTTGTTCAGAGCTGTAGACCATGTCATTTGGAAAAATCTACAGCCCCATCAGACCTAACATCTTGAGCTCATACGTGTGGCATGGAGACTTTCTTTTAACACTGTGAAAGAAGGGAGAATATTCTACTTAAATGTCTGATTTATGAATGAAGTGAACTTGCAATAAAATCTTCTATATTATTCAAAAAGAGAAGAATCTAAAAGTAAATACCCCGAATAGTGCTTAAAGAGTGCAGTTTCAGTATTAGTATGTATATCGACCATGAATTTTTAGGCTGATTTAAAACACTTTTCTGTGGTAAATATATTTTCTATTTTTGAATATATTTGCTTATCTTTTATCATATTTTTTAACCATCTAATAATAGTATGAATTAAACAAGTGAAAGAATTCAAGCTGCTGTAATTTCTTATTACATACCTTTAAAATAATCTTTTAAAAATAAAACAAAAATCATATGAACTCAGTAAAGTTTGCCTGAATAAGAAGTATGTAAAAACTTAGTAAAGATCTCAGCATTTGGCCCTATATTTGTCAAAATATGTTCTAAACATTTATTTTATGCGCTTGTTTTACATATTGACTCACTTTAATTTTGAAAATATTCCAAAATCTTGTGTAATTTTCATTGAGATCCCATGACCATTTTGTAACTTGTGACTATAATGGAAATGTGCAGGAAAATGTGCTAACATCCGTGGGAAGGTTTGAAGGAATTTGAGAAATGAAAAAGCATCCAGTGCTTACAAATGTCCAAGTCCCCCTGCAAATGTACTTCACATCACAGCCATAAGAACTTGTGGTGGGGTGTGCATTGTTCCTCCTCATAAGCACTACCTTTCAGAGCTTATCGTTATTGTATACAATTACAGTAAAATGCATTAAAATAATCCTGAAAAATAAGCTAGTTTGAAAATACTTCAATAAGATAGCACTCAGATATTTTCCAAACTTAGATGCTTATCTTTCCTCAAGTACTTTATTCCATGTGCTGTTTCTCTTCAATTTACATTTTGGGTTAACCCTGGAGTCATCATAACCACCAGTACAAAATTAGCTCAGAATTGAGTGACAGTTTGTTTATTATAAATTCATGATATAAAAGGATGTGGGCCTTTTTGCCAAACTCTTAAGGGGCCAGATTGTCATCCAGTCCCAGCACAGGTGCACAAAAAAGAGAAAAGGTGCAAAGAGCCTCTCTCTCCAGGAGACCCAGCACATGAGCCAGGCCACAATGGGAGAGGTTCTCATAGTGAGCAGGAGAATTCAGAAGGTCTGGCATCACTAGTATCTGTAAAGAGGGGTGGGGGATGAGGACGTGAGCTTAAGGTGACCAGACAGCAAGTGTGAAAAATCGGGACAGGAAGGGGTAATAGGAGCCTATATAGGAAAAGTCACAAAAATCGTGACTGTCCCTATAAAATCAGGGCATCTGGTCACCCTACGTGAGCTATGGTGCACACCCTTTCCACTGGCCGATAGAATGGGCCTTTCACAGAAGACAGTGCATGTTGCTCCTACAGTTGTTGCACTCTCAGGGAGTTCAGGAGGAACTGTGTGTTCTGGAACTTGGCTCTAAGTACATCTACACCTTCCCATGTGGGGCTATGGCTATAAATATTGCACACCCTATGAAGAACTGTGCATGCAATTAATTCTTTGGTTTAAAATGGTAAACCAATATTTCCTGAACTAGTATCAATTTTAAATATGTCCTATGTGTTCGGTAGAAATGTTACAGTTAGAACCAGGTTTTGCTTATAAAATATATGGAAAACTGATACGTTGTTTTATATAATTTCTCTGCCTTTTCTAACCAATGACTTCCTAATTAATGGTTTGGGGCTTCATAGCACTGCTTATCTTAGATTTTTTTGCACTGTAGTTCTCTTTTAATACAAAACACACACTAAATCAGTATGACTACTTCATTCGCACTTTTTATTGTTTGGTGAATGGTTATTTATGATCTGAAAAGCAAGAGGGTAGTGTTTTCCTTCAAATGCTGTTTATTAGAACTTTTATGACCACTGGAAGAGGGGAAAGTGTGTGAGGGTTATTCTTCATGATAAGGTCATTCATAGTTATTTTTACTGTTAAATAAATAAATACATAAAAGGTTGTTAACATCACCAAACAGGAGTTCTGCAAATTTAAATCTATTTTATGTGCTGAATATGTAGTAGTAGCATAATGTGTTATGTACATGCCACTTTGTTCCTCTTCCTCTACCCTCCACCTTCTCTCCACTATGCACCATCCTAAAAACCCCTATCCTTTTTCATTCGCTTTAGCAGAAAGGATAACAGCTGAATGAGCACAAAAACTGAACTCAGCTGTACAGAGGCCTCCCCACCCCCACCCAGAGTACTTTTGAGGCACATTGGCAGGACATCATGTGGAATGTTGCACAGTCACTAGCCATGCTGCATTGGTTCCGTTTCCAGTGCTGCCATTTTAGCATTTTTGTTGATAAAAATAACATTAGTAATTTGTTATTAAAAATGTGTATGTTAATATTTAAACGTAGATTTAACAAAATCGCCCTTGAATAATAAGAGAATTTTTATTGAATTAAATGTTTTCCTCTGCTGTGTATGAGCAAAATTAATAAACATTAATCTTTGTAGCTAACATAATGCTGTCTGAATTGTTGAATGGATTTAAGCAGCCATTAGATAATCCCATATTCAATCAAGAATTTTTTTTAAAATTCTTATTTCTGCAAAAAATAAATGAAAGATGTTTATGAAATCTGGTCCATCTTAAATACACACACAGATGGACAAAATATGTATTGGTATACTGTAATAATATTTTAGTATAAAATTATTTAACGTCACTCTTGTAACACAAAAACTATGAATGACCTTAAGATTGTGTTCAGCTAACTTCTACTTATCCTTGGTTATGCTTGAATCTCAGTTTGAATGTTAACTCTAAACAGCTAACCTGTTTCTTCCCTTTATTCACTTTTTCCACCTATCATTGCATGACATGCAGGGTCAGTTTTGTGCATGACACCCGCTACCAGTATTGGTAGGTTCTAAATTTCTTTATTGATCTCTTTTATATTGTATACTGTACCTTCAGTTGTTTGCAAATCTTAAACAAGACTTGATTACTAGATTTAAAGGTTCATTTGGCTTTTTGATTGACTTTGTAGGATCTTAGATTTGTTTGTAGGTTAAAATTGCAGTTTAGATGTG
This sequence comes from Trachemys scripta elegans, assembly GCF_013100865.1. Classification (NCBI taxonomy): domain Eukaryota; kingdom Metazoa; phylum Chordata; order Testudines; family Emydidae; genus Trachemys; species Trachemys scripta. The sequence goes on along the minus strand of NC_048298.1, from coordinate 250,798,742 downwards.
ACATCACCTGCTATAACAACCACACTGCAAATGCATAAAATCATGGATTCCAATCTGCTTTTCAGTTTTCAAAATTGTATTTCTCTCAATATATTTTATATTTTATAGTATTTTTAAAATCATAAAATATTGGTAAAGCAAGCTAATTTCATCAGTGTTTTGAAGTTTCATAGTGGTGTGCCTATTTCTCCTTTTTGCTGTGTGTTAGAAAGTTTTATCAGAGTTTCCCAGAAGCATTTATTTTAATACTTGTAACTGAAAGTACTTCAAGACCTAAGGTCTGAATCGCATTCCCTCTTAATTAAATCAAATCCACTTTAAAATTTGCAGCATTTGAATGCACATATTTTATGGTTGCAAAATTAGCAACAGACCGTTACTCAGGTGAGTAATTCTTATTCAAGTGAGTAGTCCCATTGATTTTAATGGGACTACTCACTTGAGTTTCAGCTACTCACATGAGTGAATTTTGCACATGTTGATAAATTTGTCCTTAAATTAAAACTGAACAAAAAATAAATGTTCACAATCTGCTTTGCTCTTTTAGATCAAACAAATTAGTATTTAAATCAGGAAAATAATTATAACTCTGGTTTTTGCATCAAAGCAGATGGTAATTTAACTCAAATAAAATCCAACAGTTATAGAGAGGCAACAGAACATAAATCCAGAAACAAAAATATAAGAATTGTATGTATGTTTAAAGCAAGGCTGCAAATATACTTTTAACCTATAATACTGGTAAATGAAAATACATTATTTTTAATATATATAAAAATAATAAATGGTTTCTTTCCTTCCCAATTCTAAAAATGAAAAATTTCACTTCTTAAGGGATGTTTTAATGTGTTTTAGTTACTTCAAAATAGTTTTTCAACTGATTGAACAATTCTTACTTAAAGTGATAAGCTGTTTTGATAGATGCCCAATTTAAAATAATTTGTCAAATTCTTAAATATAATACCAGCAATCAGAAGTTATTTTGCTTTTTCTGGGAATCACTGATTATGTTGACAAACTTCCTTTAATTGTACTTGTAATAAGCTATTTTCCCTTTTTTATTTCTCTGCCACGCTTTCTTGCTTTGCATTGTGATTGCATGCCATCTGCTGGTTTAACCCATGATGGCTTGCTGCTCTGATATTCACCATGCCAAAATACCACTTCTATTACCATAATGCTACACCCTCCTGTTCATTGCTTCCATGGTTCCCCTCCTGAAAGTACCCATGATGCACAGCGCTACGTCCGCCACTGTCTCTGCAGCAGCAACTCCTGCAACAAGTGTCCCCTTCGCCGCAACAGCCACAGCCAATCAGGTTTGCTCCTTTTAAAGCTTTCTTTCACAAATCCCAAACTCTAAATGAGTGCTGATATTTTTTTTAAAAAAATTCTCACGGAGAATTTTTTTTTCATGTTTACCCATCAAATTTTATTTTTAAATAGTTTATAGCAAGTGTTTGTGAGCAGGTTGCACTTATTTAGAGTTAACATTTATTGCAAATAATGATGTAGCTATGTTTTGTGTTGCAGTGTTTGTTTCTTGTATCTAATATTGTGTAATTAACCCAGCTGAGAGAGAATCATTTCAGTAGTGGACTTCTTGTTAAGATTTACAACTAACTTCGGATGCCAAAAGGAAAAAATGTTACAGCAGTTTTCAAATGTCCATATGTGTTAATATCCTTTTCTCCATACAGTGTGTGTAAATGACTAGTTCATTGTATTCGTGAAAACTGACTAAAACCACAAGTGGGTAAAGTCAGCTGAAGATAAGCTTCGTGAAAAGGAAAAAGTAAAAATGCCAGTAACATAAGGAATAACTCACATTTGCATTCTGGATATTTACATGGAAAGTTGGACTCCTCTGTCCACTCTAGATTTAAAGGGACACTGTCAACTTGAAAATGACATTTCCTTCTGAAAATATTGTATCTACTGTTGTTACGAGTAACCCCTAAGATGCAAGAGAAAGAGTTTAGAGGAAGTAATATTTTATCTTTTTTTTTTTTTTCCCCAGTTTGCTCATGTAACTGTGTGTTACCTTTCCCCTCTGTGCCCGATCTACTGAGGATATGAGTCTGTTGCAGCTCTCCATATGTGAGCTGGGCTCTTTAGCTTGATCTGTAGAGATTCATGCTTTCAGTTTTGGAAGGCCTCAGTTCAATCCCCAGTGTGCCAGCCTGCACACCACTTTGTGCATTGGTCACTTTTACTGTTTTATTGATAGCCAGGTGCATCACTGTCATGCAGTGTTCAGGGAGAGCTTAAATGTGTACTCTTCCCCAAGTTTTTCAAAAGGGTGTTTACCAGTAACAGCAGCAGTAAGATGAAACTGAAGAGGTAGTTAGTAGGCAGATTTGCTCACAAAGAGAAAAGGAAGAAGCAGCGGCCTTCAGCATAGTTATCTTGTTGCCACTGGCCTCCCCTACAAACCTAGCAGAGGAGCAGAATCACATGCCAATTTTTTTTATTTTTTGTTAAGAATTTTAAAAAAATATTCAGAATGTATTATTTAAAGGTGTTCTACCAGAAAATTGAACTCCATTTAAAAGCAATTCAAGATTGGTAATATAAGTTACCATGATGTATAGTATTCTAGGGGAAATATACTACCTCTGAAATACACAGTGCTTTCTTAAAGAAACACTAACAAACATCTTCCTTGGTATTAGGAGGGCTTACATTTTGCAGTGTGATAGTGTAATCATGGCTTTATCCTTTTGTTCTGCACAATGTTCTTTTGTAAATCCCTTTCTGAAAGCTAACTCATTGTAATAAGGAAAATGCTGAAGGATGATGTTTGGGAATAGAAGACAAATGTCACAGGCAACTGGTGTGCCTAAAATTCAGCTGTTTTCTCTTCTTCTCATTTTTGTTTTGAAGGTATGGTAAGGTAATGAATAACCTCGTGGTACTATCCTAAATAGTCGGTTGACAATCCTGTAGGTTTGCTGGATTTCAGGTTCTCAGATCATGTAGTTAACATTGCAGCAGAGTCTCTGCAACAGAAATTGGTTTAAAAGTGCTTAGTGAACTCTTGTGAAGCATTGTGATAAAAAACAGAGACACAAACAAGTGGAAATACAGATGGCAAGGGAATAAATAAAACAAAGGATATGTCTACACTGCAGTTGGAACCAGACTCCCCCCACTCCAGGTAGAGAGACATGTGTTAGCTCTGCGTGACAAAGCTCTTTAAAAATAGCAGTGTAGCTGGGGTAGCACCGGTGGTGGATTGGGCAAGTTGCCAAAGTATGTACCCAGTGGATCTGGCTGTATTGGATGGCCAGCCCAAGCTGTCGCCTGTGCTATACCAGCTACGCTGCAATTTGTATTGTGCTAGGACAAGCAGCACTAGCACATGTCTATCTACCTGCACTGAGAAGAATGCTCCGAGCTGCAGTGTAGGCACATCCAAAGATTCCAGTCAATAGCAATGTTTTCCACATGGATTTCCACAGGTGCTGCCTGCAGCTGAGTAACTTAACTCAGTTGGAGAGACAATCATCATACATAGCATCATCATCTCTACCCCTTTTTTCCACAAGCAAAACACCAGGCATCTGTCCCCCGGCAAGAGGATACCCTGGTTCCCGCCTGGCTTAGGCAGCGCTGGTTTTCTTTTCCATTTATGTTGGAAGAAGGAAACACTTAAATTTAATGAGGGTCTTGTTTAAAAATGTAAAAAGGGAATTGCTAGGGCATTTCTTCCCCTGGATATCAAAACCGTTGTTTTCACCAGTAGGCTTTTCATTTCCTTCTTTGCATTAGTCATTGGAAACACCCAGAAGCTGCAGGGGGGAGGGATAGTTCAGTGGTTTGAGCATTGGCCTGCTAAACCCAGGGTTGTGAGTTCAATCCTTGAAAGGGTCATTTAGGGATCTGGGACAAAAATCTGTCTGGGGATTGGTCCTGCTTTGAGCAGGGGGTTGGACTAGATGACCTCCTGAGGTCCCATCTAACCCTGATATTCTATGATTCTAAGAGATTGCTGACTCTAGGTGCTTTCACCCAGAGGGAGTGTGATGCCAGACTTGATCCTGAAGAGGAAGTCATAGCAGTACTTAATCATCTGGGTCAATATTTTGAACTCCTCTTGGGAAAAATTTGCTGACCCGCTCAGGAATCCTGGAACTGCCACTAGGAGTAGGTGCCAACATCAGCTGACAGTTTTTAAAAAATCCTGGGTCGGGCACAGAAATTGAATTAGCATGTGATGATGGTTCATATTTTGTGTCAGTGACATACTGCATGAAAATCTGCATGAACCCTATCTGCTAGCCAATTGTGTGCTTTCTTTTTGAAAATAACATGAGTAAATTGGACCCAAAGCATAGACTACACAAACCCTGCTGTGCTGTTCACCGTGCCAAGTCAGACAGCTTTGGTGGCTGAGTTGCCCCCTTATGCATTCAGCCTGTTGAAAAAATAGTATGTGATCACATAATTGCACAGAGGGAGCCCGAGCCCCTTGGCTGGAGCCAAGGTTCTAAGGGCTTCTCTACTCCCTGCTCCGTGGTGGGGGACTCCCTGGGCTGCCTCTGGTGTAGAGGGCAGCTAGTTGCTTTGTTCCATTTTGGAAAAATCAAATGGAAATGTTTAGAATTTTCCAAAATAAAAAGTTTTTGGAATTTCCACAGGAAATTTTTAGTTTTTGTTCTGACTTGGGAGGGAAACTTTTTCGAAATGTCAGAATTTTCCATGGAATGGAAATTTCAAGTTTTGACCAGCTCTAGTCAGGAGCCTTCAACTGGAACATAACCACCAAGTTTATTTCCACATAGAGACTGCTGCTTGCTTAGTGTCCTATAGCTTCCACCACAGTGGTCCTTTTTCTCTTTGATGTTAGAGATAGCAAGAGTAAAGAAATCATGTACAGTTCCAAGATTTCATCATTTTCCCTCTGTTTTTACTTGAGAACATTGCATTACGTATGTTTCTATATTGGTGTAATTTATCTCAACTAATATTCCAGCTGCACTGTAGTGAAGTATGAACTCATGGACTGTCTGTCCAGTTCTTGATGATTTAAAAAAAAACCTAGGTGAAATCCTGCACTGTCATACAGGTGTAATTTGTAAAGTGTAAAAAAAAAGGGGGGGGGGGGCAAAAATTGCTGAGAAAGTAAAAACTGGACTGTAATATGATGGCCGTGTGACGGGTTGGATCACAGAAACCCCCTGGGAGCTGCCACCTGATGTGCCCCTACCACTTCTACCCCTGCCTTCCCTGCCAGCTCAGGACCCCAGCACCCTGTCTTGCTGAGCCAGACACGCCCGTCTGCTCAACAAAGACCCAGGATCTGAATTACTTGCCCCAAAGCTGCAGGCTTCACTGAAAGCAGGAACAGAAGTGTTCCTGTCTTTAGCACTCAGATGCCCAACTCCTAATGGGGTCAAACCCAAATAAATCCGTTTTACCCTGTATAAAGCTTATACAGGGTAAACTCATAAATTGTTCGCCCTCTATAACACTGATAGAGATGCACAGCTGTTTGCTCGCCCAGGTATTAATACATACTCTGGGTCAATTAATAAGTAAAAAGTGATTTTATTACATTCAGAAAGTAGGATTTAAGTGGTTCCAAGTAGTAACAGACAGAACAAAGTAAATCACCAAGCAAAATAAAATAAAATGCGCAAATCTATGTCTAATCAAACTGAATACAGATAATCTCACCCTCAGAGATGCTTCAGTAAGTTTTTTCCTCAGACTGGACACCTTCCAGGCCTGGACACAATTCTTTCCCCTGGTACAGCTCTTGTTGCAGCTCAGGTGGTAGTTAGGGGATTCTTCATGATGGCTCCACCCCTTTATATATCTTTTTCATAAGGCAGGAATCCTTTGTCCCTCTCTGGGTGTCCACCCCCTCCTTCTCAATGGAAAGACACGAGGTTAAAGACGGATTCCAGTTTAGGTGACATGATCACATGTCACTGCAAGACTTCATTGCCCACTTGCCAGCACACACATATACAGGAAGACTCACAGGTAAAACACACCCATCTGCAGACAATGGTCGTGATTAATGGGATTAATGATTCCAAACCACCATTAATGGCCCACACTTTGTATAATTACAAAAGGCCCTCAGAGTTATGTTTCATATTTCTAGTTTCAGATACAAGAGTGGTACATTTGTACAAATAGGATGATCACACTCCGTTGATTATAAGCTTTGTAATGACACCACAAGAGATCTTTTGCATGAAGCATATTCCAGTTACATTATATTCACTCGTTAGCATATTTTTATAAAATGATATAGACCGCAATGTCACAGGCCGAACCTCGTGATATTCTAAACAAAAAGAGCTCTCAACCATCTTGTAGCGGTTTCCATTGCTTCATGCTGACTCAACAGACATTTTAGGCTTCAGAGCAACACACAGAGTGACAATCCAGAAATCTTATTATATCGATTATAGAACTCAAAATGCTTTCAGACAATAGCCTTACTCATATCAATTCACTACAATATAATACAGTATGTCTTTATTTTGTGTAGCATCTTTCATACAAAACTGTATTCTAGAGTGCTTCACAGAACAAATAGACAATATAGAATATACATTACAGAAAAAGCTGTGTAAAGACATTATACTGTTGGTCATAATTTCTCTCCCTTTGTTTATGGCCTTAAAAGGTATATACAACAGAGAAAAGAGCCATTTTCAGATTACATTTAAAAAGAGATGAAGGATCAACATGTTGTCTAACAAGGCCAAGGCTTGTGAATTATCCAACATCGTTTGACCTAAATTAAGAATCAGTTTCTGAGTCAAATTGGAAATTATGCAGCTGTATTAATTCTGAAATCATTCAGGAACCTTCATTTTATTGAAATAATTGTAAAATTAAAATAATAGTGAAAATAAAAATAGTCACATTACATTCAAGTTCAAAAAACAAATTAAAGTAGTTGCCCCAGAATTTAGGTGGAAGTAATTTCGTAAACAATTTATTAAGCCACATGCTTAATCAGGAAATTTTGGAGTTGAGAAGTTTGGGAAGGCAGCTGCCTCCCTCTCCTTCATGGTTTGTAACACAGGAGATTGGGAACAAGCAATTACAGAACTGTCTTGGAAAAGGGGAGGTGCAAGACGAGATTTTCAGTAAACCTAAATTCTGTTAGACTGAAGAATCACATGGCAGCCCCCTTGCTCAGCCCACATGAGTGAATCTATTGTGTGTAGCTCAGGAGCAGCACATGGCAGCTACTGTCCTCTGTAAACCTCCCCTGCTCCCCAAGAAAACGCTTAAGCTCATTCTGGGCACTACCTCTGAGAGAAGGTTTGGCAAGGCAGGTAGCTCTCACCCTTGTTGCTGTGCTGAATTATGAGAGAGCTCTTAATGCTTTCCGCTCTGTCTCTTAAGGAAACCCATTAAACCCCCATATATGTCGAAAATGTTGGGCAGATGAACTGAAAAGCTGGAAGATAGGAGGAAAATGGCCCTTTTTGTGGATTAAAGTAACATTTTGGGGCGAAAGATTATTTTTATGTGGCCTTTAGTGTGAGTACATAACCACGGGGTCCTGCATAAGACTAACATTATTAAATTTGATAGCTATCTTATGGAGATAGTCTTGTTGATGCTAAAAATTCATATCCACGTCATAAAATGACTGCATTTTTAAAAACTTAGTTTTATTCATCTTTTCCTTATTAGCATCATTTATTGTATTTTTCTCCTGCCTTTCATGTCTGACGTTCCAACTGTGGGTTTTCCCTTCTCCTCGTTATCAAAACCAGGCTTGTCTCTAAGATGCTCCCTTTTGGGCAGTCCCAGGTGCTCCAATCTCCGGATTAAACCATTTTTGTTCTTTTTGTCTCATGGCCCCGGAAGCAAATGGAAATATCAAAGCACTGAGCCCCGTCCCGAAAAGAAAAAAAATTCACCAAATCAGTCTCCCCTCCTCATAAAAGGAAGGAATTAAGGAATGTCCCTGCTTCATCTAGTTAATCTTCCTCTGTTTGTTCCTACTTTATCTAGGTGATGGTATAGACTAGGTTTGCACTGGTCCTGAAAAATAGTAAGAGAGTAGAGAATTTCCTCCTCCCTATTCCATGGAATAACTCTAGAAAGCCCAAAGAAAATAGTCCTTGTACTGTACCATGTTTTTATCCACAGAAGAGGTACTTTCAGAGTCACACGTGGAAAGTTCAGACAAAGAGATAGAACAGACCCCCTCCTTCCAGAACTATCTAAAACAATGCTGAGAACTATTCAATCTGGTGACGCTGACTTTAAAAAAAAAACAGAACAAATTTAGTAACAGTCCTAGAATAGGCTCTGTCACAGTTGATGGCAACTGCACCTGTATTCCCTCTCTATGATCCACCAAGGGGACACACTCTAGACCTCTGGCTTCCTAACCCATGCCTTTCTTGAGTGGAGACGCATGTCTCTCTCCCTTCTGACTGGGATATTTCCAGGTGGTACAGTTTCCTGACTATACTGTGACCTCCCCAGCAAAAGACTTCCTAAGCCGGCTTGCTTCACTTCTTTTCTCAGAGATGTTAAATAGTATAATTGCCACAGTTAAGTTATCACACTGCCCTTTATAAGCAAGCACATTTATTCTTAAGGTGAAAACATTCCAGAGACAACTTATTAAAAACTAATAAAAGAACCTATCTGCATGCTCACCAGCTCATTATAGCTTTTACTCAGAACTAGCTCGCAAGTCTTATGGGGCCTCAGTGGCAAAAGACCTTCCAACCCATCCCTAAGGATTGCATTCCCCCTTAGACCAGAGGTTCTGTCCATTTGTTAGATCAGAAAGAAAGCTCTGAGTTTTAACTCAGGCTGTTTATCCAATTGTTGGTCCCTCGAGAATCCAGTTTGGACCCGTATGTGTGAGCCTCTCTCCAGTATGTGTGGTGGTAGCTCTCTGAAGGTGTTACAACCTGAGAGAATTTGCCTAATTATGCCCCCATGTTCTTAGTTCTTGGAGGGCTGTGGTCTCCCTGCCCCATAGAAATACATGCAGTCGCTCAATAGTACATAAACATTTGCATATTTAATACAACGAGCTTCTAAAATTCTTAATTCAATAAGGTTTGTCCAGGATCTTATATCTGCCAGGCTCCACAGCCTTAGAGCCTCTGCATCCGGCCCTAAACCCTCCACCTAGGGAGCTGAGCTGGGCTGGGCAGCACACACAGAGTGTGCACTGAAACCCTGTTCCCAAAGACCACGCAGCAAAGTAGAATTGGTTCTGCTGCATTGGGTCTTCTGAGCCTGCAGAGATATGGGGACAGGATTTGCCCTTTAAGGCATTTTTAAAAGGTCACAATGAAACCATGTCACCATGTATGTAGTAGATCTTATTAAAGAAAATATCCTGTTTCAGAAGCTTAATAATAAATAATATATGGAGCTATACCTATCTCATAGAACTGGAAGGCACCTTGAAAGGTCATTGAGTCCAGCCCCCTGCCTTCACTAGCAGGAGCAAGTACTGATTTTTGCCCCAGATCCCAAAGTGGCCCCCTCAAGGATTGAGCTCACAACCCTGGGTTTAGCAGGCCAATGCTCAAACCACTGAGCTATCCCTTGATGCAGAGCCAGCCTACAAAACTGAAGAAAGAGGCTTTTTGGCTTGCGGCAAGGCGCTGATATAGGATGTTTCCTTGATGAAGGGAGCATTGATGCTACAAAGCTCATGATGAACAGAATCTACTCAGGGCTACATTATAAAACTAGGAGAGATTTAGGAAGCCTTCACAACCCTTCTGGCTTCACGAAACTGCCTCTTTGTTTCTCTACTATTTGGGGAATGCATTGTTTGGGAAAAGCTTCCCTCAAGCTTTGTTCTGTTCAAGTCAAAGTTCAAAAATTCAGTCAATTGGGTATTCTTGGAGAAGGGAAAAATTACTTGCCTGCAATTCATCAACTCTGGACAGATGATTTGACTGGTTTCCTGCTCTCCCACCTTCCTGTTAGGAAGGTGGGAGAGCAGGAAACAAATGTTTCTTTATAACTTTCTTTTTGGTCACCCTACCACATATTTGTTAGGGGCAAAAGTTATGTTTGGTGGCTTAGGACGCTTTTGTGTCTTGCTCCTCAAGTCAGAGGAAAAGGAATGTATATGGCGAGTATGCAGATAACAGCAAGTAGCCTGTCACTGAGACACATGTATCTTGTCTTAAAGGCTCACAAATTACAGGGTCATGGCCTATTTCATGATAGACATGCAAGACCCAGGAGCATGAACATAATCAAATGAAATCTTCAGAGAAGTTGATTTACACGTAAGGAAGTTTCACTTTCAAAAATAAAAATAAAACTTTGCAAACACAAGGGGGCAAAGTCAAAAGAAAAACTCACATTGACCCTCACACACACATTTTCTAGACATGTTGACACTATCCAGTATACGGGAAAACATTATTTTTTATTAATTAACAGAAACTGTATAAGTAGCTCTATTTCTCAGTGCAGATTTGGTTAAACAAAAAGAAATGATCACATCACAGAAATTAAGGGACTTGATATTTGAAATATAATGCTAAATGCACTTAAAATGTCTTCACTTTATCTATTTTTACTAACATTATTTTGTGGAACCCTTTCTGCTCAACTGTCACCCCATGAAAGTCATTACAGATGACAGTTAATTTTAGCAATCTTATTGTGTACAAATATTTAGAATGGGTATTTACAACTTATAAAATATTATCAATTTGGAAGGGATGTGAGAGAAGTCATCAAAGACTGAAAATTGACTTTTTCTCCCATAAACTAGCTAGATGGCAGTATCTTCACACAGGCTAAGAAAAGCATGCATTTTATTTCCTTTTTATATCAGAAATCTAGGCATCCTTCCCTCTCTTTACACTCTATTTTTTAATTTTGGAATGTTTTTCTGCATTTAACTGTTTCATAAAATATAACATTGTAGTGGATACAGTATACATATATTTGAGGAGGCAGTTTTCTTATCTGTCCTGATTTTGTATAATTTTCCAAACAAATGTATCTTTAAGATGAAATTTCTCAAGTTTGTGTCATGCCAAAAGTGATATTTTTGGCAAGTATGGTAAAATTCCATTGGGTGTGTTTTTAATTATTGGAACATGGGCAAAGTTTTCTGAGATCAAGTGATTTCATAAGTTTGGGGGGAAAAGAGTTTAGATATAACAGTTGCCAGTTCTTGAAATTCACCCACAGTTCATATCAGGTATGTGTTTTTCCTTTAAAATTTTAGCCAAGTAATGCAGTACAGATCTCCAGGTGTATTGTTTGGAATTTAAAAGAATTTCAGTTGTCTGTTTCAAGAATTCACCCTTGAAATAAACTTAGATAACTTATTTATATGTACATGATCCATTCCATGAAACGTTCTCCCAGCAATAATGCACTTATCATTTTTGGCACTGATCTTGCAGAGGTCCCCCTTTGCAGATTCAGTTGGAGGTTTTATTTCAAATAAATCCAGGTTTATATATTAATTTGAATATAAAGCCATTCATAATTCATAGCTTCACTGTTTTCTTGTTTAAGTCAAAGAAAAGGCATGACAATTTAAATGAATAAAAGTCAGGACATTCATGGATAAATTTCCCTCAGAGACCATGTTTGGTCCATTTTAATATGTGCAGTAAGTTTATAAAACTAACCATAAGTACAGTATATAAAATATTACTCCAGTATGTGCAAGGTGACTGAATTTTGTGGGAAATGCACAAAGGTATCAAGAAAATCCAAATTATATTTGTGGTCTGACCCATAACATTGCACTAGAGAGCTTTCACAGTGGAGAGAAGCTTAATTTGAAGCCTGGGTTTGGGTTTTTTTTTTTTTAACTTGGAGACAACTAGCGTTTGTTCTTCCTGTGGAGTGTAGAGAAATGTTACCTGTGCCCTTTGTGATGAGGCAGCACTCTCTGTTAGTGGTGTGAAAGTGGGAGTACCCTTCTCATTCTGAATGTTTTCAGCACACATGAAATACAAGAAGGAAACAAAATAGAAAGCAGGACTTATATAAAAAGAATGGGTGAGCTCAGGAATGGTGTGTTGAAGTAGCACTCATGTAGAAAAATATAGACTCTGCCATGATGAATAATCTCACACTTGCCCTTCACATCTTTGGTCCCTCAGCACATCTGGGTAAACCTATCACAGCAGTTTAGAAAATGAAAGCAGAGAAAAGAAAATGCCCTAAAAAATAGGAGATGGAAAATGTAGTCTACAATAGTAGATCAAACCTGATGAAAGTTAATATTGAGTTGGACATAAAAATAGTCATCACATGGGTGCTTCTAAACTGGCTACAGTAACGGCTTTCCCCTTTCTATGTAGTCTGTTTATTATCAGTCTCATTAACAGAAATTAGAATGTTCTTGTGTGTAGTATGATAAACTTTACAGCAGTGGTTTCAAACTTTTTGAGTTGAGCCCTCCTCCCCCTTTGAGGTCCCAACCAAGACAAAAATAGACACATGCAAAAGGTACACTCGATAGCCTACTCATAAGCCTAAGAGAGACCTTTAACACAACTTTAATTAAATTATCTATACTGTAAGTTTCAAATACACAGATACTTTAATGTGAAGGATGTGCCTAATTCGCTGCGGACAGTTATGTGGAGAGATTTTTTAAACTGACTCTCTGAGGTTGTCCTCTACTCCCAGTCTCGAATGGTACTTTGTCTTTAGCACAGCCAGCAAAGAGAATCCGATCTCACACAAATAAGATGAACCAAACAGTAAAAGAGCTTTGATCACACACTTTGACAAAGGTGAATATTCTGCGCCAACTTTCAACCAAAAATCCCCCAAAGACTATTTTTTAAATTGAATGTCCAGTATCCTATCACTCTGAAGTTCAATCAGATTCTCCTGAATGTCATCTGAGAGCTGGGACAAGGTCACTGCCTCAGCTACAAAGGGTTCAATAATCCAGTCATTCAGGGGTTACTTTTCCTTCGGTAAAATATTTATCCAAACTGAGAGTAGTCAAGTGATTCTTGGTTGGCTTCACAACACTCAATAGTTCAGATTGTGTTTCGTGGATAGCATCAGTTAGCAGGAGTGGAATGCTTAAACCAGTTTCGATTTTTGGTTTCCATAGAGCTAGCTTTCTCTTGAATGTCAGTATCTTGTGGTGCAGGTCAAAAATAGTACTTTCCGCTCCTTGCAATGAGACATTTAGAGAATTCAGTTTGTCAAAAATATCAGCAAGGTAAGCCAAAAGCACAAGCCAGCAGGGATCACACAGTCTCTGTGTTGCTGAAATTCAAATCCATTAGAAAAAGTCGAACTTAGTTTCTCAGTTCAAAAATGCATTGCAGCACTTTCCCCCTGGATAGTCACTTGACTTCCATGTAAAAAAAAAAAAGGATTGTGCTCCGCTCCGATTTTTGTAAAAAGGATTACAAAGAGACGTGCCTCAGTGGGCTGGATCTTGATAAAGTTCATGATTTTGATAGCAGAACTCAAAACATCAGTAAGTTCCTGATCCATGTTTCAAGTTGCAAGGGCTTCGCAGTGTATCATATGAATCCACGATATATGTGGAGCAATTTCAAATACTTTGGCTTTCAAGCCTTCCCTACTGCCATTCATAGAAGGGGCTCCATCCGTGTCAATGCCAACTCAGGCTTCCCACTTCAACTCGTGAGAAGTTAAGAAGTCGTTTAAAATGTTAAACAGTTCAAATCCAGTTGCATGCAGCTTAACTGGCTTGCAGAACAGAAAATCTTCCAATATTGATGTTTTGTGACATACCGAATGTAAGCAATTAAATGAGCTTTTTTTATATATCTGTAACTGGATTGTAATCGAGAGATCAGCTGCGCATTGATATTTTCTGACATGTCAGAGATTCGGCAGCTCACCGTGTTGTCTGACAGCAGGATCATTTTTAACTTCTCTGCCTTACTGTCACCAAGCATTGTCCTGCAAATGTCAATTGCAGCTGGGAGAATCAGTTTTTCCCCAGTTGCATAAGGCTTTTTATTCTTGGCAATGTGGTTGATATGATGACTGTATCAGCCGTTTCAGCTTCTGCCTTTCGTTTCAGAACACTATCTTTTGGCAATAAGTACTGATTCATTTTTCACCACATAATATGGTGAATTTCAAACTCACCAGTGGAATAAGCACTGCACAACTGCTTGCTGTAAGGATAGGATATGATACGATACACTAAACCAGAAGGTGGGAAAGGTAGTTGTTACTATGGAAAGGTAGTTGTTGCTATAGAAATGATTGTAACTGCCGCAATTTTGTCAGCCGGACAGCTGACTGTGGGAGCCCCAGCTGTCAGCCCTGGGCAGCCCCACAGTTTGAAAACCTCTGCTTTAAAGGAACTGCATTATTCACTATTCATAAGAAGAGTGAACAAGGTTGGCTAGTCCTAGAATGTAGCTACTTTTGTTTATTTGAAGTGAATAAATACTCGTTAATATAATAAGCATGAGCATAATGATGAGATGACAGCATTAGCTGTCTCAGATTCTCTCTTTAGTGGCTTCATAGAAATATTAAATAGGAAGAATGACATGACTGAGTCTTGTGGGATCCCTCTGGGACCACTGTAAAGAAGTGAATCCAGAGAAGAGCAACTTCCATCCATTCCATAAGATCTCTACTGTTAGTCATCAACAACCTGTGACTAATGGAATCAAAGGATGCTAGTAATAGCATGGGCATGGAGACCTGACCCTTTTCCATTGCTGCAAGTATATCTGCCTCTGATATTAAATGATTTCAGATACTCAAGTCTTCTATCCAAATGATAAAAGGGGGAGAGAATGGAATCCATGTTTAGCTAAAAACTGGTCTATCACCTCAATATGTTTCCAAAAATTTCAAATATAGTAAAGACATTTATTATATTCCATCAAAAAAGCAGCATTGTGGTTGCAGGCTTTTATGATTGCATACTTCTCGAATTATACTGCATATGACATCAAACATTTTTTCATCAACCTTATATGCATGTATACAGTCTGGGAAAAATCCTATTGCCTGGGACTAATTGGCTCATAGACTTGAGGGCTAGAAGGGGCCACTGTGATCATTTAGTCTGACCTCCTGCACACTGCAAGTCACAGAACCTCACATGCCCCTTCCTGTAATAGACACACAACCTCTGGCTGAGTTACTGAAATCGTGAAATCATGATCTAAAGACTTCAAGTTACAGAGACTCTGCCATTTACTCTAGTTTAAACCAGCAAGTGGCCCATGCCCCATGCTTCAGAGGCAGGTGAAAAATCCCAGGGTCTCTGCCAATCTGACCTGTGGGGAAATTCCTCCCCAACCCCAAATATGGCGATCAGTTCAACCCTGAGTATGTCAGCAAGACCCACCAGACAGACATCTGGGAAGGTATTCTCTGTAGTAACTGAGAGCCCTCCCCATCTAGTCCCCCATCTCCATCCACTGGGGATTTTTGCTACTAGCAATTGCAGATTGCCTAAAATGCAATGTAGCCAATCTCATCATACCATCCCCTCCATAAACTAATCAAACTAATTCTTGAAAGAAGTTGGCTTTTTTGCCCCCCTGTTCCCCTTGGAAGGCTATTCCAGAACTTCACTCCTCTGATGGTTAGAAACCTTCGTCTAATTCCAAGCCTAAACTTGTTGATGGCCAGTTTATAACCATTTATTATTGTGTCAGCATTAGCGCTTTACTTAAATAACTCCTCTTCCTCCATGGTATTTACCCCTCTGATGTCTTTAGAGAGAGCAGTCAAATCTCCTCTCACTCTTTGCTTGGTTAGGCTAAACAAGCCACGTTCCTGGAGTTTCCTCTCATAAGGTAAGTATTCCATTCCTCCGATCATCCTAGTAGCCCTTCTCTTTACCTGCATTTCCTTTATCTAAAAAATCAGTTATCTTCTCAAAGAAAGAGATCAGGTTGGTCTGGCCTAATCTACCTTTTGTAAAACCATGTTGTGTTTTATCCCAACTACCATTTACCTCTATGGGCTGGTCCACACTAACCCCCCACTTCTAACTAAGATATGCAACTTCAGCTACATTATTCACGTAGCTGAAGTCGAAGTATCTTAGTTCGAACTTACCGCGGGTCCACACGTGGCAGACAGGCTCCCCCGTCAACTCCACGTACTCCTCTCGTGGAGCAGGAGTACCGGTGTCGACGGCGAGCACTTCCGGGATCGATTTGTCGCGTCTAGAAAAGACGCGATAAATGGATCCCAGAAGATCGATTGCTTACCGCCGGACCCGGAGGTAAGTATAGACGTACCCTATGTTCTTAACTTCTCTTTCAAAATTTGTTCCAAGACCTTGCATTCAATACAGGTCAGACTAACAGGCCTCTAGTTTCCCGGATCACATTTTTCCCCTTTCCTAAAAATAGGTATTATCTTAGCAGTTCTCCAGTCATAGGGTACAACCCCTGAGTTTACAGAATCATTGAGAGTATCATGTTTCCTGCCCACTTAGCAAGGACAATGGGACAGACATTAGGCACAGCAGCACTGAGCTGCCAAGAAAAGGGGTTGGTGGTCAGAGAGGCAGAGTGGAATTGGAGCAAAGAGAACTGAGCTGACTCAGAGACAGGGAGAGGAGAAGGGACTGAGCAGAGCAGTAGACATGAGATGCCAGTCAGAGGGCAGGAGGATGGGCCTGATTGATGTCAGCCAAACAAGTAATGCCTTGGGAAAACAGTGTAAAGCCAGGAGGAGATGCACTGCTAAGCATGCCTCAGGCTGAGTTTCATTTTGAATGTGTGTGTCTGTTAATGCTCTAATTAATCAGATGTGTGTGGTGACTGGGGAGGAAAGAGATTGGATATGAGCTTTTCATCTATAGTGAGGTTCAAAGGCAAGCTAATGTTCCAGCCAGTCCAGAGTAAAATGTGTAATAATTGTCAGAACCTTGCAAACATAGAAGCACCTGCTGAAAGACAGTTTGAGCTAATTTTAAGAGAAGAAAATAAAGCCTGCAACCTTTAGGCTGCAGTCAGGTAGTTCAAAGGCAGTTATTTTTGTCTGAAAAGCAACAGCTATTTTAGTTTCCAAATAAGCCAGAGTAGGCTTTGTAGTAAAATAAACTACAGTTTAATTTTATTTGCTACAACTGCTAAACAACAGTTGTACTGGATTTTAGGAGTGAGATTACCTTTCTTTAATACTTTACAGTTACAGTTTTTATGTAATTGCAAATTTACTGACTGCTGCCAAGGGTAGACTGCTTAATATGCTAATCAGTTCAAAACTTACACACTGTATAAACGCTATTTATATTAATTTATACGACTCTAGTACCTAGGAACCTCAGGCAAAGATCAGGGCCCAATTTGTCTATGCACTATACAGACAAATAACAAGACAGTTGCCAACATAGAGAGCACACAGTTTTTATGTCTGAGGCAATGCAGCAGACAGCAAAACAGGCAAACCAGGTGGGTGTGGTAACAATAAAACGAACAGACATGAGCAGCAAACAGAAGTCATAGCTCACTGCTTGCCTAATCAGGCACACAGGAGTGATGTGTAGCAATCAAGGCAAGAGTAAGTTTTAAGAAGAAATTTAAAAGGAGTATGAATTTTGATGAGCTGGTTTCCCCAAGCATGGAGGGGGAGGGTGACATTGTAGAAAGTGCAGAGATGATTGAGAGAGAAATGGACAAATGTGTGATCAAGTCTGGTATCATTGGCAAAGCAAAAGTGGGAATTGGTAGCTCAGTAAGACAGATCTTACAGACTGCATGGAACAAAATGTAAATACCAGGAGGTTGTGTTTGATATGATGTAGGAAGGGGAGCCAAAGGACGGATGCCAAGAGGGGTCAGAACAGTGACCCAGGAAGATTATCCTCATAGCAGGTTTTGCCTGGATTTGCCTGGATGAGGTATATAATTGGTGTCAAGGCCAGAAAGGAGATTACAGTAGTGAAGGCATGAGATACTGAGAGCCTGATCTAGAGCGTTGGCAATCTAGACAGACAGAAGAAGCAGATTCTTTAAATGTTATGTTGGTAGGCGTGGCAAGACTTGGATACGGCATGACTGTCTGAATGTAGAGATAGGGCAGAGTTCAAGATTATGCCCAGATTATATATTTGAGTGAGTAGGATAATGATGGTGTTTATATGGTAACAGATAAATTGGGATTGGGGAGGAAGGTTTCAAGGGGCAGATCAAAACCTGAGTTTTGGCCACATTGATCTGGAGTTGCTGGCTAGACATCCAAAAGGGGTATCAGAAAGACAAAACAAGATGTGGGGCTGTTTAAAAATTAGATAATCACAGATTTTATTTCGATTTTATTGAAAAAAACAAGGTCTGGAACACATCTACTCACCCTTTTGGACTTCGGGTGTAAAAATAATAATAATAAAAATACAAAAAAAAAAATCATCCTGAACCAGGAGAGGGGTAAGTGTAAAGGACATAGCACATGGGATAGGAATATGAGAAACTTCAATGTAGATGCATTTTCCAAAACTCATTGAAAGCTATAAATCCCCATGGATTGTGTGTCAAAAAAAAATGAAATGTTCCATGTAATTTTCAGAAAATGTGATAAGCTTTCTGATAAGGGCAGTCCTCTTGTAAGTGTCTGTAAGACCTTTAGAATGTTTTACCTACATGTACGTGACTGCTCTTCTGCTCATGTGAAATGCATAAATTGTCATTTTGTCTACACAAAGCTCCTTTCCCTAGATAGCTCTGCAATGTGCAGTGGGGGAGAGCCAAATGTTTACCACCTTGTTAACACCACTTACACAGTCAGGAAACATGAGTTCAGTTTTAGAGAGATGGCCTTAATCTTGGCTCAAAATATATTCACATCTGTGGAATGAAAGACTTTGTAGACGTAATCTCAGTCTCTTTAGGGGAGTGTCTCAAATACATACAAAAAGCAAGTTTTTTATGGCACTTGCTGATCGATCCACTGACAGGTCTGTAATTGAGCAAGAGTCAGTGTATATCAGATTTGTGCAGCATGGGAAATCTTGTACTCGCTTTGCTGTGTACCAGGTTTGGATATTCAGACAGCTGATGTCAAACAGTTGTAAGGATCAAGGCAGCAGACCTCAAATAAAAACTGGTTGGCCAGAATTTGTAATAATTTGTATTAATAATTAAATTATTCATTATTATAATTTGTACGGTACAGCAATGAATATCGGCTGTTTAAATGATGTTCATTTCAAGTTCAGAGAAGATGCTCTTTATGTTGTTGTGAACTGTCTCAATGAAAGCCATGAACTTGCTATTCTGGATCTCAAGAAAAGTTATTTGAGGTTTTAAAAGTTGGAATTTATTTTGAAAGACACTTTCAGATTTTCTATTTCATCTTAAAATTCACCAGCAAGGTCAAACTCTTACTAATTCTTTTGAGGCAACCATGAGCTAATTTGGAGTTCTACCATGTATGCTCGTTGCTAGTCTGCAAGGGAACTGAAGACAGTGATTAAAAAAAATTCCCACCTGACTGTCACTCCTTTGAAACACGTTGCAGAAACTGACTCAGGATCAGTCATAGCCCAAGTTATGTTAATTCTTAAAAAGATAAACTTGTATTGCATGATTGACTTCACCACCATTATGAAACCTTGGAGAATCCCTTATTCCTGAGGCTTTGTAAAAACTAGAAAGTGCTGTGCTGGAACTCATAGCAATGAAAGCTAATTTTGGCCTTTATGTTCCAAAAATTATTCTTAAGGATAGAAGATGTGAAGGGGTAAATATTTCTGGATATTTAGAGGCAAATCTGTAGAGAAGTCCAGCATGCTTGAAACCGTCATTGATTGCTTGGGTAATAACAACCATCATTCACGTGATTTCAGTGCTTTGAATCTACACAGTGGCCTACTGATACAAACAATAACAACCATCATTCACGTGATTTCAGTGCTTTGAATCTACACAGTGGCCTACTGATACAAACTGGCTCTTTGTGGCAAATCTGTTAGACCACTTTACACAGGTATTGAAAAAGGAGAGTGTCCTGACAGTGGTTGCCTCTAAAATCATATGTAAATACCATTAAATCCACCACAATCATACATAAATATTTAACAAGGCTTTTAACCACTAGGCCATCAGTCTGTCAGAATATATTGCTCTTGTTAGAAATGCTATTTTCATTGACTTGTATCACTGCAGTGGCAGAATGTGCATTTTCTGCAATTAATTTAGAACAAGCCCACTCACACGTAGACAAGAAAGCACATTCCTGGGCTTGCTGTAGATATGAATGAATTGGCCATGAGTAGATACTGTCTCCTATCAGGCTATTACTGTATCTATTATCTTGAAAAGGGACTGGGAACAAAACACATTAGTGGACATAGTCACAGTGAATACTTAATTGCAATATTAGGCAGAAATGGGAGAGTAGATAAGTACTATTCTATGTGATTAGACCTAGGTTCCAAAATAGGTGGACATATCTCATTGTATTATTTAGGAGTTAGAATTTACACTTGAACTTGAAATAAATTATTATTAGGGCTGTCAAGTGATTAAACAAATTAATGGTGTTTAATTGCGCTATTAAACAATAATAGAATACCATTTATTTAAATGTTTTCTACATTTTCAAATATATTGATTTCAATTACAACACAGAATACGAAGTTTAGTGCTCACTTTATATTTATTTTTATTACAAATATTTGCACTGTAAAAAATGAAAGAAATAGTATTTTTCAATTCACCTAATAGAAGTACTGTAGTGCAATCTCTTTATCATGAAAGTTGAACTTACAAATATAGAATTATGTAAAAAAAAAAACTACATTCAAAAATAAAACAGTGAAAAACTTTAGAGCCTACAAGTCATTCAGTCCTAATTCTTTTTCAGCCAATTGCTAAGACAAGTTTATTTACATTTGCATGAGATAATGCTGCCTGCTTCTTGTTTATATTGTCACCTGAAATTAAAAAAGGCATCTGCATGGTATTGTTGTAGCCGGCATTGCAAGATATTTACGTACCAGAGGTGCTAAATATTCATATGTCCCTTCATGCTTCAACCACCATTCCAGAGGACATGAGTTTATGCTGATGACACATTATTTTTTAACAAGTGTCATCAGCATGGAAGCATGTCCTCTGGAATGGTGGCCAAAGCATGCAGGGGCATATGAATATTTAGTATATCTGGCATGTAAATACCTTGCAATGCTGGCTACAAAAGTGCCATGCAAACACCTGTTCTCACTTTCAGGTGACGTAAATAAGAAGTGAGCAGTAGTATCTCCCATAAATGTAAACAAACTTGTTTGTCTTAGTGATTAGCTGAACAAGAAGTAGGACTTAATGGATTTGTAGGCTCTAAAGTTTTACATTGTTTTGTTTTTGAGTGTAATTATGTAACAAAAGAAAATCTACATTTGTAAATGGTACTTTCACGATAAAAAGATTGCACTAACGTACTTGTATGAGGTGAATTGAAAAATACTATTTCTTCTTCGAGTGCTTACTCATGTAGATTCCATTCTAAGTGTGTGCATGCCCATATGCACAGTCATCTGAGTTTTTTGCCTTAGCAGTATCCGTAGGGTCGGCTGGAGTGCCCCCTGGAGTGCTGCGCTCTTGCATTGGTATATTAGGTGCTGCTGACCCTATGCCCTCTCAGTTCCTTCTTACTGCCTGTGATGGTTGGTTGGAGGCCTTGTCTTGCATCACAAGAGCATTAGCAGTTCTTACAGTCCATTGTTCTGTCTCCTTTGTTGTTAGTTGATAGGCACTTAGTTAGATCTTTAAGTTAAGTATTAGAGTAGTAGTTTAGGAGTTAGAGTCCCAGCAGGAACTTTGCCTCTGCTAGGACTTTAAGCCATGTTTATCGTGCAGCCTCACAGAAAGAATAAGTGCAGGATCTGCAAAAACTTTCATCCTCAAACTCAGAAGGAATGGGATATCCACTTGAGAGCCCTCCTCGTGGAGGCTGTGCTTCATCCTACCTCGGAGCCCTCTCGATCACACTCCTTGCCCAACACCTCAGCATCAGCGCCACCGGCACCGGAATCCACCCGGCACTGTTCCCCCTCGCCAGTGCCAAGAAGTGGTCGAAGTCGAAGGGCCTGCTGGCACCGCAGAAAAAGGGAGCTTTGGGCAAAGGACCTGTGTCAGGCCCTGTGCCTGCACCAGAGCTGCTTGGGGGTACCTCTGCAGTCCTACCCCCTAATCCAGCCAGGGACCCGACTCCTGGGAGTGGCAGTGGGTCCAGGCTCCTAGTAGGGTTATCTGTGGCCGAAGGGGGCCTGGTGGCCAAAGAGCAAGTAGACTGACTGGCACCGCAGATGCCAACTCAGGTAATGGACCCAGCCGAAGCCCCGACATCTACAGGCAAGCTGGTTATGGGACCAACCCCTAAAGCAGCAGAGCATCCCCGATCCCTGGACCGCAGGCATCGGTCCACATGACCACAGCCGCAGGCCCCGGTTAGAAGACATAGATCTCTGACACCAAGGTCTCCACCTGAGTCACGACGCCGATCCGCGTACCCATGGTACCATCAGCCTCCCGTCAGAGTTCACCATGGCGCAGATCACCATCGCCTAGGCGATCTCCCAGGCGTCGATCCCCCTGGTATGGGATCATTCCCAGTCATGACACTGGTCTCTGGCTCCCCGGTACTGCTCTTCAGGCAGGCATTGGTCCTCACCCTCTCCTTATTGGTCGCAGACAAAGGTCAGCCGATAGACTCGGGCATCTACGGCTCCGCCCTGGTCGCCGGAAGGGCAGTGGTCCAAACCAGAGGGAGAGTTCAACCCCTCACCTATGAGAGCCGAATCACTGATGGCCCCCAAGACAGGCAGGGCACTGACAGTGACAGTGTGGCAGCAGGGGCAGCGGCCCGCCCAATGGCAGTACTGGAGCCCGTGAGGTATACCTGTCATGCCAGTCCCATACTCCCACCATTCCTCTCAGGCCACATCGGACTAACTGTCTCTGGCACAGTTGGCACCTGAATCAGAGCATGGTGCAGAATCCGACGCGGGGGCAACACAACGGGCCCTGACGCCCAAGCAGCCATCCCCAGACGAGCAAGGGGAAGCCACCCCTCTCCCTGCTGTGTAGTCGTCTTTGTCGTCTCCGGACAAAGCGGTGGCAGGCCTCTCACAAACGAGTAGTCCCCCTGACGACTTCCAGGAGTACCAGGCCCTGCTCAAAAGGGTGGCTGCCAACCTGAACTTGGAGGTTGAGGAGCTAGCGGAGGAGTCCGATGACCTCTTTAAATTCATACCCTCCTCCACCCCGGCCCGGGTCACGTTGTCCATCTACTCACAGGTCCTTAAAATTGCCAAGTCTGTGTGGTAGACCCCTCTCTTCCATTCCGCCTATCTCCAAGAAGGTGGAAAATAAGTACTATGTCCCTTCAAAGGGATTTGAATACCTGTATACCCACGCTCCAGCGCAGGGTCCCTGGTCGTGTCCATCGTCAACGAAAGGGACAGGCAAGAACAGGCGAGTGGCACACCGAAAAATAAATATGTCAAGAGGCTGGACTTGTTTGATGGGAAAATTTATTCAACAGCCAGCCTGCAAGTTAGGGTGTCTAACCATCAGGCCCTGCTAGGCAGGTACAACTTCAACCTGTCAGACTCCATCAGCAAGTTCAAGGAGGACCTTCCACAGGACCGAGCCCAGGAATTCACCACTTTGGAGGAAGAGGGCAAAGCGGTGGCAAGAGGCACCCTCCAGATGGCCTGGGACGCTACGGACTCGGCAGCCAGGGTGGTAACATCTGCGGTGGTCATGAGGCGCAGCTCCTGATTGCAGTCCTCCGGGCTGTCCCAGGAGATGCAGACTACCCTTCAGGACCTCCCATTTGAAGGTGCAGGGCTTTTTTTGGATCTGATCGATGCACGGCTCCATGGCTTTAAAGACTCCCATGCCACCCTCTGTTCCTTGGGCCTGCACACCCCTCAGCAGGCTAGAAAGCCGTTCCATCCTCTGCCTCCGTCAAGGGCCTGGGGTTCTACAAGCAACTCCTCATTCAGGAGGTTGATAACCTCCTATGCCCGGGGGCAGTAGAGGAGGTCCCTTCAGACTGGAAGGGGAAAGTGTTCTACTCCTGCTATTTCCTAATCCCAAAAGCAAAAGGGGGCCTCAGGCCCATTCTGAACCTGCGCCGTCTCAACAAGTCTCTCAGGTAGTTAAAGTTTTGCATGATCTCTCTGCCCTCCATTATCCCCTCACTGGATCTGAGAGACTGGTACACTGCCCTCGACTTGAAGGATGTATATTTCCATTTTCCTGGGGCACAGGTGCTTCTTCCGTTTTGTTTTGGGCCACTGCCATTTTCAATTCATGGTGCTGCCCTATGGTCTCTCATCAGCCCCGAGAGTGTTTACAAAGTGCATAGCACCAGTGGCCACTTACCTGAGGCACCAAGGTGTACAAATTTATCCATACCTTGATGACTGGCTAATAAGGGGCTGGTCCGGGGATCAGGTGCAGCAGCATCTTGATCTGGTTTGTTCCATCTGTCGCGATCTGGGGCTGTTGATAAACAAGAAAAAAATTGACCTTAATTCTAGTACAACGCATAGAGTTCATTGGAGCTGTCCTTGACTCTACTCTGGCCAGAGCCTTCCTCCCTGAGGCTCGGTTTCAAGCTAGGGCAGACCTGATCTTGTGCACGCAAGGCCACCCTCTTGCCACCACTCATTGAAAGGACTAAGCCATTCCGCAAGTCAATGCAATTGTTTGCTGCTGTGGCCAACAGAATGAAAAGTCATCCAGTGTCCGCTCAAAGAATGTCGTCTTGGATCACTGCCTGCATTCGCTGCTGTTATGATCAGGCAAAGGTGCCACCTCCGGCAATCGTAACTGCCCACTCAACCAGGGCGCAAGCCTCTTCGGCAGCTTTCCTAGTCCAAGTGCCTATTCAGGACATCTGTCGGGTGGCTACCTGGTTGTCCATCCACACGTTCACATCCCATTACGCACTTACCCAGCAGGCTCGGGTTGATGCTGGCTTCGGTAGAGCAGTACTGCAACCCACTAGGCTGTGAACTCCAAGCCCACCTCCGAGGATACTGCTTGTGAGTCACCTAGAATGGAATCGACATGAGCAAGCACTCGAAGAAAAATGGTTACCGACCTTTCATAACCGTTGTTCTTTGAGATGTGTTGCTCATGTCGATTCCATTTCCCGCCCTCCTGCCCCTCCATCGGAGTTGCCGGCAAAAAGGAACTGAAGAACTGGCATAGGGTCGGCAGGGCCATGCATGTGCACATCTCCTACAAATACCTTCATCCTTTTCCCCATGCTGCCACTTGGGTGGGGAAAGACTCCCTGTCAAAATTCGTAAAGGCATCCCCTTATTCTCCTTCAGGATCCTCCTTAAAACCGTGATGTATACAGAAAACTGCCATCTGAGAATGGAGAAGCAGGTGGGAAATTGCGATTAATGCTACTACTGGCTACAAATTGTTCAAACAGTTAATCCATGTTAAAACATCCACCATGGCAGAGACTGTCAGTTACTCTGTGCAGTGTCTAGCACAATGGGGCCCCAACCCTGGCTTGTCTCTGGGCACTACCACAATTCAGATGTTTAATAATCATCAGATCTTTGTTCCTTCATCCTCCCCTATGCCCTCCCCAACTCATTTTGTTTATTTCATCCACCCATTGTGTCTTGTCTTTTTTAGATTTTAAGTCCTTTGGGGTGGCGGATGTATGTTTGTGGCTGAAGCTTCTAGAGTCTACCAAAATATAAATGATAATAAATATAAATATAAATGATAATAAAGATACAAAAGTTGGCATGCCAATAAGTTCAAAGCTCATAGGTGCAGGCAGATTCCAGTCATACAGAGCATTCCTTTCCTCTCAGAGTAGCACTGATTTTTATTTATTTTTTTTTACAATCCAGGCTTGAAGTAGATCATTCAGTAACATTAGTAGGAGCTGCTATTCCAGCCTTCTAGAACAGATGGTTTGAACAGAATGACCAGACTAGGTACCTTGAAAAGCAACAATTCAGAATTCTAAGTATCTGATCCACCTCCAGACCATAACACTTCCAGAGTTCCTACCTGGAAAACAGTGCAACTTGCAGATACGTGACAACACTGATGTCACTCCTGAAAATACAGTGTATTATTAACAGTCATCTTCTTTGAGAAATGGAACACCCTGGTGTTCATTGTCCCACACATGTGAGCTGAGGTTTCTGGGGTACCCACAGGACGATGGTTGTAATAGTTGAACCATCTTGATTGCATACTGTACCTACAGCAGCAAACTGGTAGAGACATAGATGTGCTCCAGCAGCTCTTGGAGCACTCCTCATCAGTAATCATGTATGTGGCTGAAATAAAGGGCTGTCCATGATGGGCTAGTGTGTTTCTTTTTGGTGATCTGTATGTCAGAGGTAGTATGTTGCTGGGGTTATTTTCAAAGCATCTTATTTTTTTAGATAAATACCACAGTAAAAAATGGCACAAGCTTTCAATTCGTAAATGGGCAGAGTATTATTTAATGCTGTGTTATATACGACCTACAAATATGGCTTGAAAATGTGTTGAGTACCCAAATGAACAGGGAAAAAAGGGGCATTTCAGCACATATCCTGTGCTTACCAGCCTTTCACTTTTAGCTCTGAAGTAGAGGCGTGGTGATAGTGAGATACTGCAGCATGTCCCCCAGGTGGTGATGTTACACCCGGTAGGAAAGGGCATTGTAGCTAGCCTAGCTAGCCTATTTGGGTGATGGTTTGTTTTCCAATACTGTACAGTAGGGGCGTTTGAAATATATTGTACAGGGTATAAAATAATACTGTTAACCTTTGCTTTATGGGAAATAAAATGATTGACCGGTAGAGAACAGGTTCCAGCACTCTTGGGCTCTAGTATACTGAAATGTCACACTAGCAGGATTAGTCATTACATGGGAAAGGTGCTTCACTTCATTGACCTGCCAAAAAATGTAAGAATTAGAAAAATGTTGCTATGTGTCTTATCTTGTTTGAGGCATCCAGCCCAACAAATTTCATGGCTCAATTCTGCTCCTGTGGAAGTCAATGGAAAGCGCCCCATTCCCATCATTGACTTTAATGGGAGAAGGATTTGAACCTTAAAATTGTAGCAAATAATTATTCCTATCCTCTGAGGTCCTGAGTTCCTCCTGTGAGGTGCAGAGTAGCCTCAACTCCCATAGATTTAAAGGAGTATTTAGGGCACTCAGCACTTCTAAGGATTGGCCCAATAACTGCACTTTCACTTTTCACTTTGACATTTTTCTTTTTTGCTTTTTTATTGGAAAAATAGGGGAAATATATCTTATATTTTCAAGTGTAATATCCCCTTTGTCTGATTGCATCCTCTTGAGGGTCTGTAATTGAGAGGGAAAGGACAAGTTTGTGAAATGCAGAAGCCTAAACCCAACATAGGTCGATGGTGAAAACCTTGTGAAATCTGTGTCTTAATTTTAAATAGACCAAAGCCTAAATTGTAGTGTAGTGGCCGTCTTTTAAATGGATAAAATCATCAAAAAGTCCAATAATATTTTTATTTCTTTACAGATAATCCTGAAATAATCAGCAGGAATGGAGTGGAATGTCAAGAGACCTCATTGAGAATGGCAAAACATTGTTATTGTACATACTATCCTGTCTCCTCCTCTCTAGAATTGCCACAACCTGCATGCTAAGTAAAGATTTTGTTCTTATGGACAGATCAGAAATTCTAAAAAGCTAGTGCTGCTGTATTATATATGAATATTACATATGGTATGCTTAATATATTCCAACCTGAAATAGTTAACTACCTGATACCAGCTGTGATGTTTCAAGACATAAAGGGTAACATTTTACTTTTAAAGATTTTATAAACACAGTTTACTTCATAGGAATATTTATTATCTCCATAACTATGGCTAATGCAGATGGCCCCATTAATTTAGTATTATAAGATTCACAATTTTATGAATCTTTCAAGTTTAGCAATAATTAATTTACATTGGCTAAAATATATCCTAGTTGCAGGTTTGATTTTTAACCCTAATTATTGTTATTGTAACCGAGCAGAAAAACCAGAAGTCCTATGTTTACTACCTTAGTCACCTGACTCCAATACAAAGAAAGGAAGTGAAACAAAACCCAGTACCCTGGTCATCACCCTGTAAATCTAAAATTTTAAATAGTAAATCCAACGTAAAGCACAAATTCTTTAGATATACATAAGCTGATATTTGACTTGTATAGAGAAGCTGCATTGAATCATGGGACAGCAGAAAAAAATTAAAACTTTGCACGGTATGAACTTCATACCCCCAAACAACAGAGTCTTGAAAATATTATTTTACGAGTATATTTATAACGTTTTTAAAAGAGACTTTGCAGAAGTGCCTAAATTTTGCCACATCAGACTTGAAGGAAGTGAGGCTGATGCCAACAATCTAATCCACAATAAGTGACTAATCTTTTAAACTCTCAGTCAGGTTACCTAAAAGAACCAAGTTGCTGTCTATCAAGAGCAACAACAACAAAAAGGCTGTAGATGAGGAGATTTGTAAGGTATCCTAATTTAACTAAAATTGAGTTCAGTCACTGAAAACCTGATAAGTGACTTTAATCTAGATTATTAACTAAACATTAAAAATGTAGGGAGAGTTTCAGTTTAATAAATCATTACAGTTCTTGCATTTTTTAAAATTGGATTAAAGGGTTGTAACCGGATTACAGCATGGAGGGGGGAAAAAACTAGTTATTTTAACTTTTTTCTTTAAAAACATATTTTATGTCACAGAAATATGAAGATATCTTTAATACAACTATATACATATTATATA
Source organism: Trachemys scripta elegans (assembly GCF_013100865.1). Taxonomy (NCBI): domain Eukaryota; kingdom Metazoa; phylum Chordata; order Testudines; family Emydidae; genus Trachemys; species Trachemys scripta. The sequence continues at coordinate 250,769,993 of NC_048298.1, read as the reverse complement.
TATACATACATACATATATATGGATGAAACAGATTTTAATGTTTACTTTTTTAAATACATTGTTGATTTACAAGGTAATTACATATGTACAATTAAAATTTCATTTAGGTTTGGTTTAAGATTTGTTTCCAGCACTACTGTACCAAATATTTCATATTTTACATTTTGTACGTTGCACACGTCACAAATACGTAGTTTTTAAATTATTGTTTAAAAATGAAAACAGCTGTTATAAGTGAATATTATGTATAATTGTTGGCAACATCAGTTTTCTATGTGGACATAGTTTGTGATTGCAGTATTTTAACTTAACCTTTTCAGATTGATTGTAAACTATTTTAAACTTTGGCAGCACTGCCTTTTCTGAAAGGCACTAGAGGCACTAACGGGACGATTAGTTGTCTAGGAAATTATTTTCCGTTCTAAATTTTGTTTGTCAAATGTCTAATTGCTATCTATTTATATTAAAGCTGTAGATCTGATCACCCGAAAGAGAGAAAAAAAATCACAATCTGATTGTAAAATTAACATAGTGGTTGTAATGTTGCATTTGTTTTATTATGTGGAAAAAAATGTATCTTAACTCCTGTTACTTTAGCAGTTAAGGTATCACCATTATGTACTATTGAAACACTAATATTTGTAGACTTTCTCAGTCATTATAACTAGGTAGTTGACATTGCAACTTGCCTATATCTGTCAAAGTTGTTTTTATTTGTTTTTAATAATAGTTCATTTAGACATTTTGGTAGCTTATTGTACAAGACTAAATGGTAAATTATCCAGATTGTTTCAATATTTTATGTAGAGGACTGTTTAAAACATTGTTTTGTGCAAACTTTTTATGTTTCATGATAATTATTCTATAGTTTTTTACAATTACTTCAGTACTACTATTTTTTGCCCATTCGTGACAAAGCTTCAGATACATCAGGTCTTGCATTCAGACAAACCTACAAAACAAAAGAGAAAATGTATTTTTAATACGAGATCCACTTTCCAACTTTATAACTTTGTGATATTCCAAGAACAGATCTGTGCTAACATAAGGAGGCAATTACACAGATGTGCAAATAAATGTTCAACAGATTCTGCATTTTATTTATTCACAAATAATTTTTAGAACAATTACAAATTTGGGAAGATCTAAAACTATTTTTCTGTATAAAATATTATTTGCCAAAACTTTTTATATATTTTAAAAAGAAACTATAATGATGATGAGTAAACATTAAATGCTTTATTTAATTAAAATAAATAAATAAACTCCCCAGAAAGAACCATGAGATGGGCCAACATTGAGATAGTAAATACTATAGCTGAGACGTGATTTCAAGTTACTTGAGATGTCTCAGTATTTATTTTCTATAAATGAAACAGCACTTCACCAAAATACCTTATCATTTGCCTCTTTCATACAAAATGTAATTGACTGCACTTATACTGAATATTTCAATAACAGTTAAAGAAATCCCTTCTTCCATGCCTTTCACTGTAACCATTAGCAATCTGTTAAATATCCATTATATTTTTGTTGTAACATTAAATTCATTCACCCAATGTGCAACCGCTCAAATAAAAAGAAGCATTTTAAAATGATTGCAGCAGCACAGCATTCTTTCATTGTTGTAACACTGAGAAGAGCAACTAGTGCAACAAGTAGAGAGAGCCAAAACTCAAAAGAAGATGAGCACGGTATTTTTTAAAACCATTTTTTGATGGTGGCAAGTAACAGAGATGAAATATCCTAAAATGAAATGATCTGGCTCAGGATGAGCAAACATGACTTGCAGGGGGTGGAATTCTCCTTTTTTCCTCCTTCCCCCTAGTCAGCCGGAGCTATTACAGCAGCATCCACAACTGCTGTCCACATCATCTCTAGGAGGGAATTTGCATAGTGTATGTATGTAGTTGCAGATCTACTAGCCTTGCCCCAATCCTGAGAATGCTTCTCTCTGCCAGGTGTGGGTTCCCTACCCATCAGTTCCACTGCACTGAGGCTTGGATCCACAAAGGTATTTGAGCACCTAACCCCCAGACTTAGGCACCTAAGTCACATTTTAGGCATGACTGCATTCCAGAAAACCCCATCTGGCTCGACTGCCACATAACCGTGTAGGTTCAAAAATGCACTCCTAAGGTTTTGCATTAGAAGTTGTTTAGGTGTTCTATTTCTGCCTCTGGGCATGCACACTGCTGTCTCCCTCTAAGCCCCAAAGCAATTCACAAACCAGGGGAAGATAGACTATCTTATCTTATCTTGCCAGTCTTGCCAAGGGACCCAATCCAACAGGTGTGCTCAGCCACCCAACTCCACACACAAAACAGCTGGGGGGTTTATAACCTTTAGCCCAGAGCTTAAGGTACTAACCTGGCTTGTGGGAGACCCTGGATCAAGTCCTTCCTCCACCTGATGAGGAGAAGGGATTTGAAGAGGGGTCTGCTGCCTCTCAGATGGTGGTTGTAACCACTCGGCTATAGATTATGTCTCATTCTCTCACTGGCCTAATTAATATTTAATTATTTAATTGAAGTGGAACAACTTCAACAGGAACGACAGCAGGCGCTCCACATCGGAATATTCCACAGCCCAGTGGTTAGAGCACTCAGCTGAGAGGTGGTAGATTCCTGTGCAAATCCCATCTTGTCAGGCAGAGGGGGTCACCCACATCTAGGGTGACCAGATGGCAAGTGTGAAAAATCAGGATGGGGGTGGGGGGTAATAGGCACCTATCTAAGAAAATGCCCCAAATATCAGGACTGTCCCTATAAAATTGGGACATCTGGTCACCCTACCCACATCCCAGGTGAGTACCCTATCCACTGGGTTAAAGGCTATAAGGGACCTCCTCCTCACCCCAGCCACTGAGCTAAGTATTATAAAGGAGGTCCTTCCCAACACCCACTCCCCTGCTGCTTTGGGCAGAGTTAGGTGTTTGTTTAGCTCATTTTCACCAGAAACAACTTAGCCATCTAAGTTACCTGACTCCAGGAGAAGGGTTCCTGTCTGTGGATCACCAGTAGAGATAGCACCTCCCTGTCACCTGGACTTAGGTGCCTATCTCCGAGAGGGACATATTTTAGGACACACCCTTTTTTTCACATAGCCCATTGGCTAGCTTAGACAGCTCCCCGCCTAGTATGCTGGCTTTGTGGATTGTGTTCTGAGGTGCCTGTCTTTCCCCATTCCCCATGTACAGGAGCTGAGGGGCCTAGCTCAGGCTTTGTGGACTACATTGTTGCAGTGATTTTCTAGGTGCCTAAAAGGCGAGCATTGCACCACCTAAGTCCCTTTGTGGATCTGGGCTTGAGGGCCTTCCAGGGGTTTACCTCTACCAGAACAATTACTTTATGCCACTTCTGTCAGTATACACACTGTTGTGTACAATGACACAATTGTCATCTGTGCAATGTAGCTCACAGATGTATTGAAAAAATTATAGTTATACATGATGTGGCCTTTTTCCTACATAGATCTCTCAGCCATTTATAAAAGTGAGTAAACATGAGTGTATCTGCATTTTCCCAAAGGGGGAAGCAGAGTCTCATAGAGATTATTTGCCCAAGGCCTGAGATTACACAGCAAGCGAATGATAGAGCAGGGATTAAAATTCCTGGTTCACAGTCCCATGATCTGTTTACAAGACCATGCTGACATATGAATCTTCAGTAGCAGGGCAGAACCCATTGCATTCAGTGTAGAGAGAAACAAACTTGCTTAGGGACAGGCTTATTCTTCATTCAAAAAGAGCAGAAATAAATAAAGGGCTGTCACTCCTTTTGTCAGAATCCAAGGATTGGCATGAAGGCTTCTGACTCCCTAGAATGGTCACTCTTGGTCAGGATGAATGAGGAGTGCTGGCCAGGCAGCGTGAGGAAGCGCACGCAGCAAATGCAGTGCCAGTTCCATTGCAAATAAAACTTTGTTCTCTAGGGTTGTCAATTTTACACCTTTTGTGAACACTGCATTCACTTGTTAAATGGCTATCAGAAGAAATAAAACCCCGCAGGGCAAGGAGAGTTTGTACCATCACCAATGACAGCTAGTTAGAGAGGAACCCGATGTCTCAGTGATTCTGGAAAAACACCAGGCGAGCCTGTCCAATGGCAGGTGTTTCAAGCTCAATGCTTGTCAAGGAAGAGTATGTTTGGGTAAGGGGAGGAATGGAAGGGCAGAGGCCTGCTAGGGACATAGTAAAGAGAAAGGCATGAAGATGATTTCAGAATTGATTAATTGAATTACTAAAACGTCTCAGCTTCACCTGGTTCTATTTACACTTTCACACGAGACCCCATCCTGCTGTAAGTATTTGGACAGCTGACTGCTGCCAAGAAGGCTCAGGAAATGTTGGTGTTGATTTTAATTTTTAAAAAAACTTATTTTCATATTTCATATTTTCATATTTCAATATTTATGCCTGTATCTGTAATTTTCACTCCATGCAGCTGAAAAGGTGAGGTTTTTAACCCACGAAAGCTTAGGTCCAAATAAATCTGTTAGTCTTCAAGGTGCCACCGGATTCCTCATTGTTTTTGTGGATACAGACTAACACGGCTACCTCCTGATACTTGGCGCCTTATTTTCATGTCAGTTAAGAAGAAGTTCTCGCTCCCATGCCTTCTGAACTTCCTCTCTTGTGCTGAGCTTAACTCTATAGCCAACTTCTGTGTTTTGACTAGTAAACCTACCTTACCTCAGGTAATTGTGGGGTTTCAAAAATGAAACAAAGCACTTTAAAGAGATGAGGAGTCATAATTATTAGATATTTCCACCAAGTTTCACCCAAGGCAAAAGGTAACCCAGTGTTGTTTATAACCACTGAAGTGTGCAGAGGGTTGAATGAGTCTTCTGCTGAAGATATTTCCTTGTTTAAACTCAACGGATTTTTAAAAATGCCTCCATCTTTTTGGTATCAGATTATTTGCATAGTATTCTCCTTGTTTCCTTTGAAAAGCCTCTTTTCTGGGTCCATTTTCCAATGCCATGTTAAGATTACATTTTTGGCTGTAACTTTTTTTTAATGGTTCAACACTATTTGTATTGCTTTTGTTAGAAGGTACATTCTGGAATACACTATCAAAGTGATTAAAATTTCTGGTAAACAGAATGGTGGGGCTGATAAAGATTAACATTGAATTCATAGCTGTGTTATCTTTCAATGGATACTAACATTAATTTGAAATGTTATAAGAAAATGTTTCCTACGTCAAAGAAAAGAGAAATAAAAATGTTTTGAAATGTGAAAGGAAGATGAGTGGCATGAAACTGAGAAAGGAAAGGTTAAAAGCAAGAAAGGACTGTCTGTGCCATGTTGAGTAGTTGTGATATTTTCACCAAAGGTGCTTGAAGAATTATGTAGATACTAGTGAATACATTGTTTTATAAAAATGAACATAGTGGGTTACAGTGGCCTTTCACCTCTGAAGAGCTGAGTTCAAATCCTAGTTTCAGGTGGGAATAAATTTAGTGAGGCTTTTCCTAGTCTTAGTCCACATCACAAACCAGTACAGTTTAGCCTGAATGATAATAGAGTCACAGGATCAAAATAGCACAAGGTCACCAGATACCCTTGTGATGCAAGGGTGATATAGATAGGTCAGGATTCACATACATTTGAGGACCTAGGTGGGGGGATGCACTGAACTTGAGCCAAGCCAAAGCTAGTTCTGTACTTTCATTAGCAATACATTTGCTTATATTTCATGGAAGGGTGTGGCAGGGAAGCAGAGGTGTTTTCTTCTCCTTTGTATGAAAACAGTTACTCATCTGAGAGCAAATGGACTTTTCAATAGGTGTTAGACATTAGAGTCAGTGAGCCTGGAGTTAGCAGCTAGCAGTGCTATTCAGAACTAATAGATACCACTTTTCAGCTTGAGGCAAATGCAGATGTTTTTTCTCATGAAGAAATTGTTTTGATTTCTAGCACTGTCAGCCACAAGTAACCAGCAATAAAGCCAGAAATTATGATGAATTTTACAATATTGCCAACCCCAAACATTCAAAAATCCTGAGTTAACACCCCAAAATCATCAGATTGGCTTTAAAACCTCGTGATTTTTTTAAAAATCATAAATGTTGAGTTCTATTTATTTAACATCTGGTTTTTGAATGTTTAGAATACTCAGCTCACATTTTTAAAGCTTTTCTCCCCACCCATGAGGGCCCAAAAACATACTTACAAAATGGAGATCCCCATGCATTCATATGACTCCAAGAGGTGGGGCTTAAGAAAAATACCGTATATCATGACACTCATGATAAAATATGAAAGTTGGCAACACTGACATTTTTATAAGGTTTGTTTTCTTTGGGATATTATCTCTCATTCTGACACAGATGGGAAATGCATAGGTGAAGAGGGGATATCAGTACGGTAAGTCTTTGTCAGATAGCACCACCTTGGGGTCTCTCAGGCCTGGTCTTCACATAGTTTTTGTACTGTTAGAACTATGTCTGTTAGTGCCATGATTTTTTTACCAATATAGTTGGTCAACAGGACCCCTAGTGTTGATGCAGTTATACAAGTATAGCTTATTCCCTATTCCATGGGAGTAAGCATGGGCGATGTGTGAGCCCCCCCTTCAGGGAGGCTAGCCACCCGGCCCTGACCCTTCTGCCGGAGCCCACACCCACTGCCTGCCGGAGCCCTGAGCCCCCCTCATTTTCCCCCCAGCCCTGAGCTCCCACACAACTGGAGGAGCCCTGGCCCAACAGCTCCTGGCCGCCCGCCGGACCCAACCACCTGCTGGCCTCCGGTGGGAGCCGAGGTGCTGCTGGCTTGGAGGAGGGTGCAGCGTAGGTAGGGCGAGGGCTTGGCTTAAGGGAGGCTTAGCCTCCCCTGGACTATTACATCCACGGCCCATGGGAGTAAGCTATACTGGCACACTTTATACCAATATAACTGCATCCACACAGATTTTGCTAGAAAAGTAATAACCTTCCATTCTGTGCTTCCCTCTTTCTACAAGGGCCCAGTCCAACTCCCATGGAAGCCAGTGGGCATCGTTCTAGTGGCTTCAACGGAAGTTGGATCAGACGAATACTATTCACATCCTACTTAGTTCAACTTTCAGTTGCTGTGTTCTTCTGGGGACGTGTGCTATGAAAAACCCATCCTGATTATCAGCTTTTTTTTTAATTTTTGTAATGTTTTCATTGGATGGTGCAGTTTTATTGCTTTTATGCTCCAGGAGCATATTTCAACCCTTTCACCATCACTGGTGTTATTTAAAGTGTGCCTGTCCCTTAGTCCTATACTGTTTGTACTTGTGCAAACACACTCCACTCACCGCATAAAGGACGTAATTTGCAAGCAAACTATTCTGAAGTAACTAAAACTGCATCCCTTTCAGATTAAAATAAATCCTTTATTAATTGGAAAAACAGAAGAAGAAAAATCATCCTCTCAACCTGTAAGAAACACCATCTGATCCCATTTTAAGCAACCTTCAAATACTCTTTCAGGCCCTCATATTCCCAGCCATAACTTTGCTGGCAGTATTTAAGGGACAGGGCCGGCTCCAGGGTTTTTGCCGCCCCAAACAGCAGGAAAAAAAAAAAACCGCAATCGCAATCGGCGGCAGCTCAGACGCACCGCTTTCTTCTTCAGCAGCAATTCGATGGCAGGTCCTTCCCTCCGAGAGGGGAATGAGGGACCTGCTGCCGAAGAGTCCGAGGTGCCACCCCTTCCCCTTGGCCACCCCAAGCACCTGCTTGCTAAGCTGGTGCCTGGAGCCGGCCCTGTTAAGGGATTCATCAGTTCCACACTACGCGCCATGCCATTCTTGCAGGAATCTTCTTATAGGCTTATACTGTCGTATCTGAAGGATCACTACCTGTAAGGCTATCCAGACTATCTGCAGTTTCACAACAAAAAATATAGCACCTTTCAGCATTTCCGTATAGATTAGTTAGAAATATTACCTTGCATTGCTCATACGCAATTGCACACGAATGGTGGGGTGGGGTAGGGTGGGAATATGGTATGGGCATTTTAAATAAAATGTTACTTCAATCTAGCTCACTTATGGGGGTTCATGTGTTCCTAGAAAAGGCAACAAGTTCGAGCAGCTGCTGGACAGGCTGCTGTGGGCAGTATTTTGTGATCCTGGACAAGGGGAATATACCAGGTGAAAGTCTGTCTCAGACTGCCTAAAGATTCATGGTGGTCAAATAATGGAAACAAATATCTGCATATAATTATTTAGTGAAAAAGTTGACAACTATCACAGTGAATATTATTCACAACAAATTGTTCAGTTACATCTCTTGTGGATCATGGGAAAGCTGAAGAGAGAAGGTTGCAGAGTGGACCAGGAACCATTAAGCAGGCGCTAGTGGTGAAACCTAAAAGAATGACATATTGATTCTCTTCCAGGTTTCCTCCCACCCTCTGTATCTTATCTTTACCCCCGTGTGACTAGTCTGTTTCCTATGGTGAGAAGAACTATTTTCTGTATGAGAGGCACAAAACAAAAGCCACCACATTGTGTTTTGTACTAAAATATGAACAATCCTCCAGGGATCTGAGATAGGTCCAAGAACAAAAATTTTGAGACCTGCCTACAAGCTGTGGTGAAGACAGCAGATGTGTTTCTTTTTCAGAGTAATTATCAGTGGAACTGCTTTCAAATCCAAGTTTCCTGTGGAATATAATTATGCCTGTTTAAATAAAGGACTCTGTCAGAGCTCTTCAGCAGCACCTCTTTGTACAAAGCAAGAGCTGTTTCTTCTTAACACAGCACTCTTTCTACCCTTCCCAGAACGTGACCCTTCGTATCAAATATTGGGAAGCCAAAATGTGTAAAATCAAAGATCATTTTACATTCAACTGAATTCTTGAAATTTGAAAATGTTGCGATGAAGGAAATTTACTTTACTTTTTCATTATTGTTAGTATTGCATGTATCACAAATCCTTCAAGAGAAGCAGCCAGTTCTTCCTTCCTTCCTTCCTCCCTATTTTAAGAGGCTTCCTTATAGGTAGTTGGGACTAGATTGTTGCTCCAGGAGTACAGTGTTGGAGCCAGTTTGGAATATGACTGGTAGGGGAGTGGGCAAAGAAAAAAAACAGGCTTTATACTGTGATTTGATGTTTGCAGAATTTGGGCTCTGCCTGATCAGTGATGGAACATGTTTGATATATGGGAGACCTCAACCAAGAATACTCTGACACTGGCTCTCTTAAGGTTGAACCTTGAGTCCATCAGTCATAATATTCACATGGAACAGAACTGCTGCAGAGAAAGACAGAGGCTGGCAATCTTTGAGCGCAACCAGGATCGTGACCTTTCTCTAGGATTGGACCAGCAGCTAGCGTACATTGTAGAGCCATGGTGTTGTGTGTTCTCAGTTTGCTTCACTTAGTGGTCAGGTTACTGTATGTTGAACCAGTTGTTGTTTTTGACTGGCCTGGGTAGAATGATTTGCAGTAATCAAGCTTTGAGGTGATAAAAGCATAGATTATTGTATCTAAGGTGAAAGGAATGGACATAGTCTTGGGACCAGTCAAAGATGGAACCACTGCTTTTATCTGGTCATCCACAAATTAGGAAGGAGATTTTTTTCAGGACCCTGAAATTGCAGACCACCAAGTCAGATGGTGGGGAGACACCCTCAGTACAGGATGAGGTAATGTTTCCTGCTAGTTCCTCCTGTTGCTTATCTCTTCCCTTCACCATCACCTCTGTCCTATTTAGATTGAGTATGAGCCAGCTGTTTCTCATCCAGAGCTATATTTACCTCCTTGGGACAGCAGGTTTGGGTTGAGGGTGGCCTCTGATGTCTAAACCTTCTGAAGTGATAGTAGCTTATTCCTAGATGGATGCAATCTCACAACTAACCAATTTACTAAACAAATTGGTTCCACTAGAGGTTTCCTTGGGGAATTGGGAACAACAGGAGGAGTCCAAAAGAGAGGTTTTGGTCTCTAGGAGGCAAAACTGGGGAGATACTCTTTTCCCAACTGGCCCAGCCAATCCCCATGGCAGAAACCAAGGAAGCTGAGGCTGGGGAGGGGGGGGGCAAGTTAAGAACTGGCATAGTGTCCAGAGCCAGTCGCTGCAGAGAGATGGGGAACATGCAGCTCTTGGCCTGCTCAAAGGGATGTATTATGGTGATTGGCAGAAACTGTGATGGAGTTTAGGGGGTGTAAGACAGAGAGAGAGAGAGAGGAGCAAGGAAGGAGATACAGCTCAGGCTATGGGGGAAAGGTTACAGGGGTGCACTAAAGGGGTCTGGAACACAGAAGCTGGCTTTTAGAGGTTCACTATACTCTAATGGTGAAGGCATTTTCTGCTGTAGGTCATATGTAGGTTCTAAGCCAGTTAGTACAAAAGGCCTATTTTTTAAAAAAGGATTTCCATGAATTCAAATGTTTTAATGCTTGATCTTTTTCATTGTTCACAATCATAGCTGCTGTCAAACAGCAGAGACTCTTTATGAGATTTCAGAAAAAAAGAAAGAAAATTCAAGACCTCCTAATGATCTAGAACAATGTATTCTGAAGTTATTTAAAGTATACATTAGTCATGTCCCTTGAATTCCACAGCACTTCCATGCAAGAACATTGTGTGACCAATTTTAACATATTTTGCAGCTGTGATAATGTGTTTGGGCCTGCAGTTCTGAACCTGCAAAATACACTTAAGCTGAAAATTTCTCAGAGCCTTGCTGTTCTGCAGAATGTGTCATTGACAAAAACCAGAAGGGTCAGCCTAAGTACTGCCTGCCCACCTGCCTCTCCAAACTTAATGGATATAGAAACACACTCAAGTGGAAAATGTCTGTCCCTCTCTTAGAAGGCAATATTTTCATTAATGCAAACATAACTTTTAATATCCACTTTCACAACATTTTAATCATTATGAGCGCACTATGTAGAGAATTTAGCAATGAGAAATGGGAAGTAGACTGTGATGTTCGGTCATATAGTTCACTTCCCTGTCAGTACAGGTTTGTGCTATAGTCTTCCTTAAGTAGTAAATGAGCTAATGTCACTGGCTTGATGTATTTTTTTTTAACCTCTGATGTCACAGTGCCCTCAACAATCATTCTTCGAGGTGCTTTTCCCCAGGTAAAATAACTTTTGTTAAAATTCAAGCCTCATCGTTCCCCTCCTGTTTTGCATTGGGAAAATAGCCTGAGCCCATGAATTGAAGCAGGGACGGGGGCAGGGATGCAAAAGGGGAGAGTGTGACCTCCACAGTATGCTACCCTATCTTCTGACTACATGGAATTCTTTTTGCTGATATTCTGGGGGCTTTAGGTCTTCCAGTTTGAAGAGGGCAGGAGCCATCCATATTCTCCTTACAAAACTGTGGGACAAAGCACTGCAGATCAGAATCAGCAGAGGTTTATACTGCTGCTTCTTCCACACTTGGAAACCCACTTACTCAGCATATGGGCACAGCTGGCAGTTGCGGGATCCCTTACTAGCATAGCGCCTGCAGGAGCCAAGCTGTCCAAAGAAAGGTAGGAATCAGTGGGGACAGGGACCTGGACAGAGGCCCGAGGTCTCTGAGAAGATCATATACATGAATCACTCCCACGTGGACTTCTTTCTAAGTCCTTGCACTTATTCACAGACATTAAGGCCAGAAGGGATCATCATGATCATCTAGTTCAGTGATACTCAGACCTCAGCAGTTCAGGAGCCAAATTAGTGATCAGCATTACCCAAAAGAGCCACAGTAGTGTGAGTTCATTGTTACATTTACTATATTGGTAGATAGTCATATTTAAACAGTATGACGGGGAAATATTTAGTTTGTGTTTTTATATATATATATATATATATATATATATATACACACACACTCGCAGCAAAATGATTGACCAAGTATTATTATTTTATCAACTACAATTGGTCAATAACATAGTAAAAGCATCCGGATTAGTTAATAGCTTAGAGTAGTTAATAATTAGATCACACAATGTTTTAATATCATGTGCTGCAAAGAGCCACAGGAGACACATTGAAGAGCCACTTGCAATTCGCAAGCCTCAGGCTGAGCATCACTGATCTAGTCTGACCTGCACATCGCAGGCCACACAACCTTACCCCATCACTCCTGTAATAGACCCCTAACCTCTGGCTGAGTTACTGAAGTCCTCACATCATGATTTAAAGCATATCTAATCTTCCTTTGCTAGTACAGTTATTGCGAAATACTTTTCACTCTTGGTCATGACTTGGGTTGCAGTCTGTCCTTTGTCTGTTCATGCTCTTCATCTACCCTCTGCTGAAAGGCAGAATATCTAGTGTTGGCAACTAGGCTGAAAGTTTCCATAGATTTTTACCCTCTTCTGTTTTTCCTCATTGCGACACACCATCTCTTTTCTTGCCCCTGTATTTATCTTGACTGTTTCAGTTAGCAGTGTCTCTGGCTGTTTCTGCCACAGGGCACTCTTCCACAGTGACTACAATCAAATCTCTTGCTTCAGGGCTTCAGCCTGTCACCTGCAGGGGTAAGGAAGGAATTTTTTTTTCCAGTGCACAATTGGCCAGATGTATTCGGGGGGAGGGATTTCATCTGAAGCATCAGAGACTGGCCACAGCTGGAAACATGACACCAGATGGGGTGGTGTCATGTTCTGGGGTGCAGTTCAGACTGGTGAGAGATTGTGTCACTGCCTGTCCCATATCCCTAAGTGCCTCAAAACACTCTGCTGCTGGAGCTCCCTTGTCTGGACACTCCCAGCCAGCATACGAGCATGCACTGCGTGTCTCTGGGTTAATCAGCTCTGACTCAGCAAATCTCATTCCAGCAGCCTTTTTGTTACACCAGAGCCACACTCTGGCCTCATGACAGCAACCCTCCATTCCAAAACCATGTACTCTGCAATGTCCTGCCCTCTTCTGGACCACTCAGCGAGATCCTAAGGGTTGTTTGTTCCTTTGCAGATACAATACCCAGCAGCTTGCCACATTAACTGGCGTTAACATTCACTTTAAATCAAACACAGCACTGAGCCGGTTTAGATTAAAAGTAAAACAAGTTCATGAACAAAAGGAGATAGGATTTGAAGTGAGTTGAAGTATAAAGGATAGGGTTAGACATGGTTACAAGCAAATAAAAGTGAAAAAACACTTTCTAGAGGCTAAGAATGAAAACAAGCTACAGACTTTGTTCAAGGTAGTTTCCTTACCAATCTACCTTCCAGCAAGATGGCTAACCACCCCCTTGGCCAGGCTGTCCCACAAAGTCCAAAGTGCTTGGTTCCTTTGTTGTCTTAAGTGACAGATAACTTGGGGTTCTTTGTCCCTCTCTTTTATAGCCCACTGCACCATTGAAATGGATCCTTCTGAAGAGTACCCCCCAAAGTTCTGAAAAAGTGGTTATCTCCTCCCCTTGATGGTCCTGTTTGCCTTCTATGTAAATTGCGTTCCCATTGTCTCTTAATGTATGCTGGAAATACCTCAAGGTGGCAGAACCACATTCCTTTGTTGAGGGTGGGTAACTTTAGCCCTACCTGCACAAATACACTGAAAACATAATTTCCAATAAATTTATAATTTTGACTTTGTCCTCCATGTATACACCACACTATACTATTAATAATCAGTATGGTATTGGCTTCCTATTGATATCTCACATTACACCTTTTAGATACAGGTTAAAACCACAGTGAGTTGGGGTACACTGAACTGGTCAGGCCATCTGAAACTTACTATCAGATATCAGTGAGCCGCTTGCATTGGAATACTGTTAGGTCACATTGGACCAGTGCTCTGCGATGGTATAGAGAATCATCTTTCTCTGGCTGGTGTGTTCAGTCACATGCTCAAGGTCAAACTGATCACCTAACTGGGTCTGAGAAGGAATTTTCCCCTGGGTCAGACTGGCACAGACCTTAAGAGTTTTTGCCTTCCTCTGCAGCATGGGGTATGGATTGCCTGCTGCAAGAATCTGGGAAAATCTCACCCAATCAATTCCTTGCCATTGCAGGGGCCTTGGGCATTGGGGAGGGCACTCCAGTCTCTCTCCTGTTCTCTGCCAGTGACATACAACATTTAGTCTCCTGAGTAGTGAAATGCTTTAATTTAACTCAACACAGAGATACCTGAGTGACATATAATGGCCTATGATCAGGGCCGGCTTTAGGAAGTGTGGGGCCCGATTCGAACAGTTTTGACAGGGCCCCTACAGGGATGACTAAAAAAAAAAAAACCCGCAAAAAAAACCCACGTGGGGCGTGTACTCACCGGGCGGCGCTCCTAGACTTTGGTGGCGGTTCCTTCACTTGCTCCGGGTCTTTGGCGGCACTGAAGGACCTGCCACCAAAGTGCCGCCAAAGTCCTGGAGCACCGCTGGGTGAGTAAAAATTAAAAAGGCGCCTCTAGCCAGGGAAGGGATTCTCTGCCACTTGCCCCCCACTCTGGGCGGCCCTGCCACTGGGTGCGGGGCCCTCTTAGGCGCGGGGCCCGATTCGGGGGAATTGGTGGAATTGGCCTAAAGCCGGCCCTGCCTATGATATACAGAAGGTCTGGCAAGATGACCTAATGGTCTCTGCTGGCCTTAAAATACATGAAACTTCATTTGGATTGCTCCATTAGTTTCAGTGCCTCTAGCTGTTGCTCAAGCCCCTAGATCTTTCACTTCAAAAGAGGGGAACTGCTGCGGACGTGATACCAATAATGGCCCTTCTGTATTTTGTTCCGGAAAACAAACATCGAGAAAATTCCACATTGGCTCACCTTGGTTCTTTCGTTATCCATTCAATATCCCAACTGTGTTATTTCTTCATAGGAGTCTCCTCACTTGTTGGGACTTGTCAGTGTCTACAAACTTCAATCTCTTCCTCCCAGAATTCCCTCTGTCGGCTGATCTTCCCTGTTCTTGGCTCACTGTGTTTCCCAAGTCATAGGTCTTTATGTCTGCTTCAGCTCCACCCACTCATTATTATCAACACTGTCTCACTGCTACAGCTATTCATTCAGCCTCCACACAGAGCTTTCAGACAAAAACCCTAAGTACTCACAACTCCCCAGTTGTTACATTATAGCCATGGAATACATTTCTTTTCTTTTAAGTGTTAGGAAAAGTTCCAGACGGCTTGTATAACATTTCATCCATTTAGAGCTGTACTTTGTATTTGTTTCTAAATAAACCCTAAAGGGAAAAAAAAGGCTGATTTTTTTTTCTTTTTTGGTGATTAGTACTGCTTCCAGCTCTGCTTGTACAGCTATTCAATCTTGAAGAGGAATTGCTTTGTATTCCTGTTCCACTGCTGTGCGTTTTCCATACAGTGTTTGATTTCCACTTGCACTAGGGCCTTTTTCCAAGCAATGTTTGGGGTCATCATTTATATCCTTGAACTTTTTCAATTACTCAGTCATTTGTGTTACATTTTGCCTTTCAGTTGGAATATATTTGAATTCCAGTTTTTCCTCCCTTCACTTCCACCCAAGGCAACCACCTCATTGTAATTGGGCAATAATGGTCTGAGATTGGGAGACTCTTTGATTCCTGCTTTCCCCAGCAGATGTTTTGAAATAAAGAAAAAAATCTCTGTGCAGTACCCAGGAGTGGAATGTGTTGTCACCTTTTTTCCATGCTATGATGTTAATAAGAACAAACTCTCTTCTTACTGGTTTTAACTTTTTAAGGAACCATCATTTTTCTTCCTGTAGCTCCGCTCTTTTTTGATCTTTCCATCTCAATGTTCTAAACCAGATTAAACTCTTTAATGGACTGTTTTGGAAAAACACTCTGAAAATTCTCAACTATCCTCAGTGGGGATGCGGGTGGAGGGCATCCCTTACTTTAGACTCAAATTCGTCTCTGCTCCACCCTCATCTTAAGGACGCTTTATTTTCATTACAGTAAATTATTGACATTGTGAATTTGATGCTAAGATCTTGTTATTTATGCTAAATTTGTCCCACGTCATTTAAAGCTTCTTGTACTATCATTTATTTTGTGTTTTTTCATTCTGAACCATTGTCCCACACCTAGGGAGGCAGCATCATTCAGTAGATAGACACAGGATTATAAATCTGAAGACCTGTGTTCTGTTCCCTGCTCTACCAATGACTCGCTTGACCTTGAGTAAACCACTTAACATTGTTGTGCCTCAGTTTCCCCATCTGAAAATGAAGCTAATGAAGGTTAAGGTACTTTTATGAAGCATTTTGAGCTATACAGTAGTTACAGAGCAATATAAGAGCTGAATACAATCTTCTCTCATTTACGTCATGGAATGCACTTTAAATCAAGGAGAGGCAGATGTGTAAATGAGGACAGAAATGGACCTTTATTATTATTTATTTGAACATGACCGGTTGACGGGTACACACACACTCATGTTTGTACAGTTGACCCACAAATTCCAGAGGCCAGACCCTCGGCTGATTATAAACTGATTGTAGATTCACTGAAGACAATAGAGCTATGCCAATTTATACCTGCTGAGGTTCTGGCCCCAGGACTTCCTATTTGGAGGAAATACTACAACTAAGGATATCTTGGGCCTTTTATTCCCTCTCCCCCCAAAAAATCACATGGTTAAATATAGATTATTTACCCTTCATTGAATGCATGTGTTTGCATATAGACACATGCACAGGGGAAAGCACCAACAATGCTGGGAAGACAAAGACTTGAACTGAGGAGATTGGTCCCAGGCTTAAAGGGAATGCCTGTGTATTAAGGACTGTAACCTACCTGCAGTATCTAGTGGGATAAGAAAAATTGCTTGATCCCAAATACCGCAGTCTAATAAGGTTTAAGATTGAGATTGTGTTCTTACCTTTTATTTTCTTTGGTAACTGTCTCTGAACTTTTGTGGCTATAATAACTTAAAATCTATCTTTCTGTAGTTAATAAACCTGTTTTATATTTTACCTAAAACAGTGGGTTTTGATTAAAGTGCTTGGGAAATCTCAGCTCAGTTTACAAAGGCTGGTACATGTCCTCTCCTCATTGAGGGAGGGTCAGAATAGGTAATGAACTTACATTGGTCAGGCTTCTGACTGGGGCAAGTCATATAGTCTGGGGGTATGCAGGGTTAGGGAGCTTGGGGGGGGGGGAGAATTGGCTGGTGCCTTTCTCTGTGTGATTTGTGAGTGTCCCAGGGAGCAGTCATGCAATTTAGCTGGGTGTGGGGCTCCACATGCTGTTGTACTGAGTGATAACACCTGGAGGGGTTTGCTGCTTGTCACTAGCAAAACATTGTGAGACACAGCCCAGGCTGGAAAGTTAAGCGGGCACAGTGGTACCCAATCCCAGCTTGTACCCCAGGGATCCTGTCACAAATTGGACTACAGTGTCCCATATTCCAGGAAGAGTTGCTAGATAAAGGCTCTGCACCCAGAAAGTGTGCATAGAAGCCCAGAGCTTGATACAGTAACTGGATTCCATCTAGTTCCAGACTGTCCCCAAGTTTGGTCTGTTATAGCAGCCTGATGAGCATCCACAAGGGGAAGCTCATTCATGGTTGTAACAGTGTGAATCAAAATTAATTTAACTATTTCAGTGCAAGTCTGTATGCAAGACTTTTATTTTGGAATAAAGTGGCTAAAGATCAATAGGCAAATTGATGCAAGCCACTTTTATTCCAAAAGAAGCATTTCCACAAATAGACTTGTCCTGAAATAACTAAATCAGTTTTAGGAAACAATTTAATTAAATCTATGCAAGTTTGTCTGTAGACCATGTCTGAGAAATGAGGATAACTATCTGTTTATTGGGGGGGGGTGAGGAACCTATTTTAAAAGCTAATTTAAACTGTGTTATTTTAGCTCACCTTGTTGTACTTTCCCTAGAACATAACTACTCCAGTCTTTAAAGATCTCACTGCATTAAAACTAAATGATAAAAAAAAACTGATTGAAGGAGGGAAAATAGGTGCAGTATCTGTGATCTTCTGTTGGCAATGCTTACAAATCCAATTCTTATGAAATGTACGACACTGCTGCTGATAATCTTGTTCTATAAAATAAGGAGTTAAACATTTCCTTTTAAGTCTGACTCAAAAAAATTAGCAGTGTGACTTGTGGTGAATACTCAGACTCTGGCAACCTAACGAAACCAGACTATTCATTGTCTCACTTCCTCATAAATCTTATGTTGAATTGATTTCTTTTGAACATCCGAAGCAAAAAAGCCATGAAGTCACAAATTAGCCATTTTCAGTTTATTTTGTTATGTATCTTTATATACTTTGAAACTGACGTCTTCAGTCCTGAAGCTGCATCTAAATATCAGACTGTGATGCTGAGCCAGCAAGGGTTTAGCAACTAATAGGCTGCTTGACTTGAAAATAACCCTTAAGGACACATTAGAATAGTATTGCTATGGTAAACAGGGCCTTTCCTTATAGTTAGCAAAGCCATGTTATATATACTAGAATTGTTGAAATGTAGGGCCTGTATTGTTAGAGAATCAGAAATAGATACTAACTGTATTTGTCTGTGTTTACCTATACCTTGTTAGAAGTTTAACAATGTGATCTAATTAGCTTGTAGATGCTAAACTTTTGTTCCGGTCTATAATATTTCATCACTATATTCTCTTGATTCAGAGATCAAAAAGGGATATTTACATTTAAATGGAACTTGTGGTGTAATAATATCATTGTCTTTATTTCTCTTCGAAGTTTGTAGTAAACTACCTACGAATTGTTTGAATGATTAATTGTCGAATGCTAATGAATGGAACTAGTTATCAGTGTATGCCTAGGAAATAGAGATTTATTTCAAAGCAACAATGTACATTACCTATTCTTCATCCAAGGAATGCCTGCTGTGGTCATTTGCTGCCAAGAGGCTTATGATCTGAACTTCAACTAAAAAGGATCTTGTGGGTCTGATCTTTACAATCTCAGATCTGTTTAAAGGTTGTCAGGGAAAGTCTATGTTGCAAGACTGAGATCTCCAGGTGTATTCTGGATTATCCCTACAAATTCTCATGGAAGAATTTGATCAAACTCTGTTCATGGGCTGCCTATTGGATCTGATTCTAGAGGGACTTTTACAAATCAGCAGCATCACTACCTCTGCTATAAAACTGACCTAAGAACTTTGTATCTGTATGTGCAATGATAGTTTAACCACAGTATCTCTTTCCTTTCTTTTTCAATAAAGATTAGATTTAGCTAATAACGAATGAAATATTCATTGTCCTGGTAGGTAATGTGTCCGATCTCTTGTGATTGGTAGAACTTTATATAGGGTGAGTAAGGTTTTAAGTAACCCCCCCTCTGTTAGACTTGGCTGGGAGCCAAAGGCTGGATTGCTTACAGAGGACTGTATTTCTTGGTAGCCAGTAAGGTATTACAGAAGCTATTTGGTTACTGGCTTGGTGAAACTGAATTACCGAATAAACCACCTGTTTGGGGGATCATCTGCCCTATTTGCAGTTTGCCCTGATTGAGCAGTCTCAGGATACCCCCACAGCGAACACAGTCACGCAGACATTTAACCTAACTTCTTTGGCAGATAGATATGTATTTCTCAGATCAATTAGATATGGGGTGGAAGCTTTTCATTAAAACTATTAACATGACTGAGGATTCTTTCTTGCGTGTATGAGAAACAAAGCTTTGTTGAAAGCACCACGCTATATCAGCAACAGACCCTGAAAAAACACTAAAACAACAAAATCAAGTCACTGGCTAATACACTGTATTTTTATCTACATTTTACTAGAGCTCTGAGAAATGGCACGATCAAATGTTCCTGTGCAGCTAAAAAAAAAAAGGGTAATTTCTTTTTTAAATGTAACTGAGGGCTTCAATTAAATACAATGACCTTATCACCTGACACAGATGGGTATTTGACTGGATCAAGGGTTCGTATTTTTTTCAAACCATTGTAGTAGTTATTTGAGCTCTGTGATTCCATCCATTACTTGGATACTCTGTAAAATCAAGAGCAAGCATTAATTAGGTGATAATAGAAAGCTTTGCTGATTTGCAACAGTACTAATCTGGGCACCATGTGAAATAAATGATAGGATTAAATCTGAATAGTTTTTCTGACAAGAACACTAAATTATTGCTGAGGGAAAAGTTTCATGTGCCTGCTACTGCTATTATGCTGCATATATTTGAAATTGTACTTCTAAATAATTGTTTAAAAGTTAAGTATTTATTGAATCAGATAAATAGTAAAGCAAATGAAGGAGTCGGGATTGTGGTGCAGTGCAAGTCTTTATTGGTGACAGGTTTAAGCTCCACTCTAGAGGGTCCTCTGAGAACCAGTGAGGAACAAAAGTGAGTACCATGAGAAGAAAAGAACTCCTTCCCCCACTGCTAACCTACCTATGGCACACCCACTATTCCTGGAGCATAGAGATCAAAAAGGATATTGAAGAACAGGAGGGAGTCAGAAAGGAGCTGCGAATGATTAAGGGCATGGGAAAACTCTCACATGAAGAGAGACTGAAAAGATGCAGATTGCTTACATGAGACAGGAGATGATTAAGACATGATAAAAATATATAAAATTAGGAATAGTATAAACACTTTCACACAATACATACATTGACTGAAATACAACGCCACTAGATGCCACTGCTGGCAAGAGCGTTGCAAGACTCAAAAAGGAATTGGACATTTTCATGGCTAATAAGAATATCCAAAGTTCTAACAGTTAATGCTAAAAAAGGGTATGGGGTGGGGGGAGAGAGAAAAACCTTATGCTCAGGGCTTGCACCAATCTTCAATAGGAGTTAGGAACATTATCCCATATCTGCTTACTAAAGGGTTCTTACACCTTTGTGTGATGTGTCTGGTGCTGGCCACTGCTGGAGACAGGTTACTGGACTAGGTGAACCATGGGCATGGATATGAATTTGTCATGGTAAAATTAGGCAAAATTCACAGAACAGTCATGGGAAAAATGTACAAAATCAGGGTATAGTCATGGCAACAACAAAAATGTGTAGCAATTTAACAAAGTTTTTACAATGTAAGGCAGAGGCATTGACACTGACCCACAGGCTGGGTGGCCCACTGAGGTGAAGCAGGGGGTGAAGGTGGGGCTCTCTCCCCAAGCCCCGCCCCTGGGACTGAATCCCAAACTCACGGACATCTCTTAAAAATCACAGAATCTGTGACCTCATCATAGCCTTAACCATGGGTCTGATCCAGTCTGGCACTTCTTATGTCCCCTTTTACCATTTAGCTGGCTTTTTTTTTTTTTTTTTTTTTTGGTATCTTAAATTCTCTAAAATTAGGATTTTCTAATGAAAAACATCAGATTTAAATTTGCTGAGAGCGATATTTTAGGAAATTTAGAAATAAATAAGCTTACTTTGTTTAAAGTAAAACCATCTTCAATCTTAAATTATACAACAAAGCTTGCCAAATCAGATAGTAAACTAATGAATGCATGGTCCAGTGATTAAAGTTCATGACATGGAGTTGGGAGACCTGGGTTCTTTTCCTTGCACAGCCATATAGGTCATTGCTCTAACCAGCAAGCCCATAGAGTCACAAAATTTTTCTGGCCTATTTCAGATTTCATTATTCATTTAATTACAGTGCAACAACTTCAATAGAAGAGATTGAGGAAGACCCATATCAGAATATTTCATAGTCCAGTGGTTAAAGCACTCATTAAGAGGTGGCAGATCCCTGTTCAAACCTCTTCTTATCATCAGGCATAGGGAGAACTTAAACTGGGAATCTTCCACATCCTGGGTGAGTACTGTACCCACTAAGCTAACGGTTATAAGGGAGAACATCCTCCTCCCCTGCTTCATGTGTTTAATGTGAACTCACCTGAGGGGCCCAATCCAGTAGGTGGCCTCTGAGAACCCCTACCAGCATGCATCTGGCATGCAATTCAGGCAGCAAATGGTTTATCTTCCCTTGGTTTGTGAATTGCGAATAGAAATTGGAACCTCCCTACAACCCAGACTTAGGCGCCTATCTCTGTGAGAGTGTGGGGCTTAGCATACACCTTTCTGCTCAGCATCTCCCATGCTCTAGTTTAGGTGGCTCACAACCTAGTGTGCTGGCTTTGCAGATCACATTCCCAGGTGCCTCTCTCCCCCTTCATTATATAGGAGCCTAGATGCCTAACTCAGGCTTTTTGGATTGCAGAGTTATTCCTCTGATTTTTCTGGACACTGTCACACTCAACATCCAAGTCCTTTTGTGGAGATATTTTGTCTCCTAGAACTGGAAGGGACCTTGAAAGGTCATTGAGTCTAGCCCCCTGCCTTCACTAGCAGGACCAAGTACTGATTTTGCCCCAGATCCCTAAGTGGCCCCCTCAAGGACTGAACTTACAACCCTGGGTTTAGCAGGCCAATTCTCAAACCACTGAGCTATCCCTCCCCCCCCTTTTGTGGAGCTGGGCCTTAACCTTTCTGTGCCTCAATTTACCCAACAGTAAAATAGGCATACTTATCTATTGCAAAGGATGTTATGCGGCTTAATTCATTACTGTTTAGAAAGTCCTTTGACATCTGCACGTGCAAGTGCTAACAATTTACATTCCTTCATTGCAAATTTGGATCCTGATTCTGCCATAAACCCAGGGTAGATGGACTTGTTTGCATGCATGAAGCCCCGTTTGCTTTGAAGGGGCTCTGCATAGATGCAAGGGTCTACTCACCCAAAACTCATTGTAGCCTTAGGCAGCATAAAACAAAGTAGAACCGTGCCCTAATGTGTTCATAAAAGCATCTGTTTTGTGCTCTTCCTTTTAAAAAGTGTATGTGAGAGAGAAAAAACCCAGTCATCTTTTCTTCCAGGAGCTTAACCTGCGGATTAAGCTTAATTTTTTTTTTTTTGGATCTAATAAGAATACCAGTGCATTCAACAAAAAGGGTTAGGGAAATAATTAAACATTGTTTCCTCTAACAATGTGAACGAAAGACCTATCTATGCTTCAAAAAAAAAAAAACAAAAAAACTGCTAGTGTATGGCTCAGGGCAATCCACATTATGACAAATTTGATTGCCAGCATGGACAGAAAAATACGGTTCAGCTGTGTTTTTCCGTCCTCGCTGACTAAAAAAAAAATCTACATTATAACTGAGTGGAAAATAACAGTTTTCTAGCACAATTCTTGTAAAGTAGATGGCCCTTTATTTTATACAACCTGTTGTACTCATATTAGAGGGAATCTTTCATCCATAGCTATGCAGTTCTTTGCTTTTATTGTTTTCTGTCACAACTTTAATTTTAATAGTGTAATTTTTGTTGCATGAACAACAAAGCTTGTATGCAGTATGAGCCCAGAGAAATTGATAAAGACTTTGTATAAGAGGAAAAAAATAAGAACTAGATACATTATCTTAGATGAAGACAGACTGGTATAATATCTAGCAAGAAATTGTGACATTATGTTGTCAGCAGAAGCTAAAAATCAACATTTGTTGAGAAATTGTATTGAATCATAAAACTATGTGGTTAGCCACAGACTGCAGAAACTATCTTCTGGCTTGAAGTGTGACACTACAAACATAAACTCTAAAAAGAAGAATAAATTGTGTGTGAGACAGACTGTAAAACTGCCCAAAATAAGTACACACAAAACCTTTTTAGCTGTTTGGAAACTAGCCAAATCCCAGCAAGATGGCACCTCGGGATTAGATATCTTCCAACAAGTTGGAGGGGCTAATAGGGATGCTGTGCTGGGGAAGAGAGAGCCTTTCTGCCTGTATGGATGTGACAGAGATGTCTGCCTGAAGTCCTGACTGGTGCCACCTCCTCTCTGCCAGGAAAAGTCTCTTCCCCCCTCAATTTGACCCAAATTTTCCTTGCTGCTGGTTGCCAACTACTCCCTGAGACAAGGAATAAAAAGGGTGCAGGTAATGTGCATGAGCAGCTGAGTCCAGTAGAACTGGCACAGAGCCCAAGAGGCTCTATATTTATTTATTTCTATAAAGGGAGAGAGAACTGAGTCCTGCTAGGGTAAGGAGAGGCTGAAGACCTAAGAACAGGTATACTCTTCATTCCCCAAGCGCAGAACACCAAGGAGAATACTTGTTCTTGCTGAGAAGACATTATGCAAATAACTGAACACTGCATGGCCAGCAATAAGTTGTTGTAACAACTGTCTTTGTTTCCCTCTCTTCTAGGGTATGCTACCTTACACGTCCTCCTTCCATTTGTACTAACAGTGGATTTTTTGAGAGGGCCAAATAGAAAAGGGTTTCAGCACTACTACTTTCCGAACACTTGCTGGTGGGGGCTCAGCACTTTTGAAAATGAGGCCGTGAATGTGCAGTCTTTTTATGCAGCCATATTGCAATGCAAACCCATGGAACACCATGGTGCTCTGATAGCTGATCTCCATTAGTACATTGGAGCTCCAGCTCAACAGGCCATTGGCATCAATGCCTCATTCAGTCATTGCTGGCATAAAGGCACCAAGGCTGTTTGGAGCCACGCTCAAAATACTAGCCAGGTTTGTCTACACTGTTCAAGAATCGTTCGGGAAATGATAGCCAAGATTGTTAAGTACAGTTTTAGCACTACAAGTGCTGACACTTGTAGAAGTGCCACTGGTCTTCTCAGTGACAGTGATTTTTTTGTTTCTGTTGGTCTCTTCAGACCAGAAACATATTATTTGGCCATCTGTTACACTTAGCGACCTCTCTGCTTATTGCGCCACAATGATGCATGGTCTCAAAATGGGCAAATCTTTCAGAGCTAGGAGAGTCCTGGCCTGTCTCATGCAAGGTAGCAGAGAGCCTCTGAATGCTATCTGAACAGAATCTGGCATATGAGGTATAAGCCATGCTTTGGCATATGGTTTAGACTACTCAATTCTGATCTGACTGGAAGCCACGACCTGAGCGCTCAGACATGTGCCCATGTCCAATTCCCAGGCAGAAGATGCACTGAACATTCTCATTAGCTACAGATCATTAGTTGGATATCCTTTTGCCACATGAACCTCACTAGATGCGAATGAGCAGTCTTCCTCCTTCTTGAGAGATTGGGGTATGACAACCTCCTAAAAGATAAAATGAGATCCTTGAAGCAAAAAGCTTCAAAGTTCAAAACTGAAGCCACAGAAGAAAGAAGGTGCGAGGAAAAAAGGAATCAAAGTGCCACAGCAAAACATTGAAATGAAGCACCAGACATGTAGACATTGAAAGTACAAGAACACCTGACTACTAGGCAAGGGTTCTCCAAGGTCTCCAGAGACCAAAGACTCCCTGCTTAGCATCAACCACAAGGCATGGAGGCTTAAAAATAAAATTAATAAGGAAACAAAATTGGATTTGTCTGAAAAGCAGACACACAAAAGGCTACTCAAAGCTGACTAAAAGCTAGACAGGATGAAAAGCAGAGCCTCACCTAAAGTGAGTTAATTTGCTGACTGCAGTCAAAAAGGAACCAACCAGAAGACTCTTAAGGGCAGGGCTTAAACTCCTAAATCGCAAGTGGGAGAGTCTTGCGCCCACTGCTTAATTTGTAATGAAAGAGGTACTGGGGCTCAAGAAATTTTTTTACATTTATAACTGATGCAGGAAGCCCGGAGCTACTAGGGCTATGAACTTCCAAGCCTTGAGGTGCTGGTACAAATTAAGCACTGCTTGCTCACCACCTTCAACCACTACCGACCTGGCAGATCAACAATTTCAGAGACTGGGGCCTTCCACTTGTCTTTTGTTAGGGCAAACAAAACCCAAAAGTGAGAATTTTGCCAGAATGTTGAAGGCAACATTCAGCTGTCTCCTTCATTTGTTCTTCCCTGCTTGGCTTCCTCCAAATGTGCGCATCTGCTAAATCCAAAGTGGGATTTAGCCCTAAACTGTGATTAGAAACAAAGGCAAAGAAACGTGTTTTACGCCTACGATCCCAGGCCTGCGAACACGTACACGGTAGCGCAGCCCCCTTGCATTACAGGCGGCCGCTCACGCATAAGCCTGCAAGATCCAGGCCAGGACTGTTGTTGGCAGCCTCCTGTTAAATAACACGGGCCACAGAGAGGCGCTGCACTGCCTTTGGCTGGCTATGGTACCACACCTTCGCAACCCAGCCCAGCCCCTGGCTACTTGCGCCGCCTGCAGAGCCCGGGTCAGGCGCAGGCAGCAGCGGACCCTGGAGCCGCGTGGGGCCCCCGCCCCGACACCTGCAAAGCCGCCTCGTGCGCGGAACTGCGCGTGCCGCGCTACCAGCGCCAAGGAGCAGCCACCACGCCCGCAGCGCAAGCAGCTTCCGTTGCGAAAACCGCCACCGCGCTTCGTGCCAGCGAGCCTCTCCTGCCCTTCTCCGATTGGCTCACTCGGTCGTGCGCGTGACGAACGCCCGGCCTCCGGTTGGCCGTTGGGGAAGCGCATGTCCGAAGGAGGGTTGGAGGCGGGTCGCTGTTTCCTAAGCTACAGTGGAAGAGAAGGAAGCTGGTGGCAGCCTCATGTGCGCCGCTCCCTTGCCCTGTGATTGGCGGGGCAACTTTGCTCCGGGTCACGTGGCGGCGTGGCTCGCGCTGGCTGGTTGGCGGGTTGTTTCCTTGGCGACAGAGGAATAAGGGGCGGGATCTCCGCCTCGCTTCACCGCCGCCCGTGAGCGCGCGGCCCCACCACCGGCAGCGCCGCCCAGGAGGAGCTGTCGCGGCAGGAGCGTCCGCCGCCCGGGCGAGAGCGGGGCGGGGGCAGAGCGGGGGCGCGCCCATGGCGGGGGGGTGAGCGGCTCGCGCTGGCGGCGGCGGCGGCGGGCGGGCGCCGGACGGGAGGATGCGCGAGTACAAGGTGGTGGTGCTGGGCTCGGGCGGGGTGGGGAAGTCGGCGCTCACGGTGCAGTTCGTCACCGGCACCTTCATCGAGAAGTACGACCCCACCATCGAGGATTTCTACCGCAAGGAGATCGAGGTGGACGCGTCGCCCTCGGTGCTGGAGATCCTGGACACGGCCGGCACCGAGCAGTTCGCCTCCATGCGGGACCTGTACATCAAGAACGGCCAGGGCTTCATCCTGGTCTACAGCCTGGTCAACCAGCAGAGCTTCCAGGACATCCGCCCCATGCGCGACCAGATCATCCGCGTCAAGAGGTGACCCCCCCTCCCCGCCGCCTGGGAGCCGCCCTGCCCGGTGCCCCCGCCCTGCAGCCGCCAGCCCGGCTTCCCTGCCCCACCCAGCCGTCCGCCAGCCTCTGCCTGCCTGCCCGGCTGCCCCCGCCCCTCGCCCCCTGCGGCTGCCCGTGGCCTGGCGGGACGGGGGCGTTAATCGGTGTCTCGCTAATTAGAAATTGCCGGGCGGGGGTTTTCTCGCCGCTGTTCCCCGTGTCCTGGAAACTCATCTCTGGTGTCGGGGCCTCCAAACCCAGCCGCTTGCACTGGCCGTGGGCTGAAGCTCGGCTTGGTCCCGAGGGTGGAGGATGGGAGCAGGGCCGGCAGGAGATGATGATCCTCCTGGGGGCTTTGTGGTACAGACAAGTTTGCAATTTTCTTGTCTGAAATGTGCCAGGCTGCTAATCCCAGTGCAGGCGAGGGACTGTCCTTAGTATAACCCTGTGGCTGTGAGGGAGGTAGCTGGTACTTGAATGTCACCCACAAAATCCTTTCTTAAAAGTACTTTACTAATCAATTAATTGGCAAAGAGGGATCCTACAGTGTGTGCACACAACATATGTGTTCAACTAAATACAAAATTTAGCTCAACAGATGACTGCATAGATTTTACTTACCTTCCCACACCACTTGGAGATAGCAGAGCACAAACCCCTTCCTCAGTACAAAAACTCTGTATTTATTTAAGGATCGCTGTGATGCCTAGGCCTCATCTACCCTGTCATTTCCATTGCATCTCCCCAGCTGTATTGCCACCCTTGTAGCTTTTGTCATAATAGCAGTGCTTGGTGAATTAGGGTATATGGGCCATCTGTTTTGAGTTCTGGTCTGAGAATGATTGGGTGACACTGGTTGAAATATAAGTGACCAGTGTACATTAATGCTACCACTAGTTGAGCTGCACTAATGGCAGTACAGCAATCTGAAATTTTTGAGATGTCAGTGTGGATGAGGACATACCTGTGGCCAAACCATCTTATAGCTGGGTTTATTCCTGCCTGTGTAGACGAAAGTAACTGTCAAAGAACCATGTTTAAGCCTAAGTATTAACCGAGGTTAAATCATGGTTCTCCAACACAGACACTTGTTTTCTCTATCTCTATATGTAGATATATTGAAGAAAACCCCTTGTAATGTAATGTAATATAATAGGGCCACAACCGTATTTCCATCTTTCTTAATGTAGTCAGGGCTTAGCAACAACATTTAATCATGTAAGTATGTTCATTACATTATCCATGCAAGCTGTCATTTGAGTTTCTAAGGTAGAGGTAAATATTATAATGGGTGGGGGGAAATACATTTTGGAAAAACACAATTCTCATTTCAATGAAGATTTCTAAGTTCCCAGGTAATAATTCTCTGTACACGTGCTTTATAACTTGTCATAAAAGATTATTTTCTCTTCATTTCGTTTGATGTAGTAGGGAAATTTTAAAGATTGAGGGTGGAATTTTCACATGGACCAAAGTGATTTAAGAGCACAAGCCCTATTGAAAGTCAGTTAAACATTATCTGCATTATGTCATTCACTATTTCCCCACTTAAGGATTTTTTTAATTTAAATAATTAGCTATTATGGTCTCTCACATTTATTAAATTCCTATCAGATTTGCTTAGCTAATCGGTCAAAAACTGATTTTACCGTCAGATCCCAAATTCAGTTGGGATCGGAAAATTTAACTGACACTTTTGCAGCTTACATTATAACCTGTAACAGAGATTCTGCAATCAGACCTAAATGTACAATTTGTGGATAGCTGAAGCAGAATAGAATCCAACTTGAACTTCCTTAGTTGACTTCAGTCAGCACTGCTACCAGTAGATCCACACATGCTTCTCCTTTTTTTCTGTTTCCGTATACTCTTACATCTTCTATTATTGTAACTCTTTCACATGTGTAATAGGTGCACTGTGGGATAGTTGTATGATCAAGATGTCATAATACTACAGTGCTTTACAGAAATTAAAACTAATGCAGGTCTGCAGCTGCTAATGGAAATACTTTGCCAATCATGCAACTTTAAATGGGGACTTGATCTGTGGTTAATAAGGGGGGACACCAACTTTAAATAAAGGCATTTTGTTAAAAAATGCTAGCTAAAAGTAATTTTGGTTACTACTGTACTAACCATTAGTCTCCATGCCAACTTCTGCAGTTTTATGATCCTTTTTAAAATTTTTCATTTAAGTATTTTA
The DNA here is from genome assembly GCF_013100865.1 of Trachemys scripta elegans. Classification (NCBI taxonomy): domain Eukaryota; kingdom Metazoa; phylum Chordata; order Testudines; family Emydidae; genus Trachemys; species Trachemys scripta. The sequence continues at coordinate 250,740,814 of NC_048298.1, read as the reverse complement.
ACCTTTTTAGGTTTAGTAATCTTAAGTATAGACTTGTAACCATAGTAAGTTTTAAAAAAATCAGAAATCATTACATTTAATGTTGAAAGTGACATAAGCTAAACCAAAAAAGACATTGGAATAAGAGCATACACACAGAGATTATAGTGATATAATTATATCGGTACAGTTGTGGTGGTGAATTTCCCCATGTACACAAGCCCATAACCTCAATCCTGTTTACAAGGGTTAGGGTTTTATGTCCTGACCCTGCAAACACTTACACATGTGCTGAATGATGGGAAACTTTGTGTGTGCAAGAAATATTAGACTTTGTGTGGGCACAGCTTCCAATGGCCCTTGATGGATTCTGTGTTAGTGAGCAAAGAGAAGCAAATACTACCTTTTTGTCATTGGGGAGGAGATACAAAAATGTTAAGAGTGCTTACATTTATACTATTGCACTGAGAATTTTCCCCCACAAAATGGGTGGGCAAGCTTGGAAACATAATTAACTGTGTGTTTACATTACGTAAATAATCCACTTAATTTCAGAAGGAGCTGGATTGTTGTCTGAAGAAATTTACTTGTTTGGACAAGGCTAAGCTGCTAGACCAGTGCTACCAAGAGTCAGGAGTGAGGTAAAAGCACAGCAGTTTTCAATGAAACAAAGATTGAAAGTGACACACCCAATAGATTTTCAAGAAAATAAAATAGGTTAACGAAAAAGAGCTAGTGAGTGCACAAGCCAAGAAATGTTCCTTTTGTTGAGAGGGATTAGATAAATTCTAACATTAGTAGCTGAAATATCACTTGCATGATTCAAAAGCACTTACAGAGAAAGTGTTAAAATGCAGCTCCCACAGTTTATATATGTTCCTATGCTGCAGTGTGTACCCGTGTTCTGGCTAGACTGTGCCCACATACATGCTAGCCAAGCCTGCCTCTGGGTATCCACAGTGCACAGCCTCTCACAACTCTTGCCCTATAGCCATGTTCACACAGACGTTGCAGTTATGTGGATCTGATGCTATGGTTTCTGGACACGTATCCCAGATTTCTTAATGCCTTGCTATTTGGAGCTACTCTAGGAATCAGCGTGTGATATATTTTCTGTCCTTCCTGGGCCTCTGTGCAGAAGTGATTTTAGCCCATCAGCTTATTTAGTTGAAGCACTTCTGGCTCTGCACGCTTCTCACTTCTGTGTGTTCCAGCTGAGGCCATGTCATGCATCCAGTCAGGCTGCATTTGATTTAAATCACTAGTCAGGAAGACTCGATTTAATCAAGGATTTCTACATAAAAGTGCATTCTTTTTGGTTGTTATAACCTTAATACGTATTCTTCACAACTCAGAGATAGATGTAGGTTTCATTTTTAGAAAGTACACACTAAACATTTTTAAACTGATTTATTTTGAAAACTTTTCAGATTAGTTTTACAGATATATCAGAAAATGAATGATTGGTTATTTCATTTACCTCACCAGACAGACGTTTAAATTGTTTTGTTTAAACTAAAACAACACTGTTATGTATTCTGGATTTTTTCTTGAACAGCAAAAATATAATATTATAACAAAACAAGCATATGAATATTTTAATTTAGCTAAACATTCAAGTTTTTTTTTAAATCAGGTTTGTTTTTGTTAAAATTGTGTTTAAAATAGTTTAAATGAAATATTTAAAAAAAAAATTGACTGCATCAGCCAGGTCAACATACGAAACTTAAAATATTGGCTTCTGCAGCTAACTCAGTCATCTTCACCTTCAGTTTCCTGTTTATTCATAATCTGGAAAAGAAAAAACAAGCTTTCGTGCTTTTTCAGGTCCCAAACGATTTCTCAATTTGGAATGAATTAGTCCAAAGGAAGAAAATATTCTTTCTACACTGGAAGAAGAAGCTACTGCTGTTAAAAGTGAGATTATCACTTCAACAGTCTCTGAATCCAAGTGCTTAACTGACTTCCACCAGTTCACTGGTGTGACTTTCTTTAAAATTTTATCAGCAAACATGTATTTCTTGAATGGTTCACCCTTGGCTCTGAAGTTTATTATAGTTAGCATTATGGAGGGATGATTGCTGGATGTCATTGTCATAGTCAACTCCTCTTCTTCAGCAGTTAAGGTTTGACCCTGGTACAGAGTATTGAATATATTCTCAAGAAAATGAGCTGGAGATAGTGTTTGTCTCGTTGTTGTTTTTTTAATACTTGTAATTTAACTCTGGTATTGCATATTTCTCTTTTTTAAGATCTCACTCAGTTCCTTCCAAATTTCAACAGCGTCAGCAGTAAAACAGCTATTTCCCTGCATTTTGTTCAAAGCTATAGAAATAGGCTTCAGGATACTCAGCATGTGTTCAACATTTCTCTTAAGCCCAATGTTGAGAGCTTTGGCTGTGACAGTGCCATCTATTTTTTCACGATTTTGTTCACAAACTGTTGCAGATTAGGCCAGTTCTTGATATAGTGCTCAAAACAGTCCACTACTGAGCACATCTTGTGGGAGAGTTAGCTTGGTTCCTCCCACTTTTTTCAGAACAGCTGCTGCAAAGTGGTTGTTTCGGAAGTATTTTGCAATTTCAACAGCGTTAGCCTTTATTTCTGGAACACTGAAGTCTTTGGCGAGGAGGTGCATCAAATGAGCACAGCAACCGTATGTTATTAGCTTGGGACTCTCTTCTAAATAATTTTTTCTCATCTTGGATACATTTGCAGCATTGTCTGTGACCAAGCTGTGTACTAGACATTTGAATTTATTCCACAATTTGTTATAGCTTTTACTGCTACTTCTTGTAAGTATTCAACTGTGTGTATTTCCTGATGTATCAGTTGTCCTTTCTTCTATTGTCACACAAGCACATACAACAGGATCATTGTGGACATTGCTCCACCCATCAAGACTCGGGTTAACAATTTTACCCTCTAGACTTTTTGCACACTGCTTAATTTCTCTTTCATACACTTTATCCAGCAATTTTCCTGCGACATCCGCTCTGTTGGGTGGGCTGTATCCTGGTCTTAATGACTGAACCATGTTAGTGAAGTGTGGGTTCTCAATCATATGTAATCTGCTGGTTCTTACAACAAACTTATCTATGGTTGTTTCTGGATGATGGAGGGCTTTTTTTTTTTCTTTCTGCTGCAGGTGATATACTGTGGCTATGTGACATACATGATGTGACTGAAACACTATCATTGGCAGATAACTCTGAAACTATATCCACCTTCAAGATCACCATCATTTTCTAGTCTTCAGAATCCTGTATGTTGAGGATGGATTCTCCTAAACAAAATAAGTCAATGCAGTTATTTAATTATTATTACCATACTGCTCATTTTGTATTACTCATTGCATTCATTGACACTCAGTACTACTTTAAAGGTGAAATTGTAAAAGGAAGATCTGCCTATTTCAGCTATTTATTTTTTATCACAACTGCATCTAAAATGATAGTACCATAGAGTAACAACTATATTTTTTGCTCAAACATGAGAATTCAAGAATAGGCCATAAGGAAGACAGGCAGTCCTTAAGAAAGAAGTATGAACTAAAAAAGTTTACCAACCTGCCTGAAGATCCTGCATGTTAAGACATGTTGCTTTCATTATCTTCTCAGGAGGAAGCTGCATTGAAGGAACACTTCTCGTGATGTTGTTTCATTTGGGCAACCAGGCCTTGCATTTCTTTGTTGCACTGTTTGCATTTTGCATACATGCCTGGCTTACCCCCAGGTAGAGGAACTTCATTAAAATATTCTCAAAGTGGGTCCCTTTTACGACCTGCTGCCATTATAGGTTTTCATTTCTAGTGAGAGAATGGTAATCTAGATCTCAAATCAATGAAAGCTACACTCAGACTTCAAGACTTCTGGAATATGCTGCTCTCAAACAGTTTCACTTTTGTTTCTACTACCTGTCCCTCCCTTCTCACATTTATCTCCAGACTTCTTCTCCTTGTCCAGATCTATTCCGCCCCCAACGATCTTCTATTCATTGAACTTAACTTTGCACTTTTAGAGAGAGGTAAGGGATTGACTCTGTGTACACAAATTTGCAGAGGGACAATAGGTTTGAGGTCTGTTATTTCTCACCTCTGTATATTTATTTAACTTGCTTGTTAACAGCAAAAATGCTTTAATCTCTGGAGACACAAATCCACAGTTTGAGAACTGCAAAACTAAGCATCTCTGATGGTATCTTCTAGACTGAGCACTGAGTCCCACTGGGTAAATAGAAACATTAACCTAAATAATCTATACAGTTGCCTCTGGAACTGCATAAGATTGGGTCTCTAATCCATGAACTATTGGAACTCATTTACAAAACTTTTCTTAAACGTTACAGGAATATATTGTCTCATACTATAGAATTAGAATTTTTATAATCCGTATTCCATGATACATTATAGCTCAGAAGATATCTCATCTTAATTAAAACTATCTCTAGATAGGTTTTTTCCTCAAAAAGCATTTAATCAAAACAAATTTTTAAAAATCCAATTTTTTTTTTATTTTAATTTTTTTAATCCCACCCTGGAGCCAGTGTTTGTGAAAGAGCTGCCCCTACTTGTGGCTGAACTGTCCATGCAGCAGGGAAGCGGTTCTACCAAATGATAGATGGCATTTCAGCAGCAGTTTCTGAATGGTGGAGGACACAGGACATGGAGGGGAACTCATTCATGGCAGTCTGGAGACACCTGTCCCTTGCTGCAATCGCTGCAGATTCCTCATGTATCCACCGATCCCGTTGTACAAGACAATTAGCATAGCATGGTGGGATCACATCGTTATGCAGACCTGAGACAACCACCAGTGGCTTCAGAACTTGTGCATGTGGAAGCAGACCACCTTAGAGGGAGCTTGCCCTGACCCTTCGGTGCCAGGACATGCAAATGAGGGAGGCCATACCTGGGACTTCATCCCTGTTCAGAAGCATGTTGTGCAAGGCTGTGGGCTCTGCCCTGTGCTTGGGGCAGTGATGAGCACCCATTCAAACTCCTTGTAATAAGGACAGATAGAGGGTGAGTTGCTGGACCTGCGGGCACCATCCTTAGTGTTGCAGTAGAGGGTCTTAAGGTGTCTTGATGCACTCCCTGCAGTGCACACCAGTCCAGTTGATCCCTCTCCTCCACCAGCTTCTCTGATAGGATCTCAAGGAATTGTGGATTTTGGGTGCCTCTCCCAAAATCATGCTCCTTTCTGAACTTAAATGTTAACAGGAACCCTGGAGTGCACCTCTGGGTAACTAGCAGTACACTGAATACGCATCTTGTAATGCTGTTTGGCAGAGCTATGTGGAAAATGGAACAGGCTGTGTTTGAATTAAGGGTTAAATGCAGAGCAGGGGTATATTGACTGGCAGGTAGCTTTTGGTGCAGAGGGGTGAGCGGGAAGTGAGTCGATAGGACTGGGGCAAAGGAGGTGAGTGAGAAGTGAGCAGGTAGGACTGGAACAAACAGGCCCCAGGAATTGTGGGATATAGCTCTGTGGGAGTTTGTGTCAATGTGGAAGTGATACTTAACCACATGCTCTTTCGCAGTTGTGTTGTCTTAAATTTCTTTGGGCTTGTCTAGATACGCAAATTGCACTGGTTTAACTAAATTGTTTTTTACAATATTTCCGTTAAATCTGTGCAAATCCAATGTGGACACTCTTAAATCAGTTTACACCTGGCTTATGCAGACTGACTTAAAACAACATAAGTCAGATGCACATCAGTTTAAAAGTGCCCTCATTAGGAATTTACATCAGTTTACCTCAAATCAGTTTTTTAAATGATTTCGCTAACACCAGTGCAACTTTTATGTGAAGACAAGGCCTCAATCAGTTCAGTTGTCCTAATAATTGGAGGAAGCTCAAGTTAAAATATTACCAGCTAATATGATTTTAAATGTGTAATTCTGTACCTTAAAGACATGCTCACAGAACTGGTTACATGGTGGTATAGTATGGTGTGATAAAAGATGAATTGGTTAACTTCTCTGTGGAGCCAAAAGGGGTATGACATAATACTCTTTTTTTGGGGTGAAAAATATAGACTAAAGAGGTGCTGAATTGCCTTGGTATAAAGAGTAATTCATGCAGGGACTGTATCAATCTACTTCAGATTTCTAGAAAGAAATCTGTACTCTAGGAACTGTATCCAGAGTGCTGGAACTGAATTATACTGCTATGAGGGAAAGCATCTCAACAGAGCATTGCCTCTGCAAAGTTTTTATTAACCATGTGGGAGATGTTTTAATAACTTGAAGGACGTTCAGCTTTGTTCTGAGGTGACTAAGGTAACACAACTCTCTGGATTTGTCTACACTGCAGTTGGGAGTGAGCCTCCCCGCCTGGATGGTCAGACTCATGCTAGCTGGGCTTGAGCAAGTGTGCTAGAAGTAGTATGGATATTACAACTCTGGCAGAGAGACAGACTAGCCACACAAGCTCGGACACGGTGCGCCAGGTGGGCTTGAGAACCCCAGTCGCTGCACGAGCTGCAATGTCTGCGTTGCTGTTTTCGTATGCCAGCTCGAGCCCTTCTAATGTGAGTCTGCCTGCCTTGGCTAGGAGGCTCATTCTGAGCTGCAGGGTACGCATAGCTGCTACTATTTACTATTCCTTTTCTGCCGAGGCATAAAAACCAAATGATATGCCTCCAGACTCCTGCATAGGTGTTGGTGGGGAGCAAAACTTCTGCAAGCTTGAATGACTCTTAAACCATTCGCCCCCTGCCCCCCCCCCCCCCAGATTTTAGGTGTCCTAAAGCTAGTGTCATTGCAAAGGGGCTGATTTAAAAAAAAAAAGGGGGGGGGGGAACAACCCCTGAAATGCAGTACTTTCTCTATATAGCATCTAGTTCTGCAATCCAGCAAGTGGACACCAAGTTCCCAGGGGTGAACATGGTAACTCAGGCTTGCATATATTTGCGAGGGAATCTGTGTAAATGCTCTTAGAGCAGAGATACTTACCTACCAAAAAAGGAGAGATGTCCTCTCCATGTTGAAAAGAACCTGAATACTCTTTATTCTAAATAGTTCTAATTTAATGATGTGACACTGCAGTTCCTAAATTATAATCCTTTATAAGACAGGTGTTGCTGCTAAGTAGGTTTTGAATTAATGGTCGGGTCTGTGCTTAAAGATTGTAAAAGTGTAATTTTAATGAGCTAGAGAAAATCCTATTACAACAGTTTTAAATGAGTTTTGTAGTGGGAGTGACTTTTTCAGTGTGTATAAGTTGGTTAAAGGAGCATGAGAACATTTTCACTTTGAAGTTTGAAATGATCTTACAGTACAGTCTGCTGGCCTTTCATGTAATTGCTTTTTAAACAAGCTTATGCATTTGAATATTTGTTTCTAGAGAACACTTTTTTTGTATTTTGCCTATTAACCAATATTTTTCCTTTAGTGTATCCCAGTGTATTCAAGCCATAAAATAATGACAAAAATAGTTGTTAATTTAAGGATTGAGCTTTAGTTAATTCTGTTAAATCTGGCCAGTTCACACCAGTGTGTGGAAGGGACTCCTGTCCGGGAGTGTGCGAGCCGCTTGCACACACTAATGCGACCAGGGACAGATACCGGTGAGCCTGATACCCACCCTAGTGGGTAGGGCTGCGGGTGATACAGCCACGTTGGAGGAATTACTTGGGCTGGTTGCTGGCTCCTGTGAGCGGCAGCCCACCATGTTGCTGCTTTTGCTCCTGCAGTTCCTGGTAGAGCCCTGCAGCTCCATGGATATCCACTTTATATCTGAAGATATATGCATCCGTGGATATAAATTTTGTATCTGTGAAGGGCTCTAATTATGGCATGTTTTTTTGGCTATTAGTTGTGTAAATGATTAACTGCAGAACAAACTAATGTAAACTGAGAATTTACCACTCTAGTGACAACTACATAGCATTTGTTTTTAAATTCATTTAATAGAAAGGTTTGATATTGTAACAAACTTCCAAATGTACAGCTAATGTTATCAGCGTATCAAAGACCTTCTCCTGCCTCCACTGCAGGTTTGACATCTCACATCCAAAATTGGAATAGTATACAAGCCTGTTTGGTGACAGTGGGAGGAGAAAGATGAGCCTTGATCTTGCCTTGCCTTGGATGCTTTTTGAAATATTGCATCCAAAACCTTGTGTGTAAAAGGACACGTTTTTGAAGTAGACTTCTTGTAGTGAGAGAGTCTCTCTCAAATAATACCACATATACCACTTGGGTGGGCATGGTATTTAATATGGAGATCGAAGGAAATGCATGGCAGGGCCACTCTGTTTCAGTTGTATTGGATGCTGCATTGCAGCATTGCATTGAAATAAAGTAGTCAAGCATGATTCATAGACTTGTAGATGAAGAATGTGTAAGGAAGGTTAAACTAAATTGCTTTAGAAAAGTATCTAAAAACACTGTTCTTTCCAAAATTTTGAGTTCATATACGGTGCAATGCCCAAAATGCATATGAAGCCAGAATAGTTGTGCTTTATGGCCTGCTAAAGGAATTATGGGTAGGGAAGAGGAGGAAGAAATTAACCATCAGGCTAAAGGTTTGCAAACATTAAGGGGCCTTGCAGCTGCCTCTCCAGCCTAGGCAGCTGGACTGAAGTAGTAAGTATGACTCTTCTTTTTCCCCTATGTTGTTGTTGTTTGCTCTTCGATTGACATGAGCACTAATCCAGTGGTTTACCCCCATCCTAATTCTCCCCTTCATGCTGGCAAATGTCATGTTGGTGTGTAGCCCACAGCTGGGTGCAGCTGCTTTGTGTAAAGAAGTTTATAAAAGAAACCTGAAGGACTGTAGCAGCTCACAGCCTCTGCTGAGGGTGGCTCTGATTTAACATTTGATTTCTCCTCTATGACTGAAGCCCAGTTGACAAGTACTCTGGGCTATCTATCTATAGTGCCTCATCGGCGTGCCTCTATAGTATTGCTTCTCGGCTCTATGAGCTGTGGTGCAAGCGTAGTACTCCTGGCTATCTATAATGCCTCATCGGAGTGCCTCACAACACTCCTGTGAGATAAGGAAGTACTATAATCCCTGTTTTACAGATGGGGAAACTGAAGCACAGACAATGCAGTGCCATCTACCAGAACTCAACCATGTTCTGCAGACTCTGGATAATACAGGGTACTGGAACATGTGATGCTGTTTCCCCTGCTGTAGTCCTGTAGCTGTGTTTCTTGAGCCCACTCCCTAGCCCCACCACAGGGTGGTAACACCACCACGTAGGAGCCCAGCATAATTGAACCATCCAGTGTGTGTAGCAACTTTTGACACTCAACCACAGAAAGACAAGAAGTAAAGAAAAAGCATTCACTCACCGGTATTATAGGAGCCACCCCCCATTCTTGTGTGCTAATCACCCCCTCCACTGCGCTGTATTGAATTTCAGACTGTTTCAGTTTAAATCAGTTTTTCAGGTTTTTACAATCCCTGCTTGTTTTACTTTTAGCTGTTATGTACTGGCATAACTTAAGCAATAAAAGCCATTAGTCGTAAAGAATCTGCAGTGCATGCGTGATACACAAACACATTTTCATAGGTTGTCAGTTCTTACAAAAGTAGAAAGGCACAGTCAAGCTACAGAGTGCTGCAACATGGCACTTCTGTCACACATAAAAACAATTCCAGTACTCACACTACAAAGAGACACACCAATGCAGTTAACCGCTGCACATTTTCAGACCCCAGATTCAAATACCGAACAAAAAGCAATCCTGACAGCATTGCCCTGGTGGCTTACAGTTTCTGGTGGACACCTTGATTGCTGCTCATACTGCTGAGCAAGTTTCTGTACCTCAGCCTCTCTCCTATTGCCAAAACTTTCTCCCTGACTCTCATCAGTATTGTACAAAATACAACACACACCTATTATCCAAGGCAAGTTTTGTTCTTGAGATAAGACAACACTATCTAGTTTTGAGATGCTCAACTACATGCTCCATTGTCATTCTGCAACTATGGAGGAAATAGTTAAACAGTTCCCTTCTTCATCCTGTAAATGGCTTCATTAGCTGGGGAAGCAGAGGATAAGTTGGGTCTTCAGTGGTGTAGAGACTGCTCTGATCATCCTGGATGTCCATAGTGATCCTGGGAGCAAACTCCATTATTCATTAAATTAAGCAGGTGTGAATTCCGAATGATCCAGGCGTGGTGGACCTTTCCAGATCACCTGGCATTTATGTTTGTAAACCTACTTCAGTGGTCAACCAGACTGAGGAGCACCTGGAGAAATACCCCTTTCTGCTTATAAACTCCAAGGCCTGATGAGAGAGGCAACTGATAGGCGCACAAGGGTTCCATCAGTAGCCCAGTACCATTCAGGAGCCCCTTACATCCCATGCCATCAATAATCTGAGCATTACCAAGCTTTATAATCCAGTTCACCAGTACCTTGGTTAACTTTCACCAGTGTGGCAGCACAGAGCTGCATGACAGTGGCCCGCACTGTCAAACTCTGCATACTGAATTGGTTGGCAGTGGGCTGGTAACAGTTGTGGGTGGTCAGCTTCCAGATAGCAATGATGAACTGCTTCTCAGTGGTTATGGGACATTGCATGCTGGTGTGCTGTCACCGCAACAATAGGGTCAGTTCAGCACAAATTTCAAAGAAAGCTGCCTTTGCCACCCTGAAAGTCTCTTGCAACTGCTGGTCTGTGCAAATCTGCAGAACAATCCTCTTACATCAATCAATTCTGGTTTCCTGAGCCCAGAAACAATTCTGCATTATGTGAAGCTGCTTCAAGAAGATCTCACATAGTAATAATTCTTTGGTGGTGGTGTCCTCATTCATCTGCTGCTGGAGAAGCCACTATTGTAGCCACATCTGCTTGGTGCTGCAGCAGTCAGTCTGAAACAAGCCACTCAATGCTGAGAGCTCTTATAAAGCACAAATAGTCTGCACATCTGTAGCTGCTACCATGGAGTGCGTAGCAGTCTTGCACCCATATTGGCTGACAGCAATTCAAAAATGGTGCTAGCCCACCCAGAAATAGAGGAAGGATGGGATAGCGAAGGAGTGGAATCATGGGATTTTTTTGGTGTTTGACACCCTTCCCCCAATCCCGAAACTCCCGTGGCTTCTGCTATGCATTCCCATAGTACTCCATTGAGAAAAATCCCAGAATGCACATAGCAGAGCAAAGGACCATGGAATACCTGCCTGATACTCTGAATGTTCAGTGCACTCCAAGCTCCCACTGTATGTACACAATGATGCAAGTGGAAAGAGGATATTGTTGTCCCATTTGTATGCTTAGTGTGGCTTACATACTGCATATCAACTCGGTGTGAGCTAAGGCTCCCATTTAGACAAGCCCTGAGTGACTTGCTGTAGGTCACACGAAGGCTGGGGCAAAGCAGGGAATCAAACCTAGATCTCCATGTCCTCGGTTAATACCCTAGTAATTGGACCACTCTTCCTCTGTTGTGGGTTCTGTGCTCTAGTGAGGTTATGGGCTAACATTTGAGCCTAAGTGAGCATGATTATAAAAATTAAAAGGAATTTGAAAAATGTACTTGAGACTTTTTGAAAAATGTAACTAAAAAACAAAAATGCTGAATTTTTAGGTGGTCTTCTGCGGCTTGTAAATTTGATTGGTAGTGACTAGCTTTGCAACTATTCTGATTGTGCAATCAACTAAGTGCTCAAAACTGTATTAATGTGACATTAAAATTGCCCAGTTAACATTTTTAAATGTTTGCATTGTTTCCTGATCTTTAAGACCTAATTTTTAAACCCGGGTCCCAAAGTTAGGCATTTAAATGAGCAGCTTAATCTTTCAGAGGTGCTGAGCCTTCCTGCATTCAGCAGCATTTATTGGTGTTCAGCAACTCCAAAATCAAGCTACTTATTTAGGTGCCTAATTCTAGACACCCAAGTTTAAAATTGCTGGCCAAACATTCTATAGCAATAAAACCACATTGCGCACACAACTTCTGTTCGTGCTTTTCTTTGTAAATGTGTAGTTTAATAGACTTCTTGTAAAATATATATAAGTAAAGTATACTCTGTATGAAGAGTGGCTAAATTTATGGTGCTATGAGAACCTTTGCTTTTATGTTTCCTCCCTTTAAGTCTTTAACCATAGTGTTTCACTGAGAGCAGATCTGTGGACCTCACTGAAAGAAATTCAAGTGAAACAGAAGGTTTGCCTTGCATTCTAAATGTGGTGAGGTCTATGGTCATTGTCTCTTGAGAGTTCTCTAGTATTTAGGTACAGTTTATTAAAATCTTCTGTATGTCGTTCACTGGTCAACAGTTTCATGGTTCCAGTGGAATGTAGCTGTCATAGGAGGTCATGGTTGCAGAAGGAGAGCGATCTCTCAAGAATGAGGGCCAGGCCCATGGAGGGTTTTAAATATCCAAATCAAGATCTTGAATGGGATTTAGTGGAGAGAAATTGCAAAGATGAGAATGCTGCATTGATGTGCTCACAGTGACCCTTGTTGCTAAGCAATTAGACTGTATCTTTTGGAGCTGTTCCAGAGTGTAGGACTTTATTTTTAAATTAGATGAAATAGCCAGGTCTAAAGGTCATGCATGTATGCATTACAGGGGCCAGCCCTGAGTCAGGGAAAGGTGTACTCTTGAAGATGGCACAGGAGTACTTGGTGGTCCTTGGTATCATGATTATGGATGCATTTCTCCTGTCTGTGGACAGGATGAGTTCATCCTCCAGAGCTAAAAGTATTCTCTGTATCATGGCCTACCCTGAAGCCTGACTGAGAGGAAGCTTGAATACTGGCAACTAAAACATGGCATTGGGAATAGTGTAGTTTTTTGGTGGTTTGCTAGCTTGCTGAGAAAAGACCTGCAAGCTCACTAGGATTGAGCAATGATTTAGTGTTGGCTAGACCATTGAATGTTAGCGTGGCTGTTGGACTCCTTGTCAGAGGAGGTGTTAGCAGTTCATTAGTAAGTGCGTAGGTATTCCCTGCTCTCTTACTATCTAAAATGGATAGTGGTTAGTCTCTTGTGGTGACTCTAATTCCAGTCAGTGCTTCTATGACGTGTATGAACAAGGTTGAATTTTAGGAAGGAAGATGGTGTTTCCGGTTCTGAGCTTGGCTTGTTTTCGGTGGCGTGTGAGGTCATCCCAGATGTGGGTGATTTTCTCAAAAATGAGAAATTTTAGGGAGGTGAGTCCAGTCCTGAGGTAACTGGAAATAGTCTCAGATTATGCAGTTCATAGTCTTTGAAAGTTCTGTAAGGAGTAACTTTACTACTTTTTATTACTGAAGACATGAATGAGCTCTTTGCTGCCATTACACAATGACATAAGTTTGTAGTAATTCCTTGTTTGAGGCTGTGTATTGAATCCTGTCCTCCACCAATACCATTTGAGTTTTTTTCCTTTCCATATTTTCTGTTGTAGACTGTCCAAAAACATGGTGACTTAAGAGTGCTTATAGAAGCAGTTGGGGAGTGAGTGTAATGCATCACTAAATTTTCTGTTCCATTGCCTCTTGGTTGGAAAAGTTCCATGCCTGGTCACTGTACTTATTATAGGGTTACCATACGTCCGTTTTTCCCCGGACATGTCCGGCTTTTTGGTACTCAAATCCCCGTCTGGGGGGGGATTACCAAAAAGCTGAACATGTCTGGGAAAGTGTTCTTGGGGCGGGGGGGGGGGGGGAGCAGAGAGAGCAGCCTGCTTTCTCGGGACAGAGCTGGGTGCGGCGCGGGGCTGGCAGGCTCTGTGCCTGGCCATTGTGCACAGGCTGAGAGCGCCCGGAGCAGCCCGCCGGGAAGGTGCTTAATCAGCCTGGCTGCACCAGCCTCTGGGCCGCTGAGCACAGCCACAGTCTGCAAACGAGACGCCCCTGCCGGCCCCCGGACTTACCTCCCGCTGCCTCCATCCCCCCGAGGGCAGCTCGGAGACACGGTGGACGGGGCACAATTTTGCAAAGCTCAACAAAGTGTCTGCTGGGATGAGCCGGCGGTAACCCTTTGGCTGCCAGCACGGGCTGCAGCAAGCAAACCCAGCTGCACAGACCTATCGGCAGCTTGTGGCGCTTTCGAAAAGTGTTGGGAGCTATTCAACCAAGCCACAGCTCTGCCCTTTGCGTTTTCTTGTCATTTACCTGGGACATTGGCCAGCAGCACATGGGATGCTTGTTCCTTAAGGCAGGGCTGACCCACGTGCTTAACTTTACACGTGTGAGTGGGACCCAATCTGAAGTTGAGTGGCTGTGCCAGGGTTTGCAGGATGAGGGTTTAAAGCAGGAGGCTGGAGAGGTGATCGCTGAGGGTGTAGTTTCGCTGGAGTGCTCAGTTCACCTGCATGCACTAAAATGACTAATAATCTAGCTTGTATTTGTTCATTTGGATTCAATCATATAAAAAAGAGTGCTAGAAACCAGCCCTGGGCCCCCTGACAACAATTAAATACACATCCCTATCAGATAGCACCCTGCTGCACCACAGCATATAGGATCATCCCCACCAATCAGTGTAGCAGCAAAATCATCCCTCATTTCACTCTGCCCTGACCTCACTCCAGCTGCACAGAGCTGAGGTGTCTGGGGGGAGCTGCAGAAGAGCAGAGCTGCCCAAGCGCTACCGGCGGCACCAGGGCTGGTTTCTAGCANACAGACTACTATAAATATTTTTGGAAGGGGCATATACAGCCACTTAATTGTGTGTGGTCCTAAATTAAATATAGGACAAAATCAGTTTTAATTCTTTAATACTAAATCAGGGTTGATTATAGTCAATATATTTTTGTTTTCAGTTGGGTTGCTGGGCCTAGCTACAAGCAATGCCAGAACTAACTGCAATTTTGTATGCACATTGTTGGCAGGTGCATAATAAATTAGGGTTACCATGTTTAAACCTTAAAAAAGGAGGACACTCCACAGGGCCCTGGCCCCGCCCCCACCTCAACTCCACCCCTTCCCCTGAGTGCTCCACATTCCCCCTCCTCCCTCCCAGCTGCCCGAGTGCTACCGGCTTCACGGTTTGCCGGGCAGCCCCCAGATCTCCAGACCCTGCACCCCCGGACGGGCGCTTCCCCAGCGCAGCTGGGGCCCGGGAGGGGAAGCGCCCGGCTGGGGGCGCAGGGTCTGGAGATCTGGGGGCTGCCTGGCAAACCATGAAGCCGGTAGCGCTTGGGCAGCTGGGAGGGAGGAGGGGGAATGTGGAGCACTCAGGGGAAGGGGTGGAGTTGAGGTGGGGGCGGGGCCAGGGCCCTGTGGAGTGTCCTCCTTTTTTAAGGTTTAAACATGGTAACCCTAATTTATTATGCACCTGCCAACAATGTGCATACAAAATTGCAGTTAGTTCTGGCATTGCTTGTAGCTAGGCCCAGCAACCCAACTGAAAACAAAAATATATTGACTATAATCAACCCTGATTTAGTATTAAAGAATTAAAACTGATTTTGTCCTATATTTAATTTAGGACCACACACAATTAAGTGGCTGTATATGCCCCTTCCAAAAATATTTATAGTAGTCTGTCACAGTTCTTGAGGTAACTGCACCTCTGACCCCTTCATAGCCTCCTTGAAGGAGCCCCACATAGATTTCTGGCAGGATCCTGCGATCCTTTCTCTCCCGACTTAGGCTGGACTTCACAGTAGTTATTTCAGCAGGTCTGACCTCAGCTCAGCACCTGCTGTCCTATTTTCTGCAGAGCAGTGACAGGTTTAACCAGTGATGAGCCAGCTTGCATAAAGCAAAGTACTATTTATTCAGAATAAAAGCATTACAGAGAACCTATCTGAAAACAATAAACAGCTGACTTGCAGGTCAAGCGTGGTGGTGATCCATCTTCCAGATGGGAACCATGGCAGGCTCCAAAGTATTTCGGGGCCTTTTCATAGTTTCATGTCAGTTTGTGGACTGGGTGAGGGTGACTTATGACAGAGTTGTCACTTGATATAGTTTTTGTTTACTAGGCCTCTTGAACCAGGTCAAACCAGTATATTCACTTCCCGTGGGAGGGAGAGAAACTTCTCTAGACTTGTTACTTTCCTTCAGGATTTGCATTAATTATCTCCCAGTGACTTTAGTTCATAGAATCATAGATTTTTAAGGTCAGAAGGGACCATTATGATCGACTAGTCTGACCTCCTGCACAACGCAGGCCACAGAATCTCACCCACCCACTTCTGTATCAAACTCCTAACCTAAGTCTGAGCTATTGAAGTCCTCAAATCATGGTTTAAAGACTTCAAGGTGCAGAGAATCCTCCAGCAAGTGACCCTTGCTGCAGAGGAAGGCAAAAAGCCCCCAGGACCTCTGCCAATCTGCCCAGGAGGAAAATTCCTTCCAGACCCCAAATATAGCGATCAGCTAAACCCTGAGCATGTGGGCAAGACTCACCAGCTGGACACCCAGGAAAAAATTCTCTGTAGTAACTCAGATCCCACCCTATCTAACATCCCATCACAGGCCATTGGGCTTATTTACCGCTAATAGTCGAAGATCAGTTAATTGCCAAAATTAGGCTATCCCATTATACGATCCCCTCCATAAACTTAACAAGCTTAGTCTTGAAGCCAGATATGTCTTTTGCCCCCACTGCTCCACTTGGAAGGCTGTTCCAGAACTTTACTCTTCTGATGGTTAGAAACCTTCATCTAATTTCAAGTCTAAACTTCCTGATGGCCAGTTTATATCCATTTGTTCTTGTGTCCACATTGGTACTGAGCTTAAATAATTCCTCTCCCTCCCCGGTATTTATTCCTCTGATATACTTGTAGAGAGCAATCATATCTCCCATCAGCCTTCTTTTGGTTAGGCTAAACAAGCCAAGCTCTTTGAGTCTCCTTTCAGAAGACAGGTTTTCCATTCCTCGGATCATCCTAGTAGCCCTTCTCTGTACCTGTTCCAGTTTGAATTCATCCTTAAACATGGGAGACCAGAACTGCACACAGTATTCAAGATGAGGTCTCACCAGTGCCTTGTATAATACTAACACCTCCTTATCTCTACTGGAAATGCCTCGCCTGATGTATCCCAAGACCACATTAGCTTTTTTCATGGCTATATCACATTGACGGCTCATAGTCATCTTGTGGTCAACCAATACTCCAAGGTCCTTCTCCTCCTCTGTTACTTCCAACTGATGCGTCCCCAGTTTATAACAAAAATTCTTATTAATCCCTAAATGCATGACTTTGCACTTTTCACTATTAAATTTCATAGACTCATAGAATATCAGGGTTGGAAGGGACCTCAGGAGGTCATCTAGTCCACCCCCCTGCTCAAAGCAGGGCCAATCCTGCACTAAATCCCCAAATGGCCCCCTCAAGGATTGAACTCACAACCCTGGGTTTAGCAGGCCAATGCTCAAACCACTGAGCTATCCCTCCCCCCTATTTCATCCTATTACTATTACTCCAGTTTACAAGGTCATCCAGATCTTCCTGTATGATATCGCGGTCCTTCTCTGTATTGGCAATACCTCCCAGTTTTGTGTCATCCACAAACTTTATTAGCACATTCCCACTTTCTGTGCCAAGGTCAGTAATAAAAAGATTATTTAATCTGAAATAATTCCTGCAGGAATCCTATACTTTCCCCACTGCGTCAATACAATCACTAGCCTATAACATTTATCACTTATAAAATTGCTACAATAGTCTGAGTGTTCCATGTCTGTAGCATCTGTCGGTCTGCTCTTACAAGAATGTAGTCTGTTCATCACTTAATATATGTATAGTGCTTTTATTCTTTAGATTGCTTTGCAGACATTAAATATTCAACATCCTGTGAAGTAGGTAAGTACTATTAGCCTTTCTTTACAGATGGGTAAACTGAGGCCCATAGAGAATATAATGTTCCTAAGGCTGCATAAGGAATTCATTTTAGAGCCTGGATTAAAATGCAAGGAATTTTTTTGTCCCCAATCCCTTGCTTAGATCATGCTTCATTCCCTAGAGCAGGGGTCTACGAATTAGAACTTCAGAATTTTCTTTGTAATTCTGCCATTGAGTTGCTGTCGGACTCTGGGTAAGCTACTTAATTACTCCTGGGGGAATTCTGCACCAAAAAATTAAATTCTGCTTACAATATTTTAAAATTCTGCATATTTTATTTGTCAAAATAACACAATATAATCATGCCAGTTTCAATTATTTTGGTAATGTGTTTAAACTACAATACAATGGATGGAGACTGGTAGTGGGAAGCATTGGAGGAAATCTCCAAACCTCCTTTTTGTAATAGTAATGTAGCTAGGTTTGATCCTTTATTTCTAGTTATTAGTCAACAAATACATGCAGCCATACGCTCAATATTGCATCATAGGCAAATAATGAGCAAGTGCGGGCTAGGGTATCAGACTCTCAATTTATATTGGCTATTGACCATCTCCAGAAATGTCAGTAGCAAACAGTTCATGGAGCACATTTTGATAGGAAATTTTTTCAGTCCAAAAATTTAGACCAGTTCTCACTAAGGTACCATAAGCATTTATAACGTCATACTGTCATTTACAATAAAGCTCCTTTACTGTTACACCACTCTCGCAGTGTAAAAGAGCTTTAAAACTTTTATACCTGTTTTATGCTCCTGGGGGAATTGACTAAGAATGGGAACAATTCACTAACAATGAAAACAACTAAACAGGCAGGCTGCTACATTATGCTCTGTCTGAGGGGCAGAGCCTGCCTCACGCCAAACACCCCAAAGCCCTGTCCCTCCATGCTTGGCATGCCACAATAGCAAGCCAGAGGGACGGACGGACAGTCAGTCAGTCTCTCTCTCTCATATTCTCTTGCTAGCATCCCCAACCCCACATTCCTGTTGATGATTGACATCTCCCCATGCATGCATGCCCACCCTCCTCTCCCCCTGTGCAAGTGGGGAGGGGCAAGTGACTGCTTTTGGGGGTTCCCTTTGCTTCCCCTCAGAAGTCACTTTTCTGTGGGGAGGCAAAGAAATCTGTGGACAACACTCCCACAACTATGTTTTACCCACCTATATAATGGCTTTAAAAATTCCTTCATTACACCCATGTGAGGATTGCTTAATGAATTGTTGCTCCATTCTTACGCAATCTAACAGCTTCCAAGGCTGTTGAAAATTAAATGCACCTAATTGGTAAACTGGAATGAATTACTAGCATCACAATGTCTTTTTACAACTGTTCTTTATGGAGTTACCTGAGTAGCTAGAATAACTTCTATGGTTTGGACAGCTAAGACACTTAAAAGCTATGCAGGAATCTAGGTGTTTTAAAATGTGGGGACATGTTCAGTTGGTATAAATCTGTATAGCTAAGTGGAACGTAATGGAACTGTGCTAATTTATACACGATGAGGATCTAGCCCACAACGTTAAAATTGTGACACTACAAAATATAGAAAATTTTAAGTTGGGGAAAACATTTTTCTTTGCCTAAGCTTCCCAAAGTGATAGAGGCAGGATGCATTCTGCTAGTTTATAGATTCCAAAACCAGAAGGGTCGATTGTGATCAACATCTACTCTGACCTCCTGTCCAGCACAAGCCATAGAATTTCCCAAAAATAATTCTTAGAGCATATCTTTTAGAAAAATATCCAATCTTGATTTAAAAATGGCCAGTGTTGAAGAATCCACCACGACTCGTGGTAAGTTGTTCCAATGATTAATTACTCTTACTGTTAAAAATATATGCCTTATTTTTGGTCTGAACTCATTTGAAGAATTCTGTGGGACAAATAGGCTAGGGCACACAGTGTTCTCCATCTTGAGGATTTTACATTTTAAAACCTTCCACAGAATGCTAGAAATGGATATAAGGAAAATCTTGCTGGATTTAAAAGTAGAGTACCTTGCTTTTATGGATGTCTACCATCATATTCAAGCTATAGCAAAATTCACCTCAGTCAAGACGGGCATAGGCTAAATTACTAAATTGCGTTCTAAGTGGCATAATTTATAATGAACTACTCTGTGTTTGGGTTTGGCAAACTTAATTTACCATTTAATCATTTAAGATAGCGTATCTCATGTAATCTAGTTTACTTAGCTAGGCTTTGATAGGATTCTTTCCACTAAAGTTGCAGAAGTCTAAAATGGAGATAGATCTTGGTTAGGGAAAGTATTTATCTGCAGACCTTATTTATAGTATCACTGTCTCTGCTAATATCTGTAGTCCTTTACAGCTCCTGATAAAAGTACAGGGAACACATAGTAACCGGAGGAAAGAATAAACTTT
Organism: Trachemys scripta elegans; assembly: GCF_013100865.1. NCBI lineage: Eukaryota > Metazoa > Chordata > Testudines > Emydidae > Trachemys > Trachemys scripta. The sequence continues at coordinate 250,720,695 of NC_048298.1, read as the reverse complement.
AGAGTCTGAAATAACACCTTAAAGAAGGATTACAAGTACAAAACTTTTCTGATTATCATGAACACTACAGTCATTGACGTAAAAGTGGTATTTGAATTATTATTTATGAATAATGATACAGGGCACCACCAGACATTAAATAACCATAAATCTTCTTTAAATCCAAAGGCCACATGGTAATTATTCAGTTGCTTTAAATGTGCCTAAATAATAAGCAGTTGACTACATCCAGTAGAGTAGCATACATTCATAAGTGTATGATCAGTTATACTCAGATGTACCAGAGAATAGTCCTCTCATCCTGGCTTGCTCCAGCATGATGAGACCGGATTTGATAAAGAACCTTCAGATTCATGGCTCTCTTTATACCCTTCAGTTAATCTGTTAGCTCTAGCAAAAACCTAGCCTGAAGCATTTTATCCTTGATATTTTCCTTCCCCCAAGACCTTCTTTTCTTTTCTTCCCTCCCTCTGCCCTTGCTTATCAGCAGAATAGTGGAAAGGTTTGTTCTTGTTTCGTTTAAGACGGTTTTTCTTTGCCTTGTTACTGCAGTCCTGTATTTTATCTGTTACTTTTAAACCATCCATCCTTCCCACGTTATTTCTGGTCTTGGCTTATTCTCACAGTCTTACTTTATTTGCTAATTAGGGCTTTTGCCTACTGACTAGCAAATATCTTACTTAAGCAAACTGAAGCTAACTAGTTTTTTTTTTAATTTCATAACTATCCCTACAGAGGATTAATTCCAGTGGACCCAGGATTTAGCACTTAATAAAAGGGCAGACCCCACACTGAACCAGGGCTGGGGGTAGAACAATACAGTAGAACTTCAGAGTTACAAACCCCAGAGTTATGAATTGACCAGTCAACCACACACCTCATTTGAAACTGGAAGTACGCAATCAGGCAGCATCAGAGACCAAAAAAAGGGAGCAAAGTACAGTACTGTGTTAAATGTAAACTACTAAAATAAAAAGGAAAGTTTAATTTTTTTTGTCAAAGTAAAGAAACTGTTTCTGTGCTTGTTTCATTTAAATTAAGATGGTTAAAAGCAGCATTTTTCTTGTGCATAGTAAAGTTTCAAAGCTGTATTAAGACAATGTTCAGTTGTAAACTTTTGAAAGAATAACCATAACGTTTTGTTCAGAGTTACGAACAACCTCCATTCCCAAGATGTTTGTAACTCTGAGGTTCTATTGTACTGGGCTAGGGAGGGCACGTTCCCAGTGGAGGAATAGTTTAAAATGACACTTCTAGCCGAGGAAAAGGGGGGATGAGTTGTATGTGGCACCAGGAAGTAAGGCTGATGCTGAGAGCTATGTCAGGAGTGACAATGGTTTTGTGAAGACTGCTCTAGTACCGTGGACTTGGATTCCCACCACACCCAATCCCCCATGCTCTTTAGGAGCTGAAAGTCCTAAAAGAGATTGATTGAGCAGGACTAAGGGTACGGTTGCAGCTGCCCAGGTCAGCTGGCTCAGTCTCACAGGCTTGGGCTGCGGGGTGTAAAATTGCTGTGTAGACATTCCGGCTTGGGCTGGAGCCCAGGCTGTGGGATGGGACCCTGCGAGCATGAGCCCCATGAGCCCAAGTCAGCTGACCTGGGCTCTGAGACTTGGTGCTATGGGCTTTTTATTACTGTGTAGACATACCCAGAAACTGTTGACCCTTCTCTCATGAGATATGCACGCTATCAGTTTTCCTCCTAGGTGAAGGATTCAGTATGTCTTTGCACTCCAAGATATACCAGACAAATCCTTTGTCTTTATTCAGAACAGGACATCCCCATCCTGTTTTTCTTCCTGTAAATGTCCTCCCTTGTAGTTTTCGCAATCTCTCAATTGCAGCTGGCACAGTATTCAAATAGGCATACAGTGCAAGGCATACAATACACAAATGGCCAGGCAGGGAGATGGGTGTAATTTACCTCCTGCTTGAAAGGAACATCTCTGAGGTATGTCATGTCCTGGCAACCTGCCTTAAGAACATAATATTTGAGATATGTATCTATTCCGGAAATTATCTGTACACACATTTCACAATGATTATGACAACCACGGGAATGCTCGCTCTCAGGAGAGACCTCACATGCTACACTTTGAACTATTATGCAACTATCCAAGCAGGGGATCTCTGTGCACCCCCTGTGTCCTCTGCCAAGTGGCATCAAGGGGGTCACAGAGCTCAACTCCCATCAATGCTAATGTAGGGCCCTATACGTTCCTAGATCAGATTGAACTTTTATGCAGAAAAAATTTCTGCATAGCTAGTTGGATGTGTTTGGCTCTGTTTTGAATCATAGGACTGGAAGGGACCTCGATGTCATCTCGTCAGTATTTTTTGAAATATGGACAAAAATGAATTCTAGAAAAGCTGACAGATTTGTCTGCAGTGAATGATAGAACATAAAATTAGGTCAACTCTAACAGTTTTTTTGTGATTGATTGGTACTGGGTATTTTCAGAGTTTAAAAAAAATTATCTCTTTACTATCGGGCTTGCTATATGTCATCTTATCTCCTTCTGTGAAGAAATTTCACTTCATGTCATCTTTTGACAAGTCAGTTACAACTGTGATCCAAAGACTGAAAAGTAGCTGGATAAAAATTTTCAGACATGGATTCAGTCATTGGGCAGTGTTTTCTATCTCCGGATGTACCTTTTAGGTTTGGGGTGGGGGAATATAAGCAAGCAGCAACCACCACCAATTTGGTCAATTTAATGGACCCTCTCTATACACACACCTGATAAATTTTAAAAAAATCTTATCTACTTTTAAGATGAGGTAGAATGTGGAGCTGTCAAGTGGTACCATTACCATAGCAATGGGGGATAAACTGATACAATCCACACATTAAAGTGCCCACTTCTGAAATATTTTTGTGTTCATTTCTCTTGAAATAATACAGAGAGCCATTAAATTAAGACACAGAATTGGATTTCTTTGTGACCTCCAAAGTACCACAACAACAATCTACAGGGTAAAACAAAATCTGATAATAAATTTGTACAGGTGTCATTGAAATGTAATACCAGTGGTGACATTTCTAGTCAATATCATTATCCTCTTGTTCATCATTATGATCTCTGTCGAGAGTTACCGCAGACTTCGTTGCCTTGGCAAGCGGAGTTATGTGCAGGGACGTTTGTTCTCACTACAGGCATAATTGATTTTTCTCAAGTTCTTCTTGATGGTGAGTCAGTTCTGGATGTGTTCTGGGTTTTTTCAAATGCTGCATAAGAGACTCTGATTGCCCAGGGAGAGTAGTGACTTTTTTTTTTTTCTTTCCATTTTCAGTGATTATTTCTTGTGATGTTGGACTGTCTGCAGACTGTGCTAGAGTGGTAGTTCAAGCCATTGAATGGAAGGTATTCTTTCCATCCATGATCGTTGATGTCCATATTATCTAGGGTTACCATATTTCAGCAAGCAAAAAAGAGGATGGGAGGAGCCCCACCCTAGCCCCGCCCCCATCCTGCCCTAGCCCCGCCCCTGCCACTTCCTCCCACTTCCCACCCCCCTCAGAATACCCAACCCTCCCCCCGCTCCTTGTCCCCTGACTGCCTCCTCCTGGGACCTCTGCCCCTAACTGCCCCCAGGACTCCCGACCCATCTAAACCCCTCTGCTCCCTGTCCCCTGACTGCTCCGATCCCTCTCCCCACCCCTGCCCCGACAGCCCCACCCTAACTGCCCCCCAGGACCATACCCCCTACCTGTACCCTGATTGTCCAAAACCTTATCCATGCCCTCCCCCGTCTCTTGACTGCCCCCTCCAGAACCTCCCTGCCCCTTCTCCGACCCCCCCTGGCCTCCTTACCCTGCCACTCATCCCGGAATGCTGGGCAGCAGGGGAGGAGCTCCAGACTGCTGGAGGCGATCTGTGAATGCAGGGAGGGAGGGAGTGATCTCTGCTGCAGGGGAAGTGGAGGAGAGGCTCTCTCTGGCTGTTGGAGCCCCATGTAAGTGGCACCATCCGGCCGGCTGCCCTGTTAGCCGCGCGCGCTCTGCATGGGGGGGGGGGGGAGAGTCCGGACATTTACAAATTCCCCCTGGACGCTATTTTTAACTCAAAAAGCCAGACATATCTGGGGGAATCCAGACGAATGGTAACCCTAATATTATCAGCTCCTTCATGGATGAGATTTCCATCAGCATGAAGTGGTTCAGTTCCATTTGGAATGAACACACCTTCCTGGAGTCTTTCTACTTCATTTTTTTGCAGCACTAGTGATGAATTTCTTCATCTCACCATAATTGTTGCAGAATCCATGAAGGTGGGGTATGTCAATTAAATTGTGAGATCCAAATTCACAGTGTAGCAAGGTATATATGCAGTGGTGTGATAATTTTGGGACTGTTAAATAGTGTACACTCCACAATTGAGAGGCACCTTCTTTGAATGGTCTTCTAAAGGAGATACTCATTGCTGACTGAATTAGATGCCTCTTTATTAACCAAAAGACAAACTTCTGTACCAACTAAGGCAGAAAAGTAACTGACCTCTGTAAAGTTCAATCACCTGGCTTTGGATAATATTCTGAGGCTCTCCTTTGGCTATTTCAGACCAAAGGTTTGAAATGGCATTACACAAAACCACTTGTTCATTTCAAAGCTGTTTATCAGGCTCACTTGCCAGAAGAACATCGACAAAACATTTGGATGACTTAAGTTCCTGCTTTAGATTACTAGCAGCTTGGATAACATCAGCTAATTTTATTGTGCTGCATAGAACAATGGTAGACTTTCCTTGTCCTTGCTGTGCATGTAATGGAATTGCAGAACCATATATTTTTTTTTTTTTCTAATCTTGACTGTAATTTGCTATTGAAATATCTTGCAGTTTCTACATCTGAGGGAAATAGGGATTTATATCTTTGTAGCAGCTTGGACCGGAGAAGAGCCTTCTTGTTGTACATAAGATCATTGTCTGTTCAGTCAGCTGATAAAATGCAGTGTCATAAGGTAACTGTAGTGTTGCATTGTAACTAGATGGTTTTGCCTTAAGATTTCATTTTACTCAAGTAGGAAGAAAGGCATGTTGAGTGATAAACTGCATCCTTAGCAATCAAGTCTTCCATAGATATTCTTCACAACATGTCATGTCAGTTCCTCTGAAGAGCCACCTCCCTTAGATTGGTTGCTCTCCCAAATGTTTCCCTTTTATGAAGTTTGTCTCCTTTTGTGTGTGTTTTCTCAAGCTAACAATGCAAATGGACCAGTTCCTGGAGGACGTGCATGCTATAGATGTAGGTGAACATGATGCTATCTGACCAGATTAAGAGTCTGGGTTCTTTCCTGGGTTCTCTACAACTCTGATGTGTGCCAAATTCTACTTGCTTATGTATTTCTGAAAGTAGCCCCTATGATAGAGTATTGGTGGCACATCATCTAAACTAAAAAATTAATCCAGTGGCCACTAGTACAATTCATCTCTCCTGGCTCCTGCTGTCAGCATCACAGAAATCTCTCCAGCACTGGTGCCTGACAGTTTTTTGCATTCTTTTGATTTTCATGACTGCATTTTTCAAACTTGTGGAGAGTCTTTTTCTCTTTGATATCAGAGGGGTAGCCGTGTTAGTCTGAATCTGTAAAAAGCAACAGAGGGTCCTGTGGCACCCTTGAGACTAACAGAAGTACTGGGAGCATAAGCTTTCGTGGTTCAGAACCTCACTTCTTCAGATGCAAGTAATGGAAATCTCCAGAGGCAGGTATATATCAGTGTGGAGTTAACGAGGTTAGTTCAATCAGGGAGGGTGAGGTGCTCTGCTAGCAGTNACTTGCATCTGAAGAAGTGAGGTTCTGACCCACGAAAGCTTATGCTCCCAGTACTTCTGCTAGTCTCAAAGGTGCCACAGGACCCTCTGTTGCTTTTCTCTTTGATGTAAGCTTTAAGGGGCTCATATCCTCCATGTTTTCATACACTCTCTCTTTCCTGTAGAGGTAAAATTCCCACAGAATGTTGTTAGCATTACCACCGCCACTACCACCATTTTTCATCTTTAGCACAAGTCTGTATACTTGCACAAATGAGATCTGTTAGTATCAAACTTGACAGTTTTGTTTAGTGAGCACTTTGATTGAAGCCCGCTGTGTATTGTCCTCTCTAATACTAATACTGATCTGTGCATAAGTGTCACTGAATAAAAAGCTAGTTTCTGGAATATTTCAAAGGCTGGTACTGCATGTATGGGTAAGGGTACGATTTAAGTCATGGGTATTCTTAGTAAAAGTCATGGACAGATCACGGGAAATAAACAAAAATTCACAGCCTGTGACTTGTCCATGACTAAGGCTGCGATTTGCTCATGGAAATCATGGAGTCCGTGACTTCCAAAGACCTCCATGACTTCAGGCAGTGCTGGCTGGGAGCTGCAGGAGCCCCTGCTGCCTGTGGTGCATGGAAGCTGCGGGGTACCCAGAGCTCCCCCACCGCTTCTGGCCACAATGGACGGCAGGGGGAATCCGCTGCTCTTGGCTGCCGCAGGTGGCAAGGGGGAATCCCTGCTGCTCCATGAATTTTTTTCATTATTGCCTATGACCTGTCTGACTTTTTTTTCTAAAAATACCTGTGACAAAAACTTAGCCTTATCCATGACTTATACTGTAAATACCCTTGTCTAATGCTGGGGGGTGGGCTAGCGGCACCAGTTGCCGCCTCTGGCCACCACTGGGATCACTGCTCAGGTGGTCTCGAGGGCCAACCGCACCGGTTGCTGCTCTGGCGGGCCACGGGGCCACTCCAGTGGCCAGCCAGTGTGGCTGGTCCCGGGGCCACCTAAGGTGCTGGCTCCAGAGCCAACTGCTTGGGTGGCCCTCTGGTCAGCCACACTGGTCGCTGCAGAAGTCATGGAATCGATGACTTCCACAGCCTCCGTGACAGACTCTGCACTATGCATGGGCAATTACAAACTCCAACCTTCTACCAGGCAGGCTAGGTGCTACGTTGTATGTACAAAAGCTTACAGATGAAGAAGCATTACATTAGGAATTCACATACATTTATATCTACCTACTATGTGGTACAAACTATGAGTACACAATCTACTGCTACTCGTGCACAGCCTTCAGTGTGAGACTGATCTGGTCAGGAAATTTCAATTGGAAATACAGAAAACTATTAAAACAACTTGTGAGATATAGTAATAAAAATAAGAATATGCAATGTGAAAACATTTCATGCAAGAATTTGTAAAATGTTGATATTTGGCATTTTTTTGCCACATGCTAAACTGCTTCATTTCTGGGGGGAAAATATTGCCCATGTAAAACCAATAAAAATCTTTTAAGATATTGTTGTTTTGGTAGCTTTGACCAATAAACACCACATCAAGGTGTTGAAATTAAACTAAAGTGCAAAATCTGTAGTCATAGTCATGTTTTAGTGTTTCTGGAACTGTGCAAAAAATGACATAAAACAATGAGAATGTCACCTACAGGCATGTGGCACCACTTGGCCGTGCCACCTCATACTTCATCTAAACTTACATAAACTAAGCTTTCAAATGATGTGGATGTGTGTTTGAAGGGTACATGAAAGTCCAAAAAACAGGGCCCTTCTTGGAGAATTGCTGCACACCTAATGAGCTAACATTTCTGACATTCTTACATTTTATACCACATTTTTCATCTGGAAGGATCCTAAAATGTCTTTAAAATTCGGTGAACTGGTATTTAAACTATAAACCTAGATCACTTCATGCAAAATTGAAACGCAGTCATGTGCGGTAACAACTGTTCGATAGTGCACAGACCTGGTACCCAGCAATGAAGAACAAGAAGTCAAAAACACTTTTCATTTAGAACTACAGAAGGAATTTATGTAGCACTTAATTGCCCTAGTTGGAATTCTTTAACGTGTTATTTCCTAATACATGTTAATTTAATTTGTAGCACAAAGCGATGTCTATAGAACAGGTTAGTTCAGTGTTTTGCTGTCTTAGATGTGTGGGAATATAACTGGACAGAAGTAAAAGCCCACATAGGGTGAAAATTGAATCAGTGTCAATGTCTCTTGATTTGGCTACAAAGAGCCTGATCATGTAACATCTGTAGGAGTTGTCCGTACCTCTCAATCTCAAGATAGAGAGTACACCCATTTTGAGACCGGCTTTGGCATATCGTTCTGCAAAGACTTCACTATGTACATAGTTGCTTCTGTAAAATCCTTGGTCCTAAACTTAATCTAGTAAAGCAAGGCTCTATCTTTGTGCCTTTATCACATTATACTGTAAATGTTTGCCCTAAAATATGCATTTCAGTGCATCGTCATTATAGAGAGAACTGGAAGCAACATCTATATTAATGCTTCTCTGACAGTTTCCATTGTAAAAAATTCTTGCAACCTATAACCCCTCAAATATTTGCCTCAGGCCTTAGAAATTTGACAGGGGAAAGGGACTGTGCCTCTTTCTTCTCCCATCAAATTAGTTTCAGTTGCACATAATACAGTTGTTCCTTCTTTTTCTTTTCTTTTTTTTTAGTATGTCACTTCACAATTTGAAAAAAAATTGTTACACTGAAAAATGGTCCTCAAAAGTTAAGTAATGCAAGAATTTACTTTGCATAGGCAACCTGAATTCAGCCCCATAGTGCCTATGCATTATGACAGTCTCTTATCACATGATCACCCTGTTTCTCTGCAGGTCCCAACCTTGTTCCATGGGCTGTGCTCACGGATGGGCTGTACATGATGGGCTGTGCTCACGGATTTGTGTAGTGAATAAGGCTGATATCTGTAAGATCTCTGTTATACGCTATAGAGTCTAGTAATTGGAAGGTATGAAGTGAATGAAGCTGGGGAATGTAGGAAGTAAAAGGATGGCCTAGTTAAGGCAGGTGAACACAATACAGGAGAACTAGATTCTGTTCCTACCTTTGTTACAGAGTTTGTGTGATGTTGAGCAAATCAGTTAAACCAGACTTTTCACAGCCCCCCACAATTGTTCCTTTTCTCAGCCCCCATGAGGCCCCAGCTGTCTTGACTTTCAAAAGTGCCAGGCACTCATAATTATGTAATTGGGAGCTATCGATGCTCAATACCTCTGGCAGTAAGGCAGTGTCATCTGAAGAATGAGTGCAGGGTTGGGAATCAGGATGTTCTTTGTCTAATGCTGACTCTCAATGAATCATTGTATGGCCTCAGGTAAATTGCTCTGAATGTGTTTCCTCATCTGTAAAATGAGGCTAATACTCATCACCCAAGGAGTTGTGAGAATAAATTCACTTATGTTTCTGAGGCAACTAAACATAACAAAAAATGACACAGAAATGGGTAATGCTGTATTCAGAGCAGGGTTTGGGTGCTGTACAGCAAATAAAGCATAGGACCCACATAGAATTATGAGGGTAAAAAACACTGAATAGCTGTCTTTCATTGAGCACCATCCAGTCCACTGAGTGTGGTGCAGGTCTGTGGGGAAAAATAATTAACAGTTGTGTAGTTAAAGGCTGTATCATAATGCATTCACACCAGGGGGCCGAATTTAAAGTAGTCTGTGCATCCTTATTCTTGCACTTCCTAACTTTTGAGTGTTTGACACTGCAGCTTTAAGTAACTCTCTTTCACGGTGTGTTCTTTGTTTTGTCTGAACTCGGGTGACTAGCTTGAGTCTGCTCTGGAGCCGTAATGTTCACACTGCTATTTTTAGCACGCTAGCTTGAACTCAGCTATTGTGAGTCCTGTCTTCCTGGACTGGAAGGCGTGCTCCCAGCTGCAATGTAGACATAAATTCATAAAAATTGGAGGGAGGCTTGAACCTCCAGCCAATCCCAAATCCTAATCTGGACTGTGTTGGAGTGGGAAGAAATTTTGTTCCACACCGAAAGAGCTAGGGTTGTAAGTGTTCCTCACTGGAGAGAAAATTAAGAGGCAGAAGCATTCATTAGAAAACTCTGAGGGGGGGTGCTGCAACAAACTAGAATGAGGGGAAAAAGCAAAAGCTTGTGTTGCGTTTCGAACTATAAAATAGGTTTTGATGAATGACAGAACTATTTCTCATGGTATGCACTGTGTGTATGTGAGAAAAATCATCTATTTTAAGGAATCTTAATTCTCTTTTTGTTTTGAATTATAGGTATGAGAAGGTGCCAGTAATTTTGGTTGGTAATAAAGTGGACCTGGAGAGTGAGAGGGAAGTATCTTCAAATGAAGGAAGAGCTCTGGCTGAAGAATGGGGCTGTCCTTTTATGGAGACCTCTGCTAAAAGTAAAACAATGGTGGATGAGCTCTTTGCAGAAATCGTTAGACAAATGAACTATGCAGCTCAGCCAGACAAAGATGATCCATGCTGTTCTGCATGTAATATTCAATAGCATTAAAAATTACCTAACCTGGACCTAATTTGCAGAATTTTTGTAAGATGGTAAAACTGTCTGCCTCATTTCCTGGTTTGTGGGTTACTTGGAATAAATCATAAGTGAAGTAACAACTTTAAGTCAGAGCTGAGCATTGAAAGTCAATCGCTGTCTCTGAACATAATGGGGTTAAACAACTACAGCGTCTCACCCAATACCCCCTTGTGCACGTACAATTTCGTCATAGACAGTTGATCTACGGGGTGATCTCAGTTGAACTATATGTATTTGCATTATGTCAGACAGCAGCAGCTATTTCATACATTAGAAAATTCCTGGTGATGAAAATTGAAACCGCTAGAGAGAAGACCTGTGAAGATGATGTGCAATTAGCATATTCTATACTGATAAACACAAAAGGAGGGAAAAGCCTTTCAGTTTCGATATACTGAATTTCAGGAGTTGTACTTTTGCTTGTGGCCAAGTTTACACAAACAAGTATGTTTATTTCATCTGAACTTCTGACAGTTTTACAGGCAGATATGATCTACAAGACCTATAAAGTTCTTTTTTTTTCCCCAAAAATTGATGCAATTTCTACACTTTATCCCATCTTGTGAAATAGAAAGCACTGCATCAGTACTTGAAAGAAGAGAGAGAAGATCTGAAAAACTAATAGCTAGTGAAAAAAACACGATATGGCATTGGAATGTTTTAAATCTTCCACTTTGCTGCTCAAGAATGGAGGATCACTTCAGGTTTTGGTCAGACAAAAAGCCAAACAAAAACCCTTTGTTTACAAAGCAGGAAACATCTTTATCACTTTACTGAACCAGGAGGAAGCAACTGTGATGAAAAAAATCGCTTAGCCTTACTAACAAGGAACACTTTAATAGATTAACTAGTACCATCTTGTAAGGAAAACAAAGCCATGTTGCATCCAGATGTTCCCTTTTGCAGAAACCTCATGGGACAGTATGAACATCCTGCATTTTTAAGTTTGCTAAAGAAGATAATTTCTTTCTTGCCTTTAAGGGCTAAGTTTTTTTTTTGGTGTGATCCCTAACTAACCTTTGGAAATCAAGTTTGCTATTTCATAGCTTTAATGTTGGCAACTTTTGTTAATTGAATAACCATGTGAAATCATTTTGGCTCACAGGAGGAATATAGGTTATGGTTCTACTTTAGGTGAGAAAGGAAAAAGCTTTTGTGTAATTGCCTGACACACTATTCAAAGATTGCCCTGATTATTAGGGTATCAAGTAGTGGGAGCAAATATTTTGTTTTGCAAGGGTGCTCGATCTCTGACATTCTAGTTTTCCTAGCAGTGAAGTATTTATCATTTGCATGAGTAATGGCACAGAAATATCTATTCTGAAGTCTTACAATCAAGTATAGAAAAGTTTTCAATCAAAACATCTAAGTTTTATATGTTGGAGCGATTGTCTTAAGCTGGACCTTTATAGATAAAATTTGGTTATCAAAATGCAATATCACTGAGCCTGTGGTCTAAATACCACCATGCTTTTATTAGTTTCTCAGTCTTGTGCAGTAACAGTGTAGTTCCTTGTGTGTAAATGAGTGAAAATGGGTGCATGTGTTCAGTGTGTGCGTGTGTGTGTATCCCTTAGAAATGCTGTAATTGGAGTTTGGTTCTGACAGATTTACCTCCATCAGCAGAACTGCTTTAAAAATGCTCTTAATCTTTGAAATGAGAAACTCAAATATAAAACAGCTTCACAAAATTTCTTATATAATATAGTAACATTTTTAATCTTGTTCAGTGGGTGACAGCTAACGGAAACATTAGTGATGGAAGAGAACTGGCCACCACTGCCCTTAGTCCTTGAAAAGCTTTTCAAGAAAACAAGGATGTTAAGTCTGATAAACGTGAGGCCCTACTATTCAGATTTTTCTAAATCCTTGTAATGTAGGTTTTTCCTACCAGCTGATTTCCACGATCTTGGATGTTGTTGCACCTTTTTCACATAATATTAACCATGTGTGTGTGCATAAGCAAAATTTGAGACTTGAATCAATGGTATCTTCGCTTCCTAAAATACCTAAATGGAGGAGGGGTCTAATGAAACCATACAATCTATTAATAAAATAGGCAGCTTGTCAATTTGAGAGCTACTGCCTGAGTGCTCAAAAACATTATCAGATTTGATATCAATTTACAGTGTTATACAAAATGTTAAGATCTTATATAAAAAATTGCTGTGCGACCAATAAAGTGGTATAAATAATATGTATGAAGGGCTTAAGTTGAAGTGTGTAACATAAAACATATGGGCTTTTAATTTAGGAAAAATTGCACAAGTAAAATTCTAAACAGAAAATTGTAATAAAAAAGATACTTCCGAGACCTGTTTTTCCTTACCATTTTACATTTGTAATGTCTAATTAACACACACATCAACACACAACATTCCAGGGACATGACAGGGGGAAATGTAAATGCTCTTCTCTTTATTGTATAATTCTAAGGAGGTAGTTGTGCACTATTTGTGTTTCCACTTCTATGAATATAGTGGAGCTTGAATCAATGACAGTTGCATTTGGCTAAGATATTTTTGAAGGCATAAGGATAGCAAGAGGGTAGTTAAATGAGCCACATTCAAGATGGGTGGCCACCTGGAGAAAGTCAGTGGTGTCTTGGGTCACCTTTTACTTTGTACCCCGATCAGACTAGCAATTTATATAGTGTATGAACGTTTTTTATAACATGCCTTAAAATATTATGGTTTGATCCAAAGACCCATGTTTTCTTTCACTGGTCTTGTAGAGTTTTGTACTTTTCTACAAAGACCACATTTTTTAAGTTTTATTGATATTTTTTTTTATGTTGCAACTTTCATTCTTTTCGGCTGTGATAATGGTAGTAACTGTTTGCTCCCACTTTTTAAAAGTAGGTAAAATTAATAAACCAGCATCAGATCAAAAGTATTACACATGGGGTTTTTTATTAGAGCATCAAAAGCAGTTTTTGATGACTTTCTGTTCTGGCCAACAAGTAACTAGCCTCTCTCTAACCCCAGTGCTACAGTTGCCATCGCTTTTCTGTGGGAAAACTACTGGTATTTGCTTTCGTGTATAAAGAATGTTGCCTAAAGATGTCAGCCATTTGGTTGGGGGTGGGTTGTGCATGTTTGGTTTTCTTTTTACCAGTGTAGAATCAAAATACTGGTTAGGCTTTAATGGTGAAACTCTGCGACAAAGCAAATGTTTGACAACAGCAGGAGGCTTTTATCTGCATTGTTGTGCATCAGGTCTCAAGAATGATTGCAGTGGGTTTTGGAACCAGGCTTAACGGTATTGATTTGGGGTTTCCCAGAGGTGAATAAATATATTTCACAGTTAATTGTTGAACTCTAGTACAACTGGCAACCTATAGATGGAGCAACAATTTATTGTTTTGTAACAATGTCAGTTGTTAAACCTTGATGTTTCAAATAAAAACAAGAATTGTACATAGAACTCAATGCAAACTCAGCAGTTGTATTTGGAGTTAAATTATTTTAACAAATAAATTTATTTAATGAAACCTGCCTTGGATTTCCTTGTATCATACAGTTTGGTTTTGTCAAATAGCTCATCCAAAGCCAATTAGAACCACTTGTAAACAGCACTAAACAGACCTATTTAGAGTTCCGGAGACGCTCTCCTGTTGAAATGTTCTGTTGATATAAATTGAATGGATGCAAGCAAATACTGTTATTTCCATTTTCACATATGCACATATACTGTAGCCTCACATACACTGCTACTGGATAAAATATTAAGACAAAGTGTGCTACAGGAAAAGGCCAATGGATTGGAAGCTTATTAATGTACACGTCTCATTCTGAAAGGTTGAATAAAGATTGCTGTAAAGTGTACTAAAATGATGTAATGAGCTGAACTTGGTCAACCATGAAGATGTAATATCCAGAAATACAGTTACTTTTATTGTATAAAATTTGCAGTGGGTTAAGATAAGGATTGATCATGTCAGCTGTCCTATTGATGACTGGGCTTTTATTTTATTTTTTTAGTCTTGCATTACTCTACAAAATACATTGTGTTAGCAAGAATTTCATTATACATCTCTGCAATGATAGCTATATTTGAACAGTCATGATGCTAATGTTAACAGGATTGTTCTAGATAATTGTGGATTAGCAGTTGCATCTTGGTGCTACTGACATGACTATAATGTATTATTGTGTTTGAACTTGATGGGTGGGGGGGGGGGTGTTTGTGTTTTGTTTACAGGTCATGTGGGTTTTAAGGTGCCAGAAGTTGGAGGCTGGTATTCTGTAAGAACTCTTTATTCTGTGGACAACACTGTGAAGATTGACAAATTATGTTAATTTACACAGCCTTCAGCTGCTCTAGTCACTGATAACTGGCCCATTCATTCTGTAAACCAATTTCCAGTGCATCTTTGGCTAAAACTGGACAACCCCTGGCAACATTATATTAATTTAGTAGAATCCTTGGGTGGGAGGGGGGTTGTATTAGGGAATAGCCACATGGGTGTTACTGACATTTATTGCACTGTTCTGAATAGCTAAAAAACACAACATGCTATAGCACTGTGTGTTTTTTTTGGAATGCAGGAACACTTGTTTAGATTATATTTGAATTTTTTCACTTGTTCTGCTGGTTCCTTCTGGGAAAACTTTACACTGTTTTTCAATTTAAAAAAATCTGTCACATTTTCTGTTTTCCAGAGATACTCACTTGGCAAGCCTTGGCTTCCATCACTTAGGTCGTATAGTGACTGCTTGCTCATCTTCAGAGTGCTGAACTATTCTAAAAATGGCCCATAGGAACATCTCTCCTATCCTTTTAGGTGCTATGCTGCTTTATGTCCTCTCTCTAGTGTAAGATCAGTCCCTTTCAGACTACATGTAAAGGAGAAATTCCCATGGTACTAACAGGGCTTTGTGGGCTGTGTGGCTCACACACTGACACCCTAGAACGGGTTGGCAACTTCTGGCATGTGACTTGCCAGGGTAAGCACCCTGATGGGCCGGGCCAGTTTGTTTACCTGCTGCGTCCACAGGTTCGGCCGATCGCGACTCCCACAGGCTGCGGTTTGCCGTTCCAGGCCAATGGGGGTGGCGGGAAGCGGCGCGGGCCGAGGGATGTGCTGGTTGCAGCTTCCTGCCACCCCTATTGGCCTGGGGCGGCAAACCGCGGCCAGTGGGAGCCGCGATCGGCCGAACCTGCGGACGCGGCAGGTAAACAAACTGGCCCGGCCCGCTAGGATGCTTATCCTGGCGAGCCGCCTGCCCAAGGTTGCCGACCCCTGCCCTAGAACATAGTAATATTAACCTTGCCATCCCTCTTTGCAACTTCTGAGTCTGTTTTAATAAACATACTATTTAAGTTTCTCATGTGAGGCTTCATTGTATTATGCATCCAAAGCATCAACCAGTAACTGCTCCAGGAGGAAATGAATTTGCGGATACGTTGAGTTGTTGGGCTCTCTAGCCCCTGTTGTCCATGCTCACTGATATCATGTGACACCTTATGTTGTCGAAACATCTGGATTTTGAGCCTCATTGCTCCTCAGTTGAGTTTCTCCTTTGGTTCTGCATGCCTTTGGTGCCACAGTTGTTTTTCTTCTCTTCCTGGAATTGAGGAATGAACATACCACTAGCAGCTTCAAGAAGTGCCAGGATTGTAGTTTTATTTTTTTTGTTTCATCTCTGTTTTCATCACTATGGTCTGAATATCTTTCAAATACAGTTTACTCTGAAAAGTGGTTGCATAATTATTTTATTCAATAGGCCTGTTGCCTGTCTATTCACAATTATACCTGTATGTATTTTGCTTGGTTTTTACTGCTGTTAGTCCTGCAGACCCAAAATAGCTCCGAAATAGGAGCTGGGTTCTATTCTGGTTTAATGTTGCAAACCTGAGCCGGACAGAACCCAGCTTGACATTGAGTTGCAAAGATGTGTTTGTGGATATGACAGTTATGAAAAACTATTCTCTGCTTGTAAACTGAGCATATTGTGCTACTGAGAGAGGTGATACAGTGAACCCTAATCCCACTTTTACAAAGCAAACCTCTTGAGCAGAAACCCTGCTTTGTATTAAAACTGAACTAAACAATGGGATTAGTTTTCAGTCTGCCCCAGCTGTTGTGTTGGGGAAAGTGAAAAACACAGAGCAAACCCCAAAGTACTGGGTCTGCACCCATACAGCACCCTGCAAGACCAATCTGTCCTCATAATCCTACTCAGCACAGACTCTGAAGTGACGTGCTTGCCTACAGCAGAAAGGGATCAGGTGTTGCCAAAATTAGTGATGAGCAAGAGAATGGGGGCTGAGCTCTTGTAAAGAAGAATCTCAGCTTTTATGTATATGTGTGTGTATGTATAGGTACAGTATACAGATACATAAATGTGATCTAATTGCAAAGCTAGAACGGGAGATTCAGCTGGGCTCCACTTCTGCAGCAAGCAAAGGGAACCTGAAGGTGCTTCCCTCTCACCCGCCCCGAACTCTCATTCTGTGAAATGAAATCATTTTGCTCAACCTCCTCACAGACCACAGGCTGGCTGTGCATAGTGCTGTTACCCGTGGATATAAATTGTCAAATTCTGTAATCCCCCTGCCCACACACTCCTTTAAAAAAACCCGCATGCTAAGGTTGGCTTTATTTATTACCATTTTAGACCTCTCCCAAGTGTATAGCCACAACTATGGTAACTATTGCACGGAGAGTTATCTTCCTGCATTTCCCCACCGGTGTGCACATGGGGCACACTATATACTCCTCTAGCATCAGCTGCTTTAGCAGCCCATGACATGTGGCCAAAATGCTGTTGTACTGAAAGAGAGTCCTATAGCCACTGCAATCTGCCCCTCTTTCTGCATGTGTCTGACTGCCCAGCCATTGAGTCAGAAAAGCTTGTGTTGGAGGAAAGTATGGTGCTCTATTCCCTACGTACCAGTCTGGCAGAGACGACTCCACCCATCACACCAGCTAAGGGGAGGGATACCTGCAGATCTCAATAACCATTAGGAATAAAATACCTTGGAAACTTCTTCTGGATGTTATTGCAAGTTAATAGTAGATCCATGGTTAAAGTTGAAACTAGCTTCATGTTAAAAGCCTGATTTTTAAAACCTCTCCCCTCCCCCAACACAACTGCTCCCTAAAGAAACCACTCTTCCTGGAAGTGCTAAGTACTCACCTTTTGAAAATCCAGTGACAAATTCAGGACACACAAATTGAGCACCTCTAATTGCTAGCCACTAGGGCTGAGGATTAATTGTAGTTAACTCATGCGATTAACTCAAAAAAATTTGTGATTAAGCACAGTTTTAATCACCCGGTTAAGCAATAGAATACCAAGTGAAATTTATTCAATATTTTTGGATGTTTTTCTACATTTTCAAATATATTGACAAAATGTTTTGTTCCACCCAAAATGAAATATTTCATTTAGTTTTCATGTGCTTTTTTTAATCTTTTGATTTTTAGTTAAATCTAGCTACATTTTGAAACAAAAAGTTGAAGGCTTTTCTCTTGGAAAATGTCCAGAGCTATGTTTCAAATCTTTTGGAATTTCTTTTACCATTTTTTAAGGCAAAACTACTAGCTGAATTTGCAGACCATGTTGGTTGACTCAAAACTGCATTTTTTTTTTTATTTTTTTTTTTTATTTGGTGAATTCACTGAAATTTTTTTACCCATTTCTAGTTAGGAGGACTCTGAGGCATCTTTCTAATTTTCTTATGCTCAAACACCCTTTAAGGGAATGGCCTTCCCTCAGGACACTCAATAGAATTGGTCGTGGACTTTTGTAACCAACCAAACAGCCCATGGATAACAAGGCCTTGAGGGAAAATAAACTGGGAAAAAATATTTAAAGCCTACTGTTGCTAGTACACTGCGTTAATATCATGCTTTCAGGTAAATTTCCAAACTCTTGATAAAAGTGGGTAAATATTATTTTTTCCCATTTACAGATGTGGAAACTGAGTCACAGAAAGATGGTTATTTCCCCAATGTTGCATACACACTTAGTGGCAAAGTGGAGAATGAAATCTAGGGCTTCTGACTCCTAGCACCCTCCTCTAACTACCAGACTGCTATCACCCTATTACAATAACAAAAAATGAGGAAAGCTTTCTTAAAACTTAGAAACCAAAGAAATGTGAAAAACCAATGTCCTGGACAGTGGTTGTAAGATCTATTAACGTGGGAAAAATAAGCACCAGTGGAGTTAAGGAAGAATGTTATAAACCACTCTTTTGTATTTGTTTGCTATACTATACTTGTGACCTAAACTATTTTTTCTTGTTTACAAATTTTTATGAACAAAAAAGCAGCTTTCATAAAACTTGTACTTAAAGGGTCTAGAGCAACACAAAAATTCTACGCCAATTAATTTGGCATTGTTTGTGGAGAAAGATGCAGAAAGTATCTTAAGTGACTATAGTTCCAGGAAAACGGGAAGGTCAGGCTTAATAAATTTGCAAGAATTATTCCAGAAAAGTGCTATTGTGAGAGGCAAGGGGAATGCTGTGGAAAAAATCCATGTGTTAAATGGTACTCTTCTCCTACCAGTGGTAATGAATCAATTATATATAATACTGCTTGTGGGAGAGGGCCCTGATTTTTTTATTTTTTTTCTGGTTGGTAAATATGACCTAGAAAAGCAAGCAGGTACCAAGTTTCTCTTTCTATATAATCCTTTTTTACAATTTGGATTTATGAGCTCTGAACAGTAATTTTTCCTAATCGGTGAAAGGGTGTTTGGAGAAAAATAATCAAAAATGAGCCATCGCTTTGTGAATGCAACAATTGAGGTTACATACACAGAGGGAAGGTATCCAGCCTGACAAGCATAGTGAACAAATGAAGAGAGAACCAACTAGGCACTTTACAGATTTTTGTCCACAGAGACAGATCCTCTTCAGTACAATGCACTCTGAGTTCAACAGTACAGAGAGTACCATGTATGCTGTAGGACTGAGAGCTATAAATTAATGTAAAATCTAGAAGAAACCTGCGGGAGAGACATGTCTATAATTGCTTTATTGATAGAGAAATTTCGACGGGAGGCTTACAGCATAGACCAGCCAGTTTGTGAGCTTGCCCTGCAGAAACAACAGCACCAATCAAACCCAATCAAACAAAAATACAACCCCCAAACCACGCTCTAAAGATGAAAGGTGAGGAAATAATCTAAATCCTGATTCACACTATCAAAATTGCCTGATTCTTGAGAGTTTTCATGAGTGGTTCTTGAGAACTGTTTCAAGTGTATAGCTTTACTGATGTGCATGGATAGGAAAGTGCTGCTTATAGTTGCTGAAAATTGTTTTCAGAAAGCTTTTCTGTGCTGCTGCCAGCTGGCACATGCTAGTGAAATCGTCTTAATTGAAATGGAACCAGTTTTCAAAATAATTTCAGGATTGGGTGTCTTTCATCAGGAGCTACAGGTTTAAATAGAAAGCCAGAGTTTCCAGTACTGCATTAGTGCTTTGATATCATCAGCACTTTCCATGCAGGTTCTGGAAATGACATACTTTTCTTAAGGTTATTATTCTCCATCCACCATTTGAAGGAATCCATTTAATATAAATGAAAAAACAGCTGGCTGTAAAAGGAGAAATAATTTCAGAAAAGTTCTCATGGTTTCAACTCAAAAAAAAAAAAAAGTTGTGGGTCACATACAGGGCTTTGTCATGAATAAAGGGAAGTTTATATTTATTACAGCTTTCTAAAATGGCTCTCTTGGGACGTTCCAAAAGTGAAGATTAGCCTTGAGGAATCCTCAGCCAGAATAACTTCCTTCCAATAGTTTTGATCAGAGTTAGATTTTTCCCACACTTTTGTGAACAGTTATATTGGAAATGCTGGACATGAAAATATATTTCTGCTGCTTGCATAAATTGCAATTTTACAACGTCTAGATGTTTATTTTACCTTAATATGAGGGCTCACAAAAGGGACAGAATTAATTGGTACTGGAGACTGACATCAGTTTAGTGATAGAATGGGCATAAAGCTCTGGTAGTGCAAGCCACCTTCCATTGTATGACCTATTTGCCTCAATCTTAACTTGAAGGGACCAATTTCTCTCTCCTATGAATGAAAGAACAATAGGCTGCAATCCTGGTCTCCTCTGCTGAAACTTAAAGGGGAATTCAGCTTCCACACCAGCATGCATTTTTGCTTGGTCATTTTGCATTGCACATACACCTACCTCGATATAACGCTGTCCTTGGGAGCCAAAAAATCTTACCATGTTATAGGTGAAACTGCGCTATATAGAACTTGCTTTGAGCCACTGGAGTGCGCAGCCCTACCCCCCCGGAGCGCTGATTTACCGCATTATATCCAAATTCGTGTTATATCGGGTCGCATTGTATCGGGGTAGAGGTGTATATGCATGTTGTATTTAAGGGAATCATCGCTCTGCAGATTATCAGTTTACTGTAACTGTTCGAACTAAAGGCTGTGTTTGATAAGGATAATATTTGTGTTTTCAGGTTGAGGGTGTTATCAGTTTGCATCACATGCAAGTACATCTCTTTTTCATAGAATCATAGAAAGGTAGGGCTGGAAGGAACCTCAAAAGGTCAAGTTCAGCCCCCCGCACTGGGTAGGACCAAGTAAACCTAGACCATCCCCAGCAGCTGTTTGTCCAACTTGCTCTTAAATACCTCCAATTACGCTGGTCTACAATTTTTGAGAAGTCGTCTGCTTCAGAGATAAAATGTGCTATTTATTATGTATTTTGATGTGCTGCATTCAAATATGACAATTAAAACAACTGATTGGCTACTGTTTCTAAGATATTTAAGTTTTTACATTTTATGTCTATGTATATTGTGTAGATGGTAGAGTTTTAATCCTAAATTGTAAACCTAGGTCTTTTCATGTATTTATGGTTGCTTTACATGATGATAATATTTCACCTGTCCTGTTTATGTAACACTTTAAAAATCAGCAAAAGGGTTATATAAATAGAATTTATTATGAAACAAAAGGCAAAAAACTATTATGTACATAGTTTAGTCCTATTCAGTGTCTACTCGGCGCTTCTTGGCTTGTCTCTTGTATTCATTAAATGGA
Source organism: Trachemys scripta elegans (assembly GCF_013100865.1). Classification (NCBI taxonomy): domain Eukaryota; kingdom Metazoa; phylum Chordata; order Testudines; family Emydidae; genus Trachemys; species Trachemys scripta. The sequence continues at coordinate 250,699,306 of NC_048298.1, read as the reverse complement.
GCATCTCTTGTCATTGTCCAGCAATAGTCTGCAAGCATTGATGGGCTCCATTTGCCCTGATAACATTTCTCCATTGTTGCAATGTCCTGTTGAAATCGCTCGCCGTGCTCGTCGCTCACTGCTCCGCAGTTCGGTGGAAAAAAATCTAGATGAGAGTGCACAAAATGTATCTTTAGTGACATGTTGCAATCAAGGCTTTTGTATGCCTTGAGGAGGTTTTCCACCAACAACCTGTAGTTGTCTGCCTTGTTGTTTCCGAGAAAATTTATTGCCACTAACTGGAAGGCTTTCCATGCCGTCTTTTCCTTGCCACGCAGTGCATGGTCAAATGCATCATCTTGAAGAAGTTCACAAATCTGAGGACCAACAAAGACACTTTCCTTTATCTTAGCTTCACTTAACCTTGGAAATTTTCCACGGAGGTACTTGAAAGCTGCTTGTGTTTTGTCAATGGCCTGGACAAAGTTCTTCATCAGACCCAGCTTGATGTGTAAGGGTGGTAACAAAATCTTCCTTGATTCAACAAGTGGTGGATGCTGAAGACTTTTCCTCCCAGGCTCCAATGACTGTCGGAGTGGCCAATCTTTCTTGATGTAGTGGGAATCTCTTGCACGACTATCCCATTCGCAGAGAAAACAGCAGTACTTTGTGTATCCAGTCTGCAGACCAAGCAAGAGAGCAACAACCTTCAAATTGCCACAAAGCTGCCACTGATGTTGGTCATAGTTTATGCACCTCAAAAGTTGTTTCATGTTGTCATAGGTTTCCTTCATATGGACTGCATGACCAACTGGAATTGATGGCAAAACATTGCCATTATGCAGTAAAACAGCTTTAAGACTCGTCTTCGATGAATCCATGAACAGTCTCCACTCATCTGGATCGTGAACGATGTTGAGGGCTGCCATCACACCATTGATGTTGTTGCAGGCTACAAGATCACCTTCCATGAAGAAGAATGGGACAAGATCCTTTTGACGGTCACGGAACATGGAAACCCTAACATCACCTGCCAGGAGATTCCACTGCTGTAGTCTGGAGCCCAACAGCTCTGCCTTACTCTTGAGTAGTTCCAAATCCCTGACAAGGTCATTCAGTTCACCTTGTGTTATGAGGTGTGGTTCAGAGGAGGAGGATGGGAGAAAATGTGGGTCCTGTGACATTGATGGTTCAGGACCAGAAGTTTCATCCTCTTCCTCGTCTGACTCAAGTGAGAGTGATTCTGGTGCATCAGGAACCGGCAGTCCTTCTCTGTGGGGTACTGGGCGTATAGCTGATGGAATGTTTGGATAATGCACAGTCCACTTTTTCTTCTTTGACACACCTTTCCCAACTGGAGGCACCATGCAGAAGTAACAATTGCTGGTATGATCTGTTGGCTCTCTCCAAATCATTGGCACTGCAAAAGGCATAGATTTCCTTTTCCTGTTCAACCACTGGCGAAGATTTGTTGCACAAGTGTTGCAGCATATGTGTGGGGCCCACCTCTTGTCCTGATCTCCAATTTTGCAGCCAAAATAAAGGTGATAGGCTTTCTTAACCATAGTGGTTATACTGCGCTTTTGTGATGCAAAAGTCATTTCGCCACAAACATAGCAGAAGTTATCTGCACTGTTCACACAAGTACGAGGCATCTCTGCTCACTTCGGCTAAACAGAAATGTGTCCTTTTGCAAAATCAAACACGGACAAATAAGAGAGCACGACACTGTATGATTTCTAGAGCTGATATAGGGCAATTTGTTCAGCAGAGTGATGTAAGCTTTGTTATGATTGCATCATCCATGACTTCTAGGAATAACATGATGCAATTCATATCATGCATGACACAATACCAGCTTCAGATTGCATCATTTATTGTTTTGCCTAAAAAGCAAGAACTGTCCAAACCCAGTCATAGATTTATTCATAGATCCAGTAAAAGATGTATTTTAGTCATTTCGGGTTTAAATTGAGATCTCTTCCCTTTATAACTCACTTATCCTCCGCCATTCCCAAGTCAAGGGTCGTATATACTGACCCAATAGCATATATTGAAAACTAGAGCCAATCAACAATTTTAAGCATCATTTTCGTTCTCAGTGACCCAGAATTAGTAAAGTTTGACTACATTTATTTCAGAAGCATTTTGGCTATAGAGCAGTGTATTCAGTTTGTGATTCACTGTAACTGCCAAATCCTTTTCAGCAGTATTGCCACCTAGTGAAGTTATAGTTGTGCATTTAATTTTTTTCATTCCTAAGAGTAGTACTTTACATTTATTTTTATTGAATTTCATCTTGTTGAATTTAGACGAATTTTCCAATTGTGAAGGTCGTTTTGAATTCTAATCCTGTCCTCCAAAGTGCTTGTAACTTCTCCCAGCTTGGTGTCAGGTGCAAATTTTATAATCATGCTCTTCACTCCATTATCCAAGTCATTAATAAAAATATTGAATGGTATTACACCCAAGACTGACCCCTGCAGGACCTCATTAGATATACCCTGCTGGTTCGACAGTAAACTACTCTGAGTATGGTCTTTCAACCAGTTGTGCACCCACCTTATAGAAATTTCATCTAGACCACATTTCCCTAGTTTGTTTATGAGAATGTCACGTGAGACTGTATCAAAAGCCTTACTAAAATCAAGATCTATCACAACTGCTATCAAGATCTATCACAACTTTTTTTATAAGCCTTCTATCCACTAGGCCAGTAACACTGTCAAAGAAGGAAATTAGGTTGGTTTGGCATTGTTTGTTTGTTTTTGACAAATCCTTGTTGACTATTCCTTATAACCCTACTATCCTCTAGGTGTTTGCAAATTGATTGCTTAATAATTTGTTCCTGTATCTTTCCAGGCACTGAAATTAGGCTGACTGGCTTATAATTCCCACTATCCTCTTTGTTTCCCTTTTAAAAGATAGGTACTATGTTTCCCCATCTCCAGTCCTCCTCCAAACCTCACCCATCCTTCATGATTTCTCAAACATAATTGCTAATTGTTCCAAGATTGCTTTAGCTAGTTCTTTAAGAACCCTAGGATGAATTTCGTCAGGCCCTGCCTACTTGAATTCATCTAATTTGTCTAAATAGTCTTTAACTCATCATTTCCCTATTTTAGCTTGCATTCCTTTCATCTTGTTAATATTAATTGTGTTGGTCACTATCAGTCTTTCTAGTGAAGACTGAAACAAAATAGGCATTAAAACCTCAGACAGCTTGATATCATCAGTTATTAGCTCTCCTTCTCCATGCCTGGTCCACGCTAACCCCCCACTTCGAACTAAGGTACGCAAATTCAGCTATGTTAATAACGTAGCTGAATTCGAAGTACCTTAGTTTGAACTTACTGCGGGTCCAGACGTGGCAGGCAGGCTCCCCCATCGATGCTGCGTACTCCTCTCGCCAAGCTGGAGTACCGACGTCGACAGCGAGCACTTCCGGGATCGATCCGGGATCAATTTATCGTGTCTTGTCTAGACGCGATAATCGATCCCAGAAGATCGATTGCTTACGGCCGGACCAGGAAGTAAGTGTAGACCTGCCCTAAGTAGTAGACCTACACTTTCCTTCATCTTTCTCTTGCTCCTAATATATTTATTTAAAGAACATTATTTTATTGCCTTTTATATCTCTCGCTAGCTATAACTCATTTTGTGCCTTAGCCTTTCTGATTTTTTTGCTACGTGCTTGTGCTATTCTTTTGTACTCCTCCTTTGCAATTTGTCCATGTTTCCACTTTTTGTAGGATTCCTTTCTGATTTCTCAGGACACTAAGGTATCTTTCCTTTCAGTGGAGAGAGATCTTAACTCTTTTTAGGTGAGAGATTATACATAATCTCCTATAAAATGGGCAGAGCCTGGGCTTGCCAAGCAGAGCTCAGGTACTGATGGACAGAAACTGGGAGCAGGCAGAAACTTGGCTCTAGACAATAGTATCTGGCTATATGCTCAGCTGTGCTCCAGTCAATGGAGAATTCCTGAAAATGGACTGTGGTAGCTTGGCTTTGTATTTGCTTTCCCCTCCCCTTTTAACCTTTTTTTAAATTGACACTTTTTTTATAAGCCTTCAGTGAGAGAGCCCATCCTTTCACAATTCCAGTTAGATTTGTGATGAATAACAGTTCAGGTGCCTTCATCAGAGGCACAATGTGCTGTCTTATTTCTCTCATGTGAATGTTTTGTGCTAGTGTATGAAATACTTGTTAAAAGTTTGCTGTGAGGGCTGCTTGTGGTAACTGAGATTCATGTCACCTTTAAGCTGTGTTAATTGGATACACGATTACAGGGCATATCACCTATTCTGTTGTTGTACATAGCATTTAGAATTAACTTACCCTGTCCAAATACTTGTAGTCATTCATTTAAAATGTACTTTCCATGAATGTTCTATAATCATTTAAAATTCACTGTTTCTGTGAACTACCCTGCCAGTAAACTTTTTGTCTAGAATATTTTCTATATGGGAAATGCTATTCTACATGGGTTCTTATACTGCCCACATCACCATAGCATCTGAGTGCCTTCTAGTAGTGCATTGAGTGATCTAAGTAACATGTTACATGGAGTATGCTAAGGAGTCATGAACACAATCGGGCAAACACATTTAAAATTACTACCAACTATTAATAGATAACTGTTGCACTATTTCCCCAAGCTGTAGTTGTGGTCAACAACAGTAATATTCTGAAAGTGTGAATGAATGCAAGTACCTGACATGCCTGCCTTATTTTTCACACTACACAAACCTGTTGATGAGAAATCTGATTCCTGCCAAAAAAAAAAAAAAAAAAAACCTGGGGACTTGGACTAAATGATCTGCTAGGGCCTCTTTGACACTAACAATTCTATGACTTTGTCACCACAACAACAACAAAAGCAAAAAACACCAAGCAAAAAATCTAGTTAGTGCTATCAAATAAAAACGTGAGACGCACGGCCGGTGAGGTAATATCTTTTATTGCAGCATCTTCTGTTGGTGAAAGAGAGAAACTTTCTAGATCCACAGAGCTCTTCTCTCTCGTATCCTGAGGTCACCATGGCTACAACAACACTGCAATAAAAAAAAATGGCTGCAGCAGGCAAAAGATAATTCTGATTATCACTAAAATAGGCAGGAGAGATGCTGAAAACAAAGTAGGAAAATATGCATACATTTTACTATAGCAAAAAGTTAACAGTGGAGTGAGGAGTCATTCTAAACTGGGATCAGTGATTAGTACGCTCATTAATGATCCAAGAAGGGGAAAAACAGTATAGTGACAAAACCTGCTGATAACCCTATCTATTTTGTCAATACTGGGGAAGATTGTGACTAGCCGCTACTCATAAAGATTACTGTTTGGTAAATTAATTATAATCACTTAAGGAAAGATTCTAAGTGTCATTATGAAGGGACATTTAAGAAAGTGAACAGAGTTACAGTGGGTAAGTAATAGTATGGAAAAGAGACAAAATATCAAGCTATTATATAAATTATTCCTCATTGCTGTGGGATTTACTGTTGCTATTCAACAGTTGTGTTGCCAATGGCTTGTGATGGGACACTAAATGGGGAGGGCTTTGAGTTATAACAGACAATTCTTTCCCACGTGTCTGTCTGGTGGGTCTTGCCCACATGCTCAGGGTGTATCTGACCACCATATTTGGGGTCGGGACAGAATTTCTCCCAGGTCGTATTGGTAGAGTCCTGGGGGTGGGGGGAGGTTGCCTTCCTCTGCAGCCTGGGGCATGGATCACTTGCAGGTTTAAATGAGTGTAAATGGTGGAGTCTCTGTAACCTGAAGTCTTTAAACAATGATTTGAGGCCTTCAGTAACTCTGGGATTCTATTATAGGAGTGGGTGGATGAGCTTCTGTAGCCTGCAATGTGCAGGAGGTCAGACTAGATGATCATGATGGTCCCTTCTGGTCTTAAACTTTGAGTCTATGAGGTTGTTGTCACCCAAGGTAAAGTGATCCGGAGAAACAGCATTTCATAGTACCCACCTCAGCTCTGCATCCCCCATGTCTGCCATCTTGACCAATGTGAAGCCAGGCAGACCAATTTGACACTCACAGGCTCAAATCAACACACTGCATCCTGCTGAGCAAGAACCTGGACCAGCCTGACTCCAGAGGAGACAGTATCTATATCCTGTCCTCTTACTGGGGCACTAGGGGTAATTGATTTGCCTAACAAACTGGGGTTGGTCAGCTATCGATCCAGATCTCCTGACTCCATTTCTGTTAATGGTTATGGGGTTTGTTTTATAGATTTTTGTGGCTCATGGGCAAGAAGTGGTTACTGCCTCATTACCTTACTCATAGTGTTTTTAAGAACAGCATACTAACCAGTAATGTATTTAGTTTAAATTGTGAGTGGTTATATTGAGTGACATGCCCGGGAGGAGGGCCTTATTTCAGTTCTTGTGGGCCCTTAAATAGCTGGCTGTCAAAGGGCCATACACTGAGATTTTGGACCCACTTGGTTAAAGGAGATGGTGGAGTTTTCTACCTCTCATTTTTTTTCCCAGCAGATCCCCAAGTACATATGTCATGTAGGATTCTAACTTTCAGCACAGAAACCCTATTTAAAATGTACTCAGGGATGTTCACCCTCCCTTCTTATCCTTGCCTTATGGGAGAAGAGAAGTTTTGGGAATATTCATTTATTTTGCATTCAATGTAAGGCAGAAGGAATGTGTTTGTTCAGGCTGCCCCTCTCTAACCTGATATTTATTCCCTTCCACTCTGACTCAAGAGCACTGCTCTCTCACGCCTTTGTCTTTTCTTCCAGCCCCCCCCGTCCTACTTCCTCTCAACTCTTTCTTAGGCACTTATCCTCTATCTTCTCTTCTCCACCTAAATTCCTTACAAATTCCCCTAGATACCCTTCATCCTGAACTCCTCACCCAACCCAGACCCCTGCATCTTGGCAGGCACTGCGTTGTATGCACAGTGGAATTGGTCCCACAGTGAGCACCTATGGCTAACCTGCTTACATGTATTTCTTGGAACATAACATGAATTGATAACCCTATAAAAAGGTGAAAACATCTCACTTAAAGTTGAAATGCATATAATCTTCCTCTAGGAAATCCATCTTATGGAGTGTGAGGCTGAAAAGCTTTAAAGTTTTTAGTAATTACTCAGTCAAATCTAAGGGATGTCAATCCTGTTCAGTAAAAAACTGACCACACAAATCCTATCAATGGATAAAAATACCCAAGGAAGACTCATAATTGTACAGTTCCTATCTCTGATGTACATGCATGCTTTTTAGCCCCTGTGCCCCCAGTAAAGATGATCCCTCCTTTTTCAATCATTTTCAAGCTTGACTCCTCCCTAGGAAATTTGATTATAACAGGGGACTTCAACAAAGTGTTGGACCCACTTTTAGATGGATTGAGAACACGCCAGCATTCCCAATCCTCTGCTAGGCAGATTATTATTGGCCAGATGGAGGAAGTGGGTTTAGAGGACATATGGAGGCTGCAGTACCCTACAGCTAGAAACTATTCCTTTGTCTTAGCCCCACATACTCCCAGATCAATTATTTTTTGGTATTTGGTGGCTTTGGGAGCTCTGTTATTAACAATGACATAAAAGTGATTATGATCTCTGATCGGGCACCTCTGGTATTGCAGCTGTCATATCCTTAAAAAAAATAGGCACTACCAGAAGATGGAGGTTAAACTCCTCTTTGCTACTAGACATTCAATTTAAAAAGTTAGTGGAGGAAGAAATACATTTTTTTCTTTGACACCAAAGATAATCCTTTGATCTCCTGAGCACCTTGTGGGACACTTTCAAGGCGAACTTAAGGGGCAGGATACTAAGCTACTTCCCCCATAAAAAGAGGGTCAAGTAAGCTGAGCTGATGAATTTAAGGGAAAGGCTCAAGCAGGCAGATGTCAGTTATGTCAATTCCCTGACTTTGGACATACTCCATGAGGTGACCCATCTCAGATACAAAATTTATAAATTAACCTCATTTCAGGCTGAATTTGCTTTGTTTAGACTGAAACAAACACACTGAGAATCCGTCAATAAAACTAGGAAGCTATTAACACATAGACTTCAAGTGACTTCAGGGCCAGATACTTGCTGAAAAAAGTATCAATAAACAAGACATCTCCGCTCCATGATCAATTACTTGAGGAATATGGCCCAAATCTGCAACTTTCCCAGCTAACAGAAGTACAACAAATTTGACTGGATTTCCCATTATGTGCCTCTGAAATTATGGCTGCTGTAAGCAACGTGAAGTCAGGTAAGGCCCCGGGCCTACGCAGCTTTCCAGATGACCTTTGCACCCAATTCAAAGACTGGCCAAAGTATACACTGCCCTCTTCAATGAATGAAGCCCTAATCTCAGTCATGCATAAATCTGCCAAAGGTACCCAAGAAAGTGTGAGCTATCAACCAATATCTTTAATCCATTCTGATACTGAAATATTGTCTAAAATCCTAGCTGGGCAATTAGAAAAAGCACTGAGGCTTCAGGTAGGTTTTTTTTAACAAAAGAGACATGGGTTGGGTGACACTCATTAATTTATCAGTGTGCTGTCCTGCTAGCAAAACCGATGGCTGTGTTGTCTCTGGATGTGGAAAAGGCCTTTTGACAGATTTAATTGGAGACATTTGTTCACCATTCTACAAAAAATTGGATTTAGTCCCTTTTTCATTTCCTGTATTAGACTTTTGTACTCTAATCCTAGCACCTGTGTTGTAACTAGGGCTGTCAAGCGATTAAAAAATTAATCTCTATTAATCATGCAATTAAAAAAAATCTCGATTAATTGTGTGATTAATTGCGTTAAACAAATGGAATACCATTTATTTACATATTTTTGGATGTTTTTTACATTTTCAAATATATTGATTTCAATTACAACACAGAATACAAAATGTACAGTGCTCACTTTATATTTATTTTTTATTACAAATATTTGCACTGTAAAAAAAACAAAAGAAATAGTATTTTTCAATTCACTTCATACAAGTACTGTAGTGCAATCTCTTTATCATGAAAGTTGAACTTACAAATGTAGAATTATGTACAAAAAATAACTGCATTGAAAAATAAAACAGTGTAAAACTTTAGAGTCTACATGTCCACTTAGTCCTACTTCAGCCAATCGCTCAGACAACCAAATTTGGTTACAATTTACAGGAGATAATTCTGCCCGCTTTTTGTTTACAGTATCACCTGAAAGTGAGAACAGGCGTTCGCATGACACTGTTATAGCTGGCATCATATGTCCCTTCATCTTAACCACCATGCCATAGGATATGCGCCCATGCTGATGATGGGTTCTGCTTGATAACAATCCAAAGCAGCGCAGACTGAAGTATGTTCATTTTCATCATCTGAGTCAGATGCCATCAGCATAAGGTTGATTTTCTTTTTTGGTGGTTCAGGTTCTATAGTTTCTGCATCTGAGTGTTGCTCTTTTAAGACTTCTGAAAGCATGCTCCACACCTCCTCCCTCTCAGATTTTGGATGGCACTTCAGATTCTTAAACCTTGGGTCGAGTGCTGTAGCTGTCATTAGAAATCTCACATTGGTACCTTCTTTGTGTTTTGTGAAATTTGCAATGAAAGTGTTCTTAAAATGAACATGTGCTGGGTCATCATCCAAGACTGCTATAACATGAAATATATGGCAGAATGCGGGTAAAACAGAGCCGAAGACACACAGTTCTCCCCCAAGGAGTTCAGTCACAAATTTAGTTAACGCATTATTTTTTAACAAGCATCAGCAGCATGGAGGCATGTCCTCTGGAATGGTTGCTAAAGCATGGGGGGAGGCATAGCTCAGTGGTTTGAGCATTGGCCTGCTAAATCTAGGGTTGTAACTTCAATCCTTGAAGGGGCCACTTAGGCATCTGGGGTAAAATCAGTAATTGGTCCTGCTAGTGAAGGCAGGGGGCTGGACTCGATGACCGTTCAAGGTCCCTTCCAGTTCTGGGAGATAGGATATCTCCATTAAAAAAAAATATGGATGTTTAGCATATCTGGCACAATAATACCTTGCAACACCATCTACAAAAGTGCCATGCGAACACCTGTTCTCACTTTCAGGTGACATTGTAAATAAGAAGCAGGCAGCAGCATGTTCTGTAAATGTAAACAAAGTTGTTTGTCTTAGCGAATGGCTGAACAAGAAGTAGGACTGAGTGGACTTGTAGGCTCTAAAGTTTTACAGTGTTTTGTTTTTGAGTGCAGTTATGTAACAAAAAAAAATCTGCATTTGTAAGTTACACTTTCAGGATAAAGAGATTGCACTACAGAACTTGTATGAGTTGAATTGAAAAATGCTATTTCTTTTGTATTTCATTTTTACAGTGCAAATATTTGTAATAAAAATCATATAAAGCAAAAATCACTGTACACTTTGTATTCTGTATTGTAATAGAAATCAATATATTTGAAAATGTAGAAAAACATCCAAAATATTTAATAAATTGCATTTGGTATTCCATTGTTTAGCAGTAGAATTAATTGCAATTAATTTTTTTTTGAGTTAATCGCATGAGTTAACTGCGATTGACAGTCCTAGTTGTAACCTATAATTACGTCTCCCCTCCTTTCAATCTCCATCTCGGTACTATACCAGGCTGTCCCCCCTCCTATTTGAGTTGTCCATTGAGCTGCTAGCAATACAAATTAGAGCACACTGGGGGATCCAGAATATAAAAATAGGCCCCGAAAAGACAAAAATGTGCTTATATGTTGATCTACTTTTATTCATCACCAACCTCCTTCAGCACATCACCAACATATTACAAACCATTGCATTATTTGGGAAAATCTCAGGTTACAAAATTTATTAGTACAAATCAGAGGGTCTCAGTATCTCTCAAGGGGGTTCATAATGTCACCCTCTTAAATAATACTTTTTATAGGCAGCAGGTCAGGTACTTCGGTACTTTAATAGGCAGCAAGTCAGGTACAGCAGGTCAGGTGCTCTTTCCTAGGAATATAAAAGAAATAGTCAGCATTAATTTAAATCCTCAGATCACATAGATAGCTTTGGATTTACATGGATGGGAGGCCCTCCTTCTATCCCTTTGGGGCAGAGATAATATAATAAACATGAATGTCCTCCTAAAGCTTCTATTTGTCCTTAGCTCCTTGCCACTTTATATTCCCCCTTCTGTTTTTTGGTTGTTATTTTTTTCTCAGAATAAACTGCATTTTCCAGATCTTCTTGTGGGCAACAAGCCCAGATTATCCTTTGAAAAAAATGCAACCGCCTATCGACTTAGGAGGCTTTGGTCTACCCAACTTTAGGCATTGCTATAAATCCTCAGGCTTGAGCCAAGAATCACAATGGTTGACCCCCTGATAGGCTTTCTAGCCTGGCTGTACATGGAGGAAGGCTGTGTAGCCTCACTACCACTAGAATCAGTCCTAAACTCAGATTTCTACAATTTCCCCAAGGAGAAATCGGTCACAATTTTGACCTCTAGGAAAGCTTGGTATTTGGTTGCTTCTAAATGTCTTCCCTTCAGAGTCTTTTCTTTGAACTAACTCCAAAATTTTAATTGCTCCTAAACCCAGTCTATGGTCTGAATGGATTAAAAAAAGAGAGGGGGGGATTTTTGAGCACAAACCACATGATTGAAAATGATTCCTTCATGCCCTTCCCTCTCCGGAAGGGGAATTCCAACTGGATCCAAAGAAGGAATAGCAATTCCTTCAACTTAAACATGCTCTGCAATGCAATTTAATCCAGATGCCTTTGCATCACTGCCTTCCCTCCCCCGCAGTCTTGGGTCTTTCTGAAAAAGTTACACTGTTGCCCTAAGGTTTTGTCTAGTCTGTATTCCTACCTATCATTGAAATTGGCAATCACCAGTGACAATGTTAAAAAGAAATGAGTGAATGAGCTTTCGTTTTCCCTTATCAACATTCTGTAGAATCAGATTTGTTCCAATGGGCAGCATTGTTCATAAATTTGGGGTTTGGAGGAGTCACTGGACTCCCTGAGGACTTTTGAGCTCAGGAGGAGCTAGGTCTGGCAAATGCTGGTGCTGCAGGACAGCAGGCCCTAGCATATACCATGTGCTTTGGGATTGCCCTGTGCCCTGTCTTTTCTGGACAGAGGTAAATATTCGGGCCAATTTATTTCTCTCCACCAAGGCGGCGCTTCAGCCAGGCCACACCTTCCTAAATCTACCTAACCCACCTTGGAAATGGAAATCCTTTGAAAACCTGTGGCTGAGTAGAGCTTTGATCATAGTCAAATGTCTAATTCTACAATGATGGAAGTCCCAAGTGTGCCCAACTATCAAAAAATGGTGCTCTACATTGGGGAGCTTGGCGGCAATGGAAAAAAAATAATGTTTTGCAACAGAAACAACTAAGGGTATGTCTACACTACGAAATTAGGTCGAATTAATAGAAGCCGGTTTTATAGAAATCAGTTGTATACAGCTGATTGTGTGTGTCCCCACATAAAATGCTCTAAGTGCTCTAGTCGGCGGTCCGCGTCCACAGTACCGAGGCTAGCATCGACTTCCGGAGCATTGCACTATGGGTAGCTATCCCACAGTTCCCGCAGTCTCCGCCGCCCATTGGAATTCTGGGTTGAGATCCCAATGCCCGGATGATGCAAAACAGTGTTGCAGGAGGTTCTGGGTACATGTCGTCAGGCCCCTCCCCCTCCGTCAGAGCAACGGCAGACAATAGATTCGCGCCTTTTTACCTGGGTTACCTGTGCAGACAACATACCACAGCAAACATGGAGCACGCTCAGCTCACCGTCACCATATGTCATCTGGGTGCCAGCAGACGTGGGACTGCATTGCTACACAGCAGCAGCAGCTAACTGCCTTTTGGCGGTAGATGGTGTAGCATGACTGGTAGCCTTCATCGGCGATCTGGGTGCTGGCAGCTGTGGGGCTGGCAGCTGTGGGGTTGCATTGCACCAGCCCCTTGCCTTTTGTCTTTTGGCAGTAGATGGTGTATTACGACTGGTAACCGTCCTATTACAAGTTGGATCATCGCACATTAGCAGAGTCTTCCCTGAGCAGCAGATCGTGCAATAGGCCTGAAGGCCATCGTAGTACACTAACTACCAAGTGCCCAGTATTTGCTGCCAAGCACCCAGAAGATGCCGAGGGCTATCAGTCATGCTGCACCGTCGTCTTAAGATGTAAAAAATAGATTTGTTCTGTATTCATTTGCTTTCCTCCTCCCTCCATCAAATCAACGGCCTGCTAAACCTAGGGTTTTCAGTTTAATCTTTGGGGGGACCATTCTGTGTGACAGTTGTTTGTGTTTCTCCCTGATGCACAGCCACCTTTGATTTTAATTCCCTGTACCTGTACGTCATGTCGTCACTCGGCCCGCCCTCCCTCCTTCTCCTGGTCCGTCAGATACTAGTTTCGCGCCTTTTTTCAGACCAGGCGCCATAGCTAGCACTGGGATCATGGAGCCCGCTCAGATCACCGCGGCAATTATGAGCACTATGAACACCACGCACATTGTCCTGGAGTATATGCAGAGCCAGGATATGCCAAGGCGAAACCCGGACCAGCCGAGGAGGTGATTGCAGCGCGGCGAAGAGAGTGATGAGGAAATTGACATGGACATAGACCTCTCACAAGGCACAGGCCCCAGCAATGTGGAAATCATGGTGTCACTGGGGCAGGTTCATGGCGTGGAATGCCGATTCTGGGCCCGGGAAACAAGCACAGACTGGTGGGACCGCATCGTGCTGCAGGTGTGGGACGATTCCCAGTGGCTGCGAAACTTTCGCATGCGTAAGGGCACTTTCATGGAACTTTGTGACTTGCTTTCCCCTGCCCTGAAGCACCAGAATACCCAGGATGAGAGCAGCCCTCACAGTTGAGAAGCGAGTGGCGATAGCCCTGTGGAAGCTTGCAACGCCAGACAGCTACTGGTCAGTTGGGAATCAATTTGGAGTGAGCAAATCTACTGTGGGGGGGCTGCTGTGATCCAAGTTGCCAGGGCAATGAAAGACCTGGTGATATCAAGGGTAGTGACTCTGGGCAACGTGCAGGCAATTGTGGATGGTTTTGCTGAAATGGGATTCCCAAACTGTGGTGGGGCCATAGACGGAACCCATATCCCTATCTTGGCACCGGAGCACCAAGCCACCGAGTACATAAACCGCAAGGGGTACTTTTCAATGCTGCTGCAAGCCCTGGTGGATCACAAGGGACGTTTCACCAACATCAATGTGGGATGGCCGGGAAAGGTACATGATGCTCGCGTCTTCAGGCACTCTGGTCTGTTTCGAAAGCTGGAGGAAGGGACTTTCTTCCCAGACCAGAAAGTAACCGTTGGGGATGTTGAAATGCCTATCGTGATCCTTGGGGACCCAGCCTACCCCTTAATGTCATGGCTCATGAAGCCGTACACAGGCAGCCTGGACAGGAGTCAGGACCTGTTCAACTATAGGCTGAGCAAGTGCCGAATGGTGGTGGAATGTGCATTTGGATGTTTAAAAGCGCGCTGGCGCAGCTTACTGACTCGCTCAGACCTCAGCGAAAAGAATATCCTCATTGTTATTGCTGCTTGCTGTGCGCTCCACAATATCTGTGAGAGTAAGGGGGAGACATTTATGGCAGGGTGGGAGGTTGAAGCAACTCGCCTGGCCGCTGATTACCCTCCGCCCCCCCACCCGGTTCACTCTACTTCCCTGTAAACCAACCACCCCCACCGTCCCCTCCCCACTTCGAGCACCGCTTGCAGAGGCAATAAAGTCATTGTTTTATTTCACATTCATGCATTCTTTATTAATTCCTCACACAAGTAGGGGGATAATTGCCAAGGTAGCCTGGGATGGGTGGGGGAGGAGGGATGGAAAAGGACACACTGCATTTTAAAACTTTAACTCTTATTGAAGGCCAGCCTTCTGATGCTTAGGCAATCGTCTGGGGTGGAGTGACTGGGTGGCCGGAGGCCCCCCCACCGTGTTCTTGGGCGTCTGGGTGAGGAGGCTATGGAACTTGGGGAGGAGGGCTGTTGGTTACACAGGGGCTGTAGCGGCGGTCTCTGCTCCTGCTGCCTTTCCTGCAGCTCAACCATACGCTGGAGCATATCAGTTTGATGCTCTAGCAGACGGAGCATTGACTCTTGCCTTCTGTCTGTAAGCTGACGCCACCTATCATCTTCAGCCCGCCACTTGCTCTTTTCATCCCGCCATTC
This sequence comes from Trachemys scripta elegans, assembly GCF_013100865.1. NCBI lineage: Eukaryota > Metazoa > Chordata > Testudines > Emydidae > Trachemys > Trachemys scripta. Next base: position 250,684,156 of record NC_048298.1, on the reverse strand, counting down.
AGCCCGCCACCTCTCCTCTCGTTCATATTGTGCTTTTCTCACGTCTGACATTGACTGCCTCCACGCATTCTGCTGTGCTCTATCAGCATGGGAGGACATCTAGAGCTCCGTGAACATATTGTCCCGCGTCCTCCGTTTTCTCTTTCTAATGTTCACTAGCCTCTGTGAAGGAGAAACATTTGCAGCTGGTGGAGGAGAAGGGAGAGGTGGTTAAAAAAAGACACATTTTAGAGAACAATGGGTACACTCTTTCGTTACAAGGTCGCATTTTTCCTCTGCCTGCTGGTTTGGTATGAGAGATCACTCACGCAGTGCCAGGCAACAGATTTCAGCTTGCTGGCAGCCATGGTAAGCCACAGTGTTTTGGCTTTTTTAACCTTAACATGTGGGAATGGTTTCAAACAGCAGCGCATTTCCCATATCAAGGATGAATTGGGTTGGCCATTTAAAATGGGTTTTCAATGTAAAAGGAGGGGCTGCGGTTTCCGGGTTAACATGCAGCACAAACCCAAGTAAACCACCCCCCCCACACACACACCCGATTCTCTGGGATGATCACTTCACCCCTCTCCCCACTGCGTGGTTAACAGCGGGGAACATTTCTGTTCAGAAGAGCAGGAACGGGCACCTCTGAATGTCCCCTTAATAAAATCACCCCATTTCAACCAGGTGACCGTGAATGATATCACTCTCCTGAGGATAACAAAGAGAGAAAAGGAATGGATGTTGTCTGCATGCCAGCAAACACCGGGACCATACGCTGCCATGCTTTGTTATGCAATGATTCCAGACTACGTGCTACTGGCCTGGCGTGCTAAAGTGTCCTACCATGGCGGACGGGATAAGGCAGCCCTCCCCAGAAACCTTTTGCAAAGGCTTTGGGAGTACATGAAGGAGAGCTTTCTGGAGATGTCCCTGGAGGATTTCCGCTCCAGCCCCATACACGTTAACAGACTTTTCCAGTAGCTGTACTGGCCGTGATTGCCAGGGCAAATTAATCATTAATCATTAAACACACTTGCTTTTAAACCATGTGTAATATTTACAAAGGTACACTCACCAGAGGTCTCCTGTGTGCCCTCAGGGTTTTGGGTGAGTTTGGGGGTTACTGGTTCCAGGTCCAGGGTGACAAACATATCCTGGCTGTTGGGGAAACCGGTTTCTCCGCTTCCTTGCTGCTGTGAGCTACCTACATTACCTCCATCCTCATCTTCCTCGTTCCCCAAACTCTCTTCCCTGTGTGTTTCTCCATTGACGGAGTCATAGCACACGGTTGGGGTAGTGGTGGCTGCACCCCCTAGAATGGCATGCAGCTCCGCGTAGAAGCGGCAAGTTTGCAGCTCTGCCCCAGACCTTCCGTTTGCTTCTCTGGCTTTGTGGTAGTCTTGCCGTAGCTCCTTAATTTTCACGCGGCACTGCTGTGTGTCCCTGTTATGGCCTCGGTCCTTCATGGCCTTGGAGACCTTTTCTAATACTTTGCCATTTCTTTTACTGCTACGGAGTTCAGCTAGCACTGATTCATCTCCCCATATGGTGAGCAGATCCCGTACCTCCCATGCTGGAGCTCTTTTGCGATCCTGGGACTCCATCACGGTTACCTGTGCTGATGAGCTCTGCGTGGTTACCTGTGCTCTCCACGCTGGGCAAACAGGAAATGAAATTCAAATGTTCGCGGGTCTTTTCCTGTCTACCTGGTCAGTGCATCTGAGTTGAGAGTGCTGTCCAGAGCGGTCACAATGAAGCACTGTGGGATAGCTCCCGGAGGCCAATAACGTCGAATTCCGTCCACACTACCCCAATTCCGACCCGCAAAGGCCGATTTTATCGTTAATCCCCTCGTCGAAGGTGGTGTAAAGAAACCGGTTTAAAGGGCCCTTTAAGTCGAAAGAAAGGGCTTCGTCGTGTGAATGTGTCCAGGCTTAATTCGAATTAACGCTGCTAAAGGTCGACCTAAACCCGTAGTGTAGACCAGGCCCAGGATACCTTTATAGATAGATGGTCCCCATTTTTGGAAGTATCAGACTAATCAGTTAAATTTCCTCATTGGATAACCTAGTTTGCAGTCTGTGTCCCTGCCCAAGACCCTACACCCCTCCCATCTTCTCAACCCTTCCCTTCCCCCCACCCTACCATTTCTTTCTTACCATTTTTACTAAACGTTCAGGCTTTTCGTTGGTCCTCTTTTTACTCTTACCACTCCTTTTTCTCTCTACTGCTTCCTTTTTCTGAAAGGGACTAATTCTGGAGATTAGTTTATGATCTCATGTCAAAGAACCCCAAACTGGGTCTGAATAACAAAATGACCATTATTATGTACCTGTACAGGAAGGTATCTTTAACTGTCAAAACTTATCTTTGTTATATTATTTTTTGCCCTTAATAATGAGGGAGTTTTACTTACATTGTTGTAAAATCAGATATTGTCTCTTTATTCCAGCTTAGCTATCTTTCTTCTCTTTGGTATTTATGTTAACTGTATTAATGTAACAATAAAGAATAAATAAAAAAGACAGTTATATAATATAGAGAAGATAGATCAGGTGCACCTATTTATTCTCATTATAGACAAACTAAACAATCTGAGGCACCATATTTATAATGAATACAAGGCAATACTTTTACACAACTCATAATTAACCTTTGGAACTCATTGCCATGTGATAGCAGAGGCCAAGGGCTAGATCCACAAAGGGGGGATAGGCTCAGTAGTGTAACTGTAGGTGCCCTGCCACCCTGTGGAATCCTCAACCCTAACATAGATGCCAGGCTCCTTATACAATGTATGGAGAGAGCTCCGTACCTAAGAATGGGATTCACAGAAGCCAGCACACTGAGTGGGGAACCACCAAAACTAGCCAGTAGGGAATGCTTAGAAAAAGGATGGGGTTTAAGCCCTACCTCTCAAAGGGAAATAAGTACTTAAGACTGAGTCAGTAGGAGCTGCGTACCTTTGCTTAGGCTTCACAGCCATGAATCCGCTCCTGAAGTTAGGTGCAAAAAACACTGGTGCTTTATACTCCGTAGCCCAGCATTTAGAGCACTCACCCAGGATGTGGAAGACCTGGGTTCAAATCCCAGTTCTTCTTGATTCAGCACAGAGACTTGCTTTTGGCTCTTCTGCTTGCCAGGTGAGTGCCCTGACCACTGGGCTGTACAGTGTTCTAGATGGTGCTCTCTCATGTTGAAGGTGTTCCACTTTGTATGAAATATCTAAGTACTCAGTAGAGCAGGGACTGGAACCTGGGTCTCCTAAGGGAGTGTGCTAACAACTGGGATATAGTCATTCTTACTATCTCTGGCTCAATTAATATCTAAGTACACCTCTACCTCGATATAACGCTGTCCTCGGGAGCCAAAAAATCTTACCACGTTATAGGTGAAACTGCGTTATATTGAACTTGCTTTGATCCACCAGAGTGCGCAGCCTCGCCCCCCCCCCGGAGCACTGCTTTACCGTGTTATATCCAAATTCGTGTTATATCGGGTCGCGTTATATCGAGGTAGCGGTGTATGATAGGATCAGGAAAAAGATACAACTGTCAACCAGTTATTCCACAATTGTCCACTACAGTGTTTCTTGCAGAGTCATCTGAAATAGCTGATACCAGCTACTGCTGAAGACAGGATAGCAGACCAGGTGGACCCCAAAGCTGATCCACTAAGAATATGTCTATGTAGAGTTAGAGTGGAATCCATTCTATATATTGCTGCCAGGACTAGCAGCGCTGACTCTTATATCTACCTTCTGTCTTACAATACCACATATTTAGTCAAACTGGAGAAGATGGGGAGTAATACAAGAATCGAAAGGTGGGTAAGGAACTGGTTAAAGGGGAGACTTCAATGAGTCATACTGTAAAGTGAAATACCAGGCTGGAGGATGACACAAGGTTGGGAGGTATTGCCATTATGGAGGCGGACTGTAATATCTTACAAGAAAATTTGGCTGACCTTGAAAACTGAAGTAATAGAAATGGGGTGAAATTTAATAATGCAAAGTCAAGGGTCAGGCAGTTAGGGACTAACAAACTGGGGATTTATCAGTTGGAAGCAACAAAGGAGGAGAAAGACCTGGTGTATTGGTTGTGAAAAAGGCAAATGTATTTCTAAGATGCATCAGTAGCCAGTAGAGATAGGGAAGTGGTGTTACCATTATACAAGGCACTGGTGAGCCCTCACCTGGAATACTGTGTGCAATTTGGTCTCCCATCTTTAGAAAGATTAATTCAAACTGGAACAAGTACAGAGAAGGACTACTGGGAAGATCAGAGGCATGGAGAACCTACCTTACATGAAGAGACTTAAGGAGTACGTCTTGTGTAGCCTAAGAAAACAAAGGCTGAGAGAAGATATGATTGCTTCCTATAAATACATCAGAGGGTGAAACACCAGGGAGGGAGGAGTTATTTAAGGTAAGGACCAATGGTGGCACAAGAACAAATGGTTATAAACTGGCCATCAACTAGTTTAGGCTTGAAATTAGACAAAGGTTTCTAACCATCAGAGGAGTGAATTTCTGGCCTTCCAAAGGGAGTAGTGGGAGCAAAAAACACTAATCTATTTCAAGACTGAGCTTGGTAAGTGTATGGAGGGGATGGTATGATGAGGTTGCCTACAAGGGCATATGGCCCGTCTATGACTGTTGTTAGCAAATATCTTCAACGTCTGGAAATGGGACACTAGATGGGGAGGGCTCTGAGTTACTACAGAGAATTCCTTTCCAGGTGTCTGGCTGGTGCATCTTGCCAACATACTCAGGGTTTAACTGGCCACCATATTTGAGGTCAGGAAGGAATTTTCCCCAAGGTCAGATTGGGCAAGACCCTGGAGAGGTTTTTGCCTTCTGCTGCAGTGTGGGGTATGGGTCACTTGCAGGTTTGAACTAGAGTAAATGGTGGCTTCTCTGTAACTTGAAGTTTTTTAAAGATTTGAGAACGTCAGTAATTCAGCCAGTGGTTATGGCCTATTACAGGAGTGGGTGTGAGAGGCTCTGTGGCCTGCAGCATGCAGTAAGTCAGGTGATGACCATGATGGTCCCTTCTGGCTTTAAAGTCTATGAGTTCAGCTACTATCTGAAAATAACAGTGTTCAGTAAGTATGTGAGGGCTAACGTCTTGCTGGAAAATACTATATAAAAGCTAGGTCATTTGGATCTTTTAGAAAGTCCATGAGCTCAGTTCAAAGATGGCAAGCTTGAGGGGGCTGACTGATTCAAGGGGCATGATCAATGCCTTGAATTTAGTCTGCTGATTAGCTATTATCAAAATATATTTCCATCTGGCAGTTATTTGGCAACCCATGTAAAATCAATTGGATAAAATTCTGTCCAGTTCCCACTGGATAGCTATATATATCACAAGAGCCACACCCTTATTACTAATCTCTGTAGAGGAGCCAAATAGTGAATGGACATGAGTAATGTATACCCGTTAGAGTGAAAAGTTCATTCCTCCAGATCAAGTTTGTGGCACATTTCCTGAATATTTCTATTTGTTCTATACTGGTCCTGTATATAAACAGAAGGCTTGGATTCCCAGGACTATCAATTTAATACTTCTCTAATGATTCATTCAAATCACTAATTGTTTTATACAATTGAGTCAGATGTCTTTAATACAGTATGTTTCTATACATTCCTTATGCTGGAATTCTCTTTATGCATTGGCTGGCAATTGCAGGCTATAAAGTACCACAGTGAAAGGTCTGGCTTTTTTTTTTTTATTAAACGTTTGGTTTAAATGTTTTGGGGAGAGTGGAATTATGGCGTGTGGAGCACACAACAGAAGAAAAGCCATTGAAAAAATGGTGGCAATGTTAAATTACAGAAGATGACAAAGAAATTACTTACGGTTTAATAAAAGAAAATGCCACTTCATTTGAACCATGGAAAGAAACCGTCAATAGGTTATGGTGTGCTGAAAATTTGACAGGTTTTTCCTGAGGACAGATGCTCTGCTTCCGCACTGAGGTCAATGGGAGATGTACAAAGGGATAAAGCACTAGAGGGAGAAAGTAACCTAAAAAAAATACATTTAAGCATCTTATAGACTTCCTGATAGCAAATTCCATAAATCAAATCTGAAACAGCCTCCAAATGCATCAGCTTTTTAAAAAAGCAGCTTCATGGTATAGAGGCAATCTGCCTGACTGGTGCTAGTAACACATGCTGAATGCAAAAGGCAAGACTGACCTGGAAGTGACCAGAAAGGGCCTATTTCCACCATCCCATGATCTTGCCCTTAACAGCAAATAAAGAACATTTTCACTGGCTAGTTACTACTTGCTGTCACCACCCTGTACTGGAGTAGATTCTCTAAGTCGATGGATACATACTATGATTCAAAATGCATTATTTCTGAAATATCTAGCAAGCACTGAATAAACATCATCCTTGGTAAAAGTGAGATGAGGACTCAAAATTCCTGCTGAGAGAGGGTGCTGAACAATATTGCGGAGTCATTTAGGCCCTGATTCTAGCACCCTTACAACTGTGTCGTGCCTTACTCTGTGTAGCCCAATGTATTTCAGGGGGAGTTGGGACCACTAACAGTATAAGGTGCTTCTCAGTGTGAATCAGGGTAGCAGAGCCAGGCCGTCTGTTGGAGGTCCCATTGAAACTGAGTTGCAGAATCAGATCCTTGGTAAGTATAGCTGGGGGAGAGGCAAATACCTGTAGACCAGGGATTCTCAAATTTCATTGCACTGCGACCCCCTTCTGACAACAAAAATTAGTACACGACCCCAGGACGGGGGGAGGGACCAAAGCCCGAGCCTGCCTGAGCCCTGCTGCCTTGAGTGGCAGGGCCAAAGTCAAAGCCCCATTGCCCCAGGTGGAGGGGGCCAAAGCCCAATGGACTTCAGCCCCAGACAGGGGGCCTGTAACCTGTGCCCCACTGCCCAGGGCTAAAGCCCTCAGGCTTCCGCTTTGGCCCTGGGCGGTGGGGCTCAGGCTTCAACTTTGGCACCGGATCCAGACCTCAGCAAGTCTAAGCCAGCCCTGGCAACCCCATTAAAATGGGGTCCTGACCCACTTTGGGATTCCCGACCACAGTTTGAGAACCACTGTTGTAGACAGACATCTATCCTTCTGTTTTGGCAGAAACTGAAAGCTTTTGGGTAAATGTCTAACATCTCTAATTGAACTACCACCATTCCAAGGGAAATTCACTTGGAAGATATTTTGGGAGGTTTCTATTAGGCGAGTGTACAACTTCTGACTATTGGCTGCTACCGGCACAAATGTGATGCAGCCCAGAGGGTGAATCAGAGTCTGATGCTGACTTCATTTTGAGCCAACAAGCTGTATTGGTGATTCTGTACACGTTACAGAGCACCAATGGTCAGCCAAGCTTAAAGGGGCACCAGCAACTCAAATTCGTTAATTTTAAAGTGTGTACCTAGAATCTTTGTCCTGGGCCTCAGCTCTCCCTTTTTTAAAATAAAATGTCACTATTTCACAGACATAGCGATACATATAGCAAGTGTCTAGAACCTGAGCACACCAGGCATCGAGACGATGATATAGCAGGACAGCATCATAATGAGACTAAATTTTGAGAACTGAAATTTGTTTTTTTAACTCCCCCACCATCTTCCTCTTTTAAATCTAAAATAAATGCTACATTAAAAACACACTCACCATGTGACATTAAAAAGGGATGCAATGGCATTCATGCATCCATCGGTGCATTGCATTAGGCTTCTGTGTGAAACCGATGAAGGTTGAGTTATTGCCCAAATAAGGAGTCCCGCGGAACTGGTTTACTGAATTTATTGATAATGAACAGAACAAGGTTTACCACACAGGCTCTAACCCTCCCATCTACAAGTAAAAAGCTTTATGGAGAGGCCACTGACTAGAGTGTTTAAATGGCTTGTTTAGCACCTTTCAAGAATAGTTAATTAACTTTGAATCAAAAATAAAAATACATTAGAACTTCTGATGTTCAAGCATGATTGGGCAAATTAGCCAATGTTATGATAATTTGTATTTAAAAACAAAAATCTAATTCTAGTTCTTTTACCTCTAATTCCAGCCACCTGTGTTTGATTTGGCCTGTCTGAATAGACAAAACCAGTCATTTTGGTACATGAATTTTGCAACTGTCAGAACTTTCATTCCATGGGGAAAAGTGTAACTGGCAGCACCCACAGAATCCTCATCCCCTTTTTTGTTACAACATCCATGTTTGTTTTCACTTCCCCCTTTGTTAACATTTTAGACAACTAAAATGAAGCCTTAACCATAGAGCCAGCCTTTGTACCAGTAATGACACAAATTACATTGTTCTCAAGGGCCTGGAACACCCAGCTATTAAATCTAACTACATGAGCTTGGCAAATCTTTTCATAAGCAAGACAGCTGTTTCCTTGTTGCTCTCCAGCCTCCCCTCCTCTTTCTTATTTGTGTGATGTACATGTGCACATAACTAGGGTGATATAATACACCTAAAACATTCCCATCTAAAGTGTCCGGCAGGGGTGCTGGAATAATTTGTATAGCGGGGGTACTGAGAGCCGTTGAACCAAACTATAAACCTTGTATATAATGGAAACCACTTCAAGCCATACCCATAGTTCCAGCACCTATCGTGTCTGGGTTGGGGAGGTATTGATTTTTTTTTTTTTTTTTTTTTTGCTTTAAATACACTGTAATGAAATTGGAGACTGACCCAAGCCCCCAAACCTCAAACCCTCTCAGCTCCATGGGTGTCGCAGTCAGACCCCTCTTGTTAAAACCCCAGCTCTGAATAACCATAAACACAGGTGTGTGTTGCAATTGGAATCTGGATCTGAAGTTTGTAACTCAAGGCCCTCCTAAATCCAATGAATCAGGCTTCCGGTGTCTCCTTGTTCAAAACCCTCTTAATGATTCATTTCTTCCCTCAGGCCCACTTCAGTTTCTGTTGCAGTAACAGAAAATAACTCATCATGGGAAAAGCATCATTGTTCATATTTAAGGCCACTTCAGAAAGCAGATAAAAAATCTAAGCAGCTACCGGGCTCTCCTCACTCCCTCCTACTGTGGCTGAGTAAATGTCTTCTCCATTGTGCCAGAGTAAATCAGGAGCAAATCCAGGGAAGTAAATGGCGTTTACTCTGGCATAAAACTGGTATGGCAAGAGAAGCACATCCATTATAGCTAAGTTCTGTACTAGTTCACCCCCTTGCACAGGGAAAATAAAACTGGCAGGAGTGGGGGGCACTGAGGTCCAATTTTCCCCTGATAAATTATTATCTATTACTGCTACGATAACGCCAATGAAAAGGACAGATCTTAAGACGGTTTCATTAAACGATAAACCAAAGTTAAATGGGTGAATTTTTTTAAAGATTCAGATGAACCAGTCAGTGTATGTAATTTCTGATGGCGAATAAAAGTTTAGAATGGTAAAGTCTCGGAAACTGTTTGTGTTAAACATACCTCCTGGGTCTGCAATATGGACAGATTGGGCTGGTTTTAACTCTTCTTCCAGAAGAAATGAGCAAAAGTACTCACTTGCTGCTCAAAAGGGGTGGGGAGAGGTGAGCATTGTTGTGACTGGTTAGGAAGCTGGGCCTTGAGACAAAGACTTCAGTGAAATGGTAATAAGGAAGGGATAGCAATGCCTTTCTGAGTTACCTGGGGCTCAGGGATGAATAAACGAGTCAGGCGGCTACTACAAATGGAAGATGAGTCAAGATCATAAAATTACAAAGTATCCTGAATAAAAAAATGCTGCTGTGAAAAAAAGGAAATCATGAGTAATTTACAGCCACTGTGTCCTTAGCTCAACTTGTTGTGTCTACCTGTGTGTACTGTAGCAGCATGTATGGCGTGTGAGATCATCGCTGTTCTGAAATCCCCAATGTTCTGCCTGTCTGGATCTGATGCAATCACCCTGATAGGAGGGGAAGGGAAATGGAGGGTCACGCAGAGCCCCCAGCATGGAGGGGGTAGGAGTGAATTGGGGACTCTGGTATGGCAGGAGAGGAGCACACCTGTCAGCTTTGACCAGGGCTGAGACTGATGGCTGCCATTAACATCTTCCAGCATAACACAAGCTGAACTATTGACACAGTGTTTTTCTGTCACAACACTTTCACATCATCATCCCAATTAATCTTACTCTCCTGCAGCTCTCCTTGGAGCATTCCTGTCCCTGCCTGACTTCTCTTCAACCAGCCAGGAGGGGTAAGTTTCAGTGGGCTCCTGACGAGTGTCTATTGTGTCTTTGCAGTCTGTTAGCAGGGGCAGATTTTGCCCTTTCTGCTAAAATGGGGATATCATTACTGTACCAGCTCTTCTAACCTCAGCTACAGGCTCAGTTTCTGGGGCCAGCCAAGCTGTGACTCTCCACGCTGGATACCTTCTCAGACAGGCCTTAAACCTGAAAAGCCATGTGCACTGTAACAGTTGGACAACGCACAGCGCTTGGCCTCCATGAGCGACAGAGTGTGTGAACCTCTTGTTTATTAACTCGACTAAATAACTAGGCAAAAGGATAAAATATGTATAAACAAATCAAATTAGAAGTAAGTGCAGTATTATGGCATCCCCAAATTAATGTAATTATTGAGGTGACTAAATCCCATCAATAAACCAATCGTTCCTTATAAGCTCCATGTAATAATTAGGGAAGGCAGCAGTCTTGTTTAGCTATTAGCCCTTAACAGTAACAGGGCATTATCACTCTCAATGCTGATTGCCAAATAGCTGCTATAGCGAGCATCAAATCACTCCCCAGTTGAAACCAATGTGGAGACTACAGCTCTGGTGCCAATTAAGGCAGCTTGCCCAAATGATTGGTGGTTACGTATGAGCCAATCTCCTTTCTTCACACCAACCTAATCATCAGAGAGTTACAATGAAACATTCCAATACAATGCAAGATAATTTACATTTACTATTAAAATGTCAAATGTAGGTGAAAATAACATGATTTCCCAGATTAAACATACAACTCCTAAACCATGAAAAGTGTGTGAGGTCTATTGGCCAGCAGGCTGTTTAACTAGGGCTATTTTAGGTAGGTGAGAAACTACCGCAGCGGTGCCATTCTCAAGTATCTGGCCCCACGCCCTCCTGTGCGTGCTCACACATGCTCACCTGCTGGCGTTAAAAACAAGTGCAAAAATGCTGAGCTAGAGATGTCCTGCCACTAATAAAGATTAGAATACAAAACCAAAATGTTGATACTTGTGCAGGATGATTATTGCAACTCTCTTGTGGCTTCAGTCAGCTTCAGGAAGCTGGTACGTGGGTGAAAAGATCAGTCAATGGTCTTGTTGGCCCTGAGGTTCCTTACTGACAGATTTGCCAGCTGGCTAGAGATTATTTGGAGGTGTTGAATCTAGATTTTTGTATGTTGCTGGGCTCGTACCCTGCAGTGGCCAGTCAGGAGAGTGGAGGAAGCACAGGCCTCTTTGGCAGGCATGGTGCCATTGCCTAGCCAGAGACCAGCAACCAATTACTGCACCAGCAGCAGGGGCAGCTCTATGTTTTTTGCCACCCCAAGCACGGCGGTCAGGCAGCCTTCGGCGGCACACCTGCGGGCGGTCCGTGGGTCACGCGGCATGTCTGCAGGTGATCTGTCGGTCCCGTGCCTTCGGCATGCCCTGTAGGGTGACCAGATGTCCCGATATTTGCTTGTTTGTCCCGTGTCCCGACTGATGTTCGGTCAGGACACTGGACAAACAAGCTATTTTGCCCTCCGCTCCGGCGCACAGGCGGAGCCCGGAGAGGCACTCGCCCCCCCGCTCCGACTCCGTCCCCTCCCCCCATTGGATCCCTCCCCAAATCTCCACCCTGGGCCCGCCCCCAACCACACCCCCTCACTGCCCCATTGGATCCCTCCCTAAATCCCCGCCCTGGCCCTGCCTCTTCCCCAAGCACGCGGCATTCCTCCTCCCTCCCAGGTTTGCACACGGGCCATGGCCGGGGCTGGGAGCGCAGCACAGAGGCTGCTCCAGCCCTGCAGTCCCCGGGGCAGCGCAATGGGTTTGGGGGCAGCGCGGAGTGGGCAGGGCCCGGGTGGGCGGAGACACACGTGGGGCAGACACACTCCTGCCGGGAGGGGCCGGGCCTGGCTGCCTGGTTCACCCCTGGCCCGAATGGGTCCCCGAGCTCCCCGCGGCCGGAGAGGGGCTGCCCGGGGCTGTGGGGGCAAGTGTCCCAGGTGGGGTGGAGCGGAGCAGTCTCTGCTGCGGGGCCGGGGCAACGGAACCCGGGAGCGGCTGGGCCGGGAGCTGCGGAAGGGGCCCGGAGCACGGCTCAGCTGCACAGCTCAGAGCCCAGGCTGGGCCTGGGAGCAAGGGGATGGGGGAGCTGGGGGTGTATCGGGAGTCGAAGCCAAGAGTTGGGTGGAGATGGGGCTGTGCCACTGCTGCCTGGCGGCGGCAGGGGAGAGGGACACTCCAGCTTTTTTTTTTTTTTTTTTTGCTCCACATCCCCCCACTGCCTGATATTTCATTTTTGTCATCTGGTCACCCTAGTGCCCTCCATCGAATTGCCATCGAAGCCGCGGGACCGGCAGACCTCCTACAGGCATGCCGCCGAAGGCTGCCTGACTGCTGCCCTCACAGCAACCTGCACGCCGCCCCCCGTGGCTTGCCACCCCAGACACGTGCTTGCTGCGCTGGTGCCTGGAGCTGTCCCTGACCAGCAGCCATGTCAGCAGCTTTTGCAGGCAAACAAACCAGCTGCAATTTCTCTTCTTTTCATTCAGTCTTTGAAGATGGTGTCTTGGCTGGTTCTTCCCCTTGGAACTTTCTCGGGGAGCTTTGGAGTGAATCAGAATGGAGCACTTGTCTTCTGAAATCATTGGCATCACCAAACGAGGGTCCAGGTACATCATCTTTATGCAAACAAAGAACATCCCTAGCTTTCCAAGCTTCAGGCTTGGAAAGCCCCTGGATCCAAAAATATACCTAGTCAGTCAGTCAGCAGGATGGTAGGTCTTTTGAGACATTTGAAGTTATGGGTCAGTTCACAGGTATAATTTCAACCAGCCTAAAAAGTGCTGACTCAACAATCATTTGAAAAATGCAGAGCTACCAAAAAGTCAGCACTGAAGGCATAGGAAAACACCAATCATACAGTCTCGGCCATATTCCTGTTCTACAGGCAGACACTTATCATTTCCCCTTTATTTTCTAGTACTCAGCACATCATCTTTGAACGGTATTGTTGACACCCAAAAACCTGTTGAAAGGTTACAGTTTAACGCTGTCAGAGTAAAAAGCCTTTTCCTCCTAAAAATAGCAATTTTTTTTGGGGGGGGGGGGTGTTCGATTTATATGCATGCCTGTCTGCTTCACACAATCTTTATCAAAAACCTCCTTGCCTATTGAGGACTCCCCTCCCTCCCCCACACAGGCGACTTGCTGAAGGAGTTCCCTGCCTTTGGCCACCTGAGTGACATAAAGGGAGCTGACTAGGGCAGAGAATATGTCCCAAAGAATTGCTTATGGCCCTGCAACCTTTTTTGAACTAGCTTGTTCAGCAGAGACTGCTCAAGACAATCTGCTGCCCTAGGCAAAACTTCAGAGTGCCGCCTCCCCGCCTACGCTGCCTGACCCTGCAGCTCAGCCACTGCAGTCTCCTTGCCCACTGCAGATTAACAAATTTCATTGCAACATTGCCCTGGAAGAGAGAGGTATAAAATGGAACCCCTCCCCCGCACCCAGAAGCCCTCTGGAATCTGAGGCAGTTCATTATCAATCCAGCCTGCACGTCCCAGCAGGGAAGGGCCTCTCCTGTGCTCTGAAGTGTATAGCCCAGCCTACCAGCACGAGAGTACGTAATTCTGAGTAGTGGTATATTATATAATTTCTCAGCAGGGCGCATGCTACAGGCTGCTCCCAGTTAGACCAATCACCGCCTGTACAGGAGCGCAGGCCAGGAAGTCAGTCAGCTCCACTCTCGAGCTCTGCCCAGGGCTGGAGCTAGGACTGAGAAGGGCCCAGAGAGAGCAGAATTTGGGGGTTCTCCCAAATGACAGTGGAGTTGAAGACTGAGTTAGACTGACCCCCTTACGGCCTGCTCCTGGGACCAGTTCACCAATGGGGATTTCACACATTCCACGGACACCTCCATCCTCCCGTTTCCCCTGGCAAACCTTGGTCTTTCCCTTACAGCTCATCAGATGGGCTGCTGGGTCTATGGGAGCTTTTACTCGTGGGGGAATTCTGCACCACTGTACGATGCATAATTTTGCAAAAATTAATGTGTGTGCAGAATTTCCTTTACCCCACAGATATAGGCTGCAGTGCTCCTGGCCACCATTAGGGGCTGCTGGACCCAGCAGAGTCCAGCTCGCATATAGAAGACAATGCTGGGGATGGGGCGGGGAGGCAGGGGAGGGAGCTAGAGGATTCCCTGCAGCTGCCCTTCCCCACACACCCTGAGGGAAGGAGGCAATGGCATGCAGAAAACTCCATACAAGGCCAGGACCCAGCATCAGGCTGTTTTCTCCCTCTGGATCCCTGGGCTCTGAGGGCTAGGGTTCAGGTGTATTGGCTGGAAGGGGAGATGACTGGGGGTTAGGGGGGAAAGGGAGCAAAGAAACAGGAACTGGGTTGTGATTGGGATTTCTTGAACGCTCTGCTCCTGGGGTAAAATTTTTGTGTGTCTGTTTGTTACAGACATAGTTGTGACAGGTAAAGGGCTGGCTCTACTGTTTTTGCCACCCCAAGCAGCGCGCCCAAGTGCCGCAGCAGACAGCAGGGGCAGTCCATGTGCCGTTAGGGCGGCACACGCGTTTCCGCGGTGGTGGCAATTCGGCGGCAGCCCCTTGCAGCCCCCCCGAACTCCTCCTGCAGCCGAACCCCCTGCCCTGAGCCCCGTGCCTCACCCCACATCCCTCCTGCACCCCAACCCACTGCCCTGAGCCCCCGTCGCACCCCACACTCCTCTTGCACCCCAACCCCCTGCCCTGAGCCCCCTTCCGCACCCTGCACCCTGACCCCCTGCTGTACCATGCACCCCTCCTGCACCCCACACCCCAACTCCCTGCCCTGAGCCCCCGCCACACCCCACACCCCTCCTGCACCCCCTGGGGGCAGGGAGGGGGGCAGAGTTGGGGTGGGGATTTTGGGGAAGGGGTTGGAATGAGGGCAGGGAAGGGGTGGGAAGAGGCGGGGCAAGGGCGGGGCCTCATGGAAGGGGTAGAGTGGGGGCGGGGCCGAGGGTGGCGGGGGGGAGGTGTCAGTAATGCGGCCCTCGTGGTCATTTGAGTTTGAGACCCCTGGAATACAGCATAGACAGGGATTGTTGATTACATTGTTGACCACTACCCATATATATTTAACTACACAAAGACACAAATATTATCTCCCCATATGCCTGTAAGCCTGGTCCACCCCTCTGCACCCCAACCCTCTGCCCCAGCCCTGAGCCCCCTCCCACACTGCAAATCCCTCGGCCCACCCCCGCCACATGAATTTTGTTTTATGTGCACCAATATGGAGGTGATGTGTCACATAAAATTATTTCTACACGTGTGGGAAAAATTAGAGGGAACACTGCTCAGTAGTCAGTCTATCTGTCTGTCTCTGTGTGTGTGTCTGTGTCTGTCTGTCTGTCTGTCTCTCTCTCTCTCTCACACACACACACATACACATCCACCCCTGCCTGCCTCTGTGTTTGTAGTGTGGGAGAGAAAAGGAACATTCCATGTTAATGATTTGCTCTTTGTTGCTCGGAGCAGAGCAGCATGCTTAGCTGTCAGAAAGGAGCTTTGAAAGGGGAGGGGCGCATGCCTGCAGGGCTGCTGAGTTCAAAACAGTGAGCAGAATGGTCACTACAGGCATTGTGGGATACTGGGGGTTTCTATTCCCTACATTCATTCTGAAATTTTGTTTCTGTTCAAAATGCTTTTGTGTGAACCTTCTGGTGCCCCTGGACTATATTAAACATTTTTAATTTTCATTCCATTTTGGTTTTATTGTTTTCTAGAAGGTTTATTTTTCCTACAGTCCAACTGAAAAGCTTGAAAGGTAACCAAAGAGCAAGAATATATTCCCCAAATGGAGCATTCTGTCAACATTACATATACCGTGTCTTTTGGCAATAAATGGGCTGCACCTTCAGTTACTCTACTGAGGCCTGTTTTAGTCACATGGCAGAAAAAAAACTATTGACCAGCTAGAAGGGAGATTGCACAGAACTATTTTAGATTGCAAGACCTTGTCTCAGAACAATTACAACTTGTTTTACACTCCACAGCATTTATATTAGTGCCTTGCTGAAGTCCAACCTCACCAGAAATCCAGTGGGTTCAGAAGTCCAACCTCACGAGAAATCCAGTGGGTTCAGGAATTGTTAAATGTTATGACCCCAATCCCGCAAAGACTAACACCCATGCTTATATTTATGTGCTGAATAATCCTATTGACTTCAGTGGGACTACTCACAGTATGTAAAATTAAGCATGGACATAACTCTTTGCAGGATCAGAGTTTAAAGTATCTTTGGTCCAAAGCTGTGGAGAAAGGTGACAAAAGATATAGCAATAAAAGCATAGATAGCAAACACTAATTTACGGAGTGTTTCCAAGAACTACAGAACATTGAGAGATGCCATGAGGAAGTGAAGTGACATCATCTCATTAGAAGAAGTAGCATTAAAAGAAGGAAAAGACAGTGGTTTTGAGAGCAGTTTCAAAATGAAGAGTCAGGAAAATAAAAGATGGAATGGAAGAGAGTTCCAAAGGACTAGAACTAGAAGAGAATAGAGACAATATTTAGAAACACTGGTAAAAGAATATGTCACATTCAGAAGATTGTGAGATGATGATCAAAGGACATGAACAGAAAGTAGAGTGGGTAGATAGAGAAAAAAAGGTAGGAAAGGTCAGTTAGGGATAGGGCTTTAAATGTCTGAGTGAGAATTTTAAAGCACTGCTCTTGGATTGGAAGCTGAGCTGTGAGGTGAAGAAAAAAGAGGGAAGAGATGTGAGTAGTGAAACAAAACAGAAATTGAGCATGATGCATAGCACTGATCTAGTAGGAAAGGCTGAAAAGAGGATTGTGGAGCCCAGCATAGGTAGCATTGCTGAAATTTAGGAGTAAGATGACAAGTGAATCTGAATTTTTGCTGTGGGTATCAAGCGTGCTAGCCAATTTCCCAAACTACCAGTACAGCCCATAATCTTCCACTGAGCTGGCCTGTGAACAGCATTGTGCCTCACCATTCCCAGGAGCCAAGATCTCCAACAGTAATTTCATTCTTGGACCTTGGGGAAGGGGGCAGGGGGCTGACCCACCTGCTGCATCCTGGGGTCTCACTCCCACACTATACCAACATATAGGGCCACTGTCCTCTAAGCCTTCAAAAGGTGGCCTAGGAAGATAGAAGGCACCTGCCCTTCCCTACAGACAACAGTACCAGAGAAAACACTCCTGCTGCAGCTGAGGATGCCCTAAGGCTTGGTCTACACTACAGAGTTAGGTTGACGTAAGGCAGTTTATATCAACCTAACTCAGTAAGCGTCGACATACAATGTTGCTCCCACCGATGTAAGTCGCCCACTACACCCACCTAACAACTCCACCTCCGTGAGATACGTAGCACTTAAGTAGATGTAGTTAGGTTGATGCAGTGGCTGTGTAGACACTGCATTGCTTCCATCACCTGTTGCTACCTTTGACAGCCCAAGCTGTCAACCCCACCGCCCCGGGTATGACCGCCGGAGCCCCACCACCCCAGGCTAACTGTCACAGCCTCGCCACCATGGGCTGGCAGCAGGCTCCAGTGGTCAGCCCGGGCGGTGGGGTTCCAGTGGTCAGTGTGGACATGAACCGCCAATTTAATTACTGTAGTGGCTGTAAGTCAACCTGACTTAAGGTGCCTTAATTTGGTAGTGTAGACATACCCTAAGAGGGAGGGATATAGTAATGTCTAAAAGGTTAGCGTGGTATGTAGGGAACCCACTGGGGTTTTACAGAACCCAGCCATCCAAGCAAACCTGCAGGAATTGGCCAGTGTTATCTATGAGAATAGCCTCTGCATGTTAAGGACTGAGTAGCCTGCAGAAACAGGAACCCTGCTAAGGTAGCTCACCTCCACTTCGTAGAATGTAAAACAGAAATAATTTCTCTCAGTTAATTCTTGCAATTTTCATGTATTTGAAAAGGGCAGGAAAATAAAGAGAATTAAATGGATTTTCACAACTTCCCAGCAGGGGCTGGTCGATGGGATTCCCAGGGACAGCACAAGCACATGACCACCAGCTACCAGCCAGTGTGAGCTTTCCTAGGAGCAGACACACACGAGTGCTCATGCTAGCCCAAGAAATAGAAATAGTCCGGGATCATAGAAATTTAGGGCTGGAAGGAACCTTGGTAAATCACTTAATCCTGTCCCCTCCATGGATCAGCATTCATGTCGCACTCCGTGTCAGTACCCTATTCAAGCCGGGGAAGCTAATGATTCAACCAGCTGACCAAATTTGGTGATGAATCCTGCTCACAAGCCACCTGAAGCACATTGTACATACGCTAAGAAGAAGATCCAATCCCCTGCACTGAGACCAGGGATCAGCAACCTTTGGCACGCAGCCCATCAGAGAAATCCGCTGGCAGGCTGGGACAGTTTGTTTACCTGCAGCGTCCGCAGGTTCAGCTGATCCCAGCTCCCACTGGCAACAGTTCACCATTCCAGGATAATGGGGGCTGCGGGAAGCAGCGCGGGCCGAGGGATGTCAACCCTAGAACTACATCAAACTTTTGAACAAAACATTAAGCATGGCTGGGTTGACTTCCCCAAAAGTAATCAAGCACCATCTAGACCCATTAGGTGCTGTTGAAGGCCAAGAAGGGGCAATTTTAAAGCTACAGAATGAGTTTACTCCTATTAGCAACCCATTTGCATACGATGGACTGGAGCTCGTTAATATCATGACAAAAGCAGTCTTCAGTGATGTCAGTCAAATGGATATGTTGGGTCATGACCATGTATGAAACCTTCAGAACCCAAAGACATATCCAAGTCTCTGTCAATCTATGGGCTCCAATCCAGAAGAATAGACCAAAGCTGTGCTCGAATGCAAAGAGTGAAGGTGGCAGGGACTATTTCAGAGCTAACCACAGATAGGTCATTGTTTTATCAGCTCCTGGTCATGTCCAGATCTCAGCATGTTGTTGCGCTACATGAGATTTTAGGAAACTATGAGTTCTTTGCGGCACCAAAATTGATGTTCGAATGAGATAGAACAAGGTATAAGTGCCAGACAAAAAGCAAACTAATGCACATCTTGCATGGTCTTCCTAAACCCACACCTACCGACAACATGACTGGTATCTTATGCCAGCATAGCAATCATACATGGTATGGCTGAGGTACAAGATCTCGACAAACCAGAAACTGTTAAAACTTGACAAGATTTGCCTGAACACTTCATTATGAGGCTACAGAGAAAATACTGGACCTATGATGAAATCCACCTTATGTTTGATATGTATGCAAAGGAATCCACTAAAAACATTTCCAGAAAGAAGAGAGTCTATTGTGCTGCACCTCTCCATTGACCCCACAAACATCTCCAATGTCACGATGAAGAAGCTAATGCCTCGTATTTGTATGAAGGAAGAGTTAACTGCATACCTTTCAGGAAAAATGCTCCAGCATGAGAATTGCTCAAAGAATTTCATTGTTGCATGGCATTATGAAGCTGCTGCCTCACACTGTTCAGTGGAGTTTCTTTGTAGTTCCTATGAAGATGCTGGCATGCAAGATGTCATTGTAGTGGGGTGGCTGCCCCTCTCCAGCAGAACAGGGGTTAAAAGCAGCCCTGGAGAGGGCTGTGGCTGGGATAAAAGGAGTGAGAGCAGCCAAGGGAGGCTGGCCAGGTAGTTGGCCCCAGGTGTGGCTGGCTTAATTAGGCCATAGCTGGCCCAGATAAAAGGGCTGTGGGGCCAGAAGACAGGAAAGTCTCACTCTAGTCCTGGAGTGGGTAGGGCTAGCTGCCTGGGAGCAGGGTACCTGAAGTGGACCAGTGCTGGGGAAGGGCAAAAGGAGCTGGGGAGCTCCAGCCTGATAAACCCCCAGGCTTCAGGCTTTGGTGAAGGTCTACAAAGGTACTGGGGCTACAGAGGTGCAGCCCAGGGATAGGCAGAGGCACCTGGTCCTAACCCCTTGCCAATGATGAGTGGCCATTACAAACTGCAGTCTGCCCCAGTGAGCGGGGGATAGATGATGACTGGCAGTAGCCACTGAGGCAAGGTGGGTTTAGAGGGTTGGGGGTTCTCCTGGGAGGGGAAACCCAGAGCAAGGGGGATCTGCTGGGGGCAGAACCCTGAAAAAAAGGGCACCGCGGTCCAGGAGGGACACGGGGCCTAAGGCAGGTGAGACACTGGCCAGAAGGAAGCACCCGGAGCTGGAGTTGAGCTAATTCCCAAGACGACCAGAAGGAGGTGCCATGCCAGTGAATCTCAACCTTGTTACAGTTATCAAAGCCACAGAGATTGGTGCTACTAAGCTCCAGATTTTTGCACAAGACACAGATGTTCTAGTGATCACTATGAGATGCTATCCAAGACTTGCTCAAGATTCTGTTTCTGTGCCAGCTGCTGGGAAACAGAATTGCTGTATATCCCCAGACATGTATTCCTATCACTCGGACCATTAAGAACCAGTACATTGCCAGGTTTCCATGCCCTTCCAGGACATGACACCATGGAAAGGCTGGCTAAAAAGACTAAATTATCTTACTTGAGGGCATTTTATTCAGCCTCTAAAGACTGTCCTTGCCCTGAAGGTGCTCAGAATGGCTAAGGCAGTCACTGTGGTCATAAATGCACTGTAGATGTCCATATGCCGAGTTTATCCTTTGGAGACCAACATTATGACACTTGCAGAGCTACATTGGTGAATATTTTCCAGAAAGCAGACTAACGGAGAAAAATACCTGCTATGAAAAGGGCAAATTATCAAGCAATGGAATGGCTCTGGGATGACTGAGCAGATCCAAAACTAGCCTCCCCTACTGGGCATGGGTGGCTCTTGGAGGATGGTCTGATCTCAGCAGTTATGTGTGAAATACCAGGCACTCCTGACTCAATCCTTCCGCTAATCAAATGCTCATATACAAAAACCATCCTGCAAATGTTTGGTCTGCCTAGTACGAAGCTGTGCCAGTGTGGCACAGATGAGGATCAGCGTGACAACATGTCTAACAATGGTGTTGTCAAGGCTGGATCCCCACTTTGAACTTTAGGGTACAAATGTAGGGGCCTGCATGAAAACTTCTAAGCTTAACTACCAGCTTAGCTCTGGTTCTGCTGCCACCATTTCAATGGATTCCATTCCTGGGAAACCTTGAAAAACCTTTCACCAATTCCCTGGTGAATACAGATTCAAACCCCTTGGATCTAAAACAAGGAGAAATTAACCATTCCCCTCCTTCCTCTCACCAACTCCTGGTGAATCAAGATCCAAACCCCTTGGATCTTGAACAAGGAAAAATCAATCAGGTTCTTAAAAAGAAGGTTTTTAATTAAAGAAAAAGGTAAAAATCATCTCTGTAAAATCAGTATGGAAAATAACCTTACAGGGTAATCAAACTTAAAGAGCTTAGAGGACTCCCCTCTAGTCTCAGGTTCAAAGTACAGCAAACAAAGATAAACACTCTGGTAAAAGGTACATTTACAAGTTGAGAAAAACAAAGGAAAACTAACACGCCTTGCCTGGCTATTTACTTACAAGTTTGAAATAGGAGAGACTTGTTTAGAAAGATGTGGAGAACCTGGATTGATGTCTGGTCCCTCTCAGTCCCGAGAACGAACACACTCCCAAACAAAGAACACAAACAAAAGCCTTCCCCCCCCCCAAGATTTGAAAGTATCTTGTCCCCTTATTGGTCCTTTAGGTCAGATGCCAGCCAGGTTACCTGAGCTTCTTAACCCTTTACAGGGAAAAGGATTTTGGAGTCTCTGGCCAGGAGGGGTTTTATAGTACTGTACACAGGACAGCTATTACCCTTCCCTTTATAGTTATGACAGGTGTCCTAGAAGGAGATGACACTGATGATGACTTTGATGAATAAATGTTTTCAATCCTACAAGTTGAGGGTAACTTCCCTAGGATTACCAAAGATCAATGTTGTGGGATTTTTTATTTTATTTATGTAAGCAATGCATCCCTGTGGTAAAGTATAACTTTAAAAAATGTTAGTTTTTTAAACATTTTCTTGACTGTATATCTACATAATTGATCTAGTTTTGTCATGTTTGGTACTATTGTGTTTGTGTGAGAAAGGGCTTTCAAATTATACCCAACTGGACCCATTTCTGATATACTGTATTATCAACATTGTCACCAACTGGAGGACCTGGAGCTGGGAGCCAGCCACACAGCAGAGTGTGACAATTGAAATTATGATTCTGTAGATTTTTATGAATCATTAACTTGCTCCTGGAATGAGATTTACTGCATTATGCTCCTGGTTCTGTCCAGGAGCATTCTCCAGCAAGAGAAATGAATGCCGCTGCTTGCACTGCTCCTGGGAAGCCCATTGCTATGCATCATGAGTGCTCCCAACTATGCGTATGTTGCTGCCACTCACATTCCCCATTGCTAGGCAATGCAAGCACTTCTCAGTGTCAGATGGCATGATTCTGATTTCATTTGTGTGGAAATTAATGTCCATGAATCTATTTCACACAGAAATGAAACAATTACTTCCTATAGTAGCTTCTTTTGTAAGAGTGTTCCTCTGAATACACTGTGACAGACCCAGACCAGTGGGGTACAGGAGTCTGGTAGAGGGCAAATATACTGGTCACTGGATGAGTAGTTTTCTGTTCCCTGAGTGACCAGAGCAGGGGCTGCACTAGAGTAATCAGGAACCTGCTAGAACCAGTTAAGGCAGGCAGGCTAATTAGGACACCTGGAGCCAATTAAGAAGAAGCTGCTAGAATCAATTAAGGCAGGCTAATCAGGGCACCTGGGTTTTTAAAAGGAGCTCACTTCAGTTTGTGGTGCAAGTGTGAGGAGCTGGGAGCAAGAGGCACAAGGAGCTGAGAGTGAGAGGGTGTGCTGCTGGAGGACTGAGGAGTACAAGCGTTATCAGACACCAGGAGGAAGGTCCTGTGGTGAGAATAAGGAAGGTGTTTGGAGGAGGTCATGGGGAAGTAGCCCAGGGAGTTGTAGCTGTCATGCAGCTGTTACAGGAGGCACTATAGACAGCTGCAGTCCACAGGGCCCTGGGCTGGAACCCGGAGTAGAGGGTGGGCCCGGGTTCTCCCGAAACCTCCCAATTGACCTGGACTGTGGGTTCTTCCAGAGGGGAAGGTCTCTGGGCTGTTCTGCAACCCACATGGTGAATCTCTGAGGCAAGAAAATCTGCCAATACGCGCAGGACCCACCAAGATAGAGGAGGAACTTTGTCACAATACGCACTTGTGGGATGCGCCCTGGCACTGCAGAACTACAGGAGCCTTCTGGAAAGCTGTGATCATTAGGACACCAGAAACACCCCTCTCGTGATAGTGACTGTTCAGAGCTCAGATTATAAAAGGGTCATGTAGCTCTAACCACCTTAATTCCTTCTACAAAAGCCAAGAGCCCAGGAACAGCACACTAAGGATTGCAGAATTGCTCTCTCAAACCAAGCATCAACTCCGTATGCTAAGAAAAGAGAGTAGTGCGGAGTAAATCTGCGACAAGAACTCCACGTAGCAGACCTGCAGGATTCTAGGATGGAAACTTTCGGAATGCAAGCCAGTGATGCTGCTTTAGCACTGGTAGAGTGAGTTTTAAGATCCTGAAGTACTGACACAGTAGCTAACATACCATAACACGTCTCAAGGTACAGCCCAATCCACTTGGACAAGCACTGAGTGGAAATGGCATTCTTGTTACACTGATCCCCAAAGACTTCCAGATGTAGATGGCTTATTCACCCTCTTTTCTTAAAACCTGCTTTTCCCAGTTGAGGATGATATTTTGGGAAAAACATGGGGAGTACTCACATACTACTTTTGATGTAAACTTGAGATGAGGCCACAGGACAACTTTGCTCCTGTAAAATCCAGTGAAAGGATTCAGTCTTCTTGCAGGTATAACTGTGATTTAAAATGCTGCCTTTACTAAGAGATGGAAATAAAGAGCACTGTCCTAAGGGATCAGCCAGTGAGTCCATTGGCCTTGTCAATACGCGGTTATGATTCTGTGATATGAGACTGTGATGTTGTATGATTGAAATATGACCATGTATATCACTGATATTGCCACTGTTAGACAATTGCAACAAATCTTGTACAAAGTATGTCATGTAAGGTGTCAATGGAAAAGTTATGATTTGCTAAATAAGATTATCCAGTTTATATGCATGTATCATTTTTATGTCTGAAGTTATGAATATTGCTATGCACTGATACCTTACATGTGTGCTGTATTCCTGGGAAACACCTACTAGATAAGACTAGACAGTTTTGTGTGGATGGCCCATCAAAGACACTAGCTCTCAGAGTGGGCCGTAGCAGAAACTCATTCTGCCCAGATATCTCTTCCTGCTAATGCCTTAGCCTCCAAGAGGCCAATGGTTACCCCCATTAGTCAGCAAGCCATGTAAGGATATGTGAAATGCTCATGTGACCCTGAACTCCATCTTGTGCCAGTAACTTTCCATCAACACACTCTGGCTGTGAGCTGTGTTTTGAACTAGTAAATTTCCAGGCACATGACAAAGGGTATAAAAGACCCCTGGAATGATACCCTTTTGCCTCTTTCCTGCTCTGATTCTCTGGACTGTGAATTTACAACCAAAAGGAACATACTGGACCATGGACTGAGAACCTCCCAATCTTTTGGAAGTTACCAGAGACTTCGCAAGCCAGCAGCCTATAACATCACTGCTACAAACCTGATATAAGAACATTGCCACTATTGTATGTATATGATCTATTAGGTATTTTTAACATTCTTCTTTTCTTTTATTAATAAACCTTTAGATTTTACTTTCTAACGGATTGGTGGCAGCGTGATTATTGGGAAAGATCTGAGTTATATATTGACCTGGCTGTGTGGCTGATCTCCTGAGATCAGAAGAACCCTTTGTTTGATGAAATTGGTTTTCAGTAACTACTCATGATAGTCTAGTGTCTGGGTGGTGAAATAAGGCTGAAATGCCTAACAGGACTGCACTTTTGACTTCTTGTTAACCAGTATAGTGAGACAGATGTTTACTTTTGTTATTGGCTTGGTATAATCTAATGACAATAACCACCGGCTTGGGGTGAGTCTGCTCTAGTTCTCAGTAGTTTGTCCTGAATCTCATATTCTCAGCTGTGACCCACTGAGGCACGGTGACAGGGACCAGTGGGGAATTTTTAGCACACATCATTATTGCTCGAGCAACTCCCTTAGCTGGCAGCGGTAGAATGCTGCTATCTTCCATGCACTAACAACTAGAGGGAGTATTGACACATTTCACCAGCTTGTCACTTATTCTTCCCATCCTGATAAAGGAATGTCATCTCTGGTCTTCAAGAGTTCCAGATTACTTGGATGCTAATTTTGTCACAACCCCCACAGAGATCATCGACTGTATTTTAATTTGTTACCTTCAGCATCAGTGCACAGACCTCTTCTACTTGAACTAAAGTAATTCTGTTTAGCTAGAAAGCTGCTATCCTTTAGAAGGGTTAGTCATTAAAGGGGGACACTACATTCATTTTAAGTATGTTGCATCTACAAAAGATTGCTCAGAGTTGAGCACAATATTCTTCTAATAGCTGGCTGTCAGTGAAAATTTCAATGTGGCTTTTCATTTATTTTTCAAGCTTCACTGGTTGGGTTTTATCCCACTAATAGTCACATGTTAATTCTTTAAGATTCCTGATTGACTGAATCTACTCCATGTGTGCAGAGGAACCAGCAGAAGCTAATTTGGCTTAATTTCTCAATCCAGTGTGGGAGTTGAGAAGGTATCTGATGGTAGCAGGTCATCAGTACTGTTCTTTTCCTACTGAAGGGGGCTGTGGGGAGAGTTAGTCCACATAGACTATGAGAGCAGGGGTGGGGTGGAGAGGAAAATTGATGGCTGTGGGACCACTATAGACTTGGGTAGTTCAGATAAGTGTGCTTTGGAAGCTTGTCTGAAACCTCCAGAATTTCCATATTCTTATTTAAATGATTATCTTCCCTGTGAGGAAAGTGGTTGGTTTACTGCATGTTTTTTGACATATAGGAAGATTGGTTTATGTGTAGTTCTTGCTATGGCAATACTGAGGTTTTCATTTTTTATTTTTTATTTTGCTTTTGTGGCTCTAGAAACAGGGCAAGAATTATTTCAGTTTGAAAGTTGCAGTTGGGCAAGGCAAATCTGGAAGGTGTCAAACTGTTTTCAAAAACCTCTTTGCATTGTAACAACTTCATTTTTCAGTTGTGCCTTTATATATAATTTTATTGTTACACAGCTGGTTTGTCACTTTGTTTTCTAGTACATTATGGCATTCTGCTGTGGACTGATCAGCTTTGCTGCTGCTATATCTTCCTCAGGAGTTAACAAGTGCCTTTGTCTGTACTGCTGGTGCACCTTTCCACTGGTTTGTTACATTTTTACCATCCATAGTTCTCTGTTTTTGCTGTAGTGCACCTTCTGCACTAGTCAGATTCAGTGATGCAGTAGATCCAGATTGAAAACACTGGGAAAGGACTGTGGTTGGGGGACCAGTAAGAGATCTGTCTCACTTCTCCTGCTTTCTCTCCAGAGCCTAGATTTATTAACCTTCTTGATGTCATGAAAAGCTTCTCTTTTTCTCTCCAGTGTCTGGATACGGGGCAAGTTGAATTTCTTTCGATAGAGCTGTAGAGGTTACCCAAGGTGGGAGATAGGATATGCAGATCTAGAGGAATTATGACTGATGGCCATAAATTCTGCAATATATGGCACTTTATTTCAATGTGGTGTTGGTTATATTTTTTTTAAACATTGTAAAAAGTGCCCAGACTTATTTTGTTCAGTGGTTTGCTTTGTTGTGTATAAAATAAGCATTTTAAAATACTAATGACAAGACATTGTATTGTGGTCCTGAGTACAACTGTACTAGGGCCTAACACTGGAGCCAGGCTTTAGTAGTTTCACATAATAGAATGTGGTGGATGGAATAGAAACAGTTGTTTGTTTTTTTTGTTGGGGCTTTTTATGGATAATACATTGTTGAAGGTGTTTTGGTTTGGGTTTTTTTTGGATTAAAGAAATCATTGTTATGCCATGGCAACCAGAACTCGGGGGTAACTTACTGCAAGCTTGTCTGATGAAAATATTGCTGAAACCAGCCAGATTGATTAAACATCCTAAAAATAAACATGATAGTCGTTAGCATAGCATGTTGCACATATTCTACAATTTAGAAACATGAATCATTTCAGTTATGGCTGTCTGTCAAATTTTTTTGACTGTGAGAGAAGAGCTGAAAAGTCTGACTCTGGCAAAATTATTAATACAGTTCACGGGTTTGCAAAACTACTCAACTTGTTTGTTTAAAAACACAAATTTTAAAAATACAATTTTTAAATATAAAGGAATTAGTTCTTATCTAAAAGAAGCGATTAAAATCTCATAATGGTAAATATCCAAACAGTTACAAATACTGAGCTGAAGTTCTCAATAAAGCAACTGAACATAAAGCACTGAACAGAGACCACCTCATTTACAAGCTATTCCCACAGGGCTACACCCACCTAGGCTGAACTCCATAACTTGAATGGGACTCCATGCAGGTGCAGAGATGTGCCCCCGTGAAGCCAGTTGCAGGATCTAGCCTTTCCTTTCTTCCTTCTGGCAGGTGTTAATTATTCTACCCACTGACAGCAGCAGCACAGGAGAGGTGTTGCTCGAGCAACCTTACAGGCAACTTACTTCTTACTAAACTGTTTAAATGCAGTGAGCCAGATTTTAGGTGCACTGGAAGATACCAACTCACCTGAACCCTACAGAGCTACTTGGGATTTCCAGTAGAACAACCGAGATGTGAACACCAACTAATTAATCCGTTTTGTCCACAATCCTGTTTCTGGCAGTGTCTAGAAGCAAGGTGCAAGAAACTACACACACTAGAGTAGACAACCATGGAATAATCTTGTCAATAGGGATAGTTTCTTCCTTAACCTATAAGTGCGTGGACCATGTCCTGAAGCATGAGGACTTGTATCCCTTTTTACATTAGATAGGATAGAAACAATCTAACTGTCCATATAAATGTCTGTTCCTTTTCTGAATCCTGCTTCACTTATGTCTTGTGGCAGTGAGTTCCACAAGGTAATTATTCATTGTATAAAAATGTCTTGATGCTAAACTCATTGCCTTTCAGCTTCATTGAATGTTCCCTTGTTCCTGTTTTTATGACAGGGTAAAGAGAAGCATCCAGTTTACCTTTTCTGTCCAGTTTGTACATGCTTATACACCTTCTATTGTGTCTCTCTATCTTCAAAGTATTTTATTTTCACAACATGCCTGTGATAGGGAAGTACTACTACAGATGGCGGAACTGAGCCACAGAGACTATATCTATACTTTGAGCTGCAGGTGCAATATTATGCTTGAGGAAACAGACAGGTACTCGCATGCTCAAAATAGTAGTGTAGCAACAAACAGCAGGATAGGTTAGATTCTTCAAGTACAATCCCATCTGAAACTATAGGTACATACTCAGATGGCTAGCCAGTCATGCTGCCATTTTTTAGCATGCTGCCTGTGCAAGCTCTGATCAGGGTATGTCTCCTCCAGCTGGAATTTACATTTCCGGCATACAGTCTCCGTGCTTTGCCCAGGATCATGGGAAGGCTATAGCAGAGCAGGAACTTGAAGCAGGGTCTCTGGAGTCCCAGAGCAACGCTTTAACCATTGGCCAGTCCTCTCTGCCTCTATTTTGTATTCACTACCGCTCGTGTTTTCAATTATTTTCTCTAAACTAAGCAGTCTCAATCTTAATTTTTCTAAATACAGAATTTCTTGGTACCCCTTAACCACTTTCTTCACCCCTTTCTGAATCATTTTTCTTTCTGATGTTAGGTGAACAGAACTCGATAGAGTATTCCAGGCAAGATTTATATAATGACAATATAATGTCAGTATTTTCTATCCCAAGCTTTATACATATTAACTGTTTTTTCTTGTGACTTCCACTGCTCCCGGAGAGAGGTTTTCATTGAGCTGTCCATGAAGATCCCATGGTCTCTATATTGAGAGGTTAGAGTTAATTTAGAACCCAACAATAGTTATGAATAGTTCAATTTTTTTCTTCCCCTTGCTTTGGTCAGCAGTGAAACTCATCTGCTATCAACATGGCCACCTCTTAACTAACCCTGTCAGTTTTCTGTGCCAGCAGTCTGGTTCCACTCTTGGTAGAGCCCATCCCTTTTGGTTTAGGTTCTTTCTTTCTCCAAAACATTCCTTGGTTTCTAATAAACTTAAATCCCTCCTTTTTTCTTCTCTCATCTTCTCATCCATGTTTTGGGACCATAAAAGTCTCCTCTTCTAGCTGGCCCTGATTGTGGAAATGGATGCATTTCAGAGAAAGCTACACTAAAGGACCTTAGACTTAAATTTTCTTTCCTAGTAACTTAAAACATAATCTATATAATGTTTAGATCTACCTAAATGCTATTTGCTAGATACCTAATTTGATGAATATTGCCAAGATTCATAGAATATTTTATTCTACAAGTTTTTTCTGTACTTAACCAGTTTTGTAGCAGGCCAAATAAGTCATTAAATATATTATTTGATTTAATAATGGCAAGATTCACTTAACTTTTTTTAGTATTTGGCCAGCACTAGTACATTTTAAATCAGTGTTCTCAAACTAGGACTACTGCTTGTTCAAGGAAAGCCCTTGGCAGGGCGGGGCGGGCCGGTTTGTTTACCTGCCACGTCCGCAGGTTCAGCCAATCGTGGCTCCCACTGGCTGCAGTTCGCCACTCCAGGCCAATGGGGGCTACAGGAAGGGCATCCAGCACATCCTTCAGCCTGCGCCGCTTCCTGCAGCCCCCATTGGCCTGGGACAGTGAACCGTGACCAGTGGGAGCCGCAATCGGCCGAACCTGCGGACACGACAGGCAGGGCCGGCTCCAGGGTTTTGGCCGCTTGGGGCGGCCAAAACCCTGGAAAAAAAAAAAAAAAAAGCCACGGTCGCGATCGCAATCTGCGGTGGCAATTCGGCGGGAGGTCCTTCACTCCGAGCCGGAGTGAGGGACCGTCCGCCGAATTGCCGCTGAATAGCTGGACCTGCCGCCCCTTTCCCGACCGGCCGCCCCAAGGACCTGCTTGAGAAGCTGGTGCCTGGAGCCGGCCCTGATGACAGGTAAACAAACTGGCCCGGCCCACTAGGGGCTTTTCCTGAACAAGCGGCGGCCCTAGTTTGAGAACCACTGTTTTAAATTACCTGCACAACACAACTTGAATGTTGAGGTGATTCTTAAAGTTGCCTAAAATCTAGTTAAGATGGAATGAAAACCTGCCATAACTTTTTTTAAATAAAAAATAAATAAATCCCAAGACAGGATTCTTCTCAGGCAGGCAAAGGGGTTGAGTATGTCTCCTCCAGAACAGGCCTTGAACATGGGAGCAATATACTTCTTATATCTTCCTGGTCTTACTCTTTATGCACAAGAATTTTGAGAAATGTGTACTGATTTGGTTCATCCTTGTTCTTACTTATCTGTAGTTGGTGAGCTGCTTTTATGGAGTCTGATCCACAAAGCACAGCTAATGAGTTACCAGATTATAAACTCTCTTTCACTGAGTAGACACTTACAAAAGCTGAAAAAATTATGAGGAACACTAGGATTGAAGAAACGTAAGTTAGTGCAAAAACTCCATAAACACCTAGATTTATTATAACAAATGACTTTGCTGCTTGAAAATGTGCTCGGCACTTTAGGCCGTGGACTGTGTCCTTTTATAAAGAGGTTACAAGCTAAGGGTCTGATCCTGTAATTGGCTTCAGGTGAGTTGCTCCCTGCACCTGCATGGAGTTGGTTGCAGCCCAATCCTGCAAACACTGTGCACTCCCAGAAATAGTCCCTGACATCAGTGGGACTACTGATGGTAATATCTGAAGGGTAAGGCCCTAAATTTAGACATGATGCTTTGAGAGTGGGTAATGAACAGTAGCCTGAATGGTGCAAGGGTTACTAAAATAACTAATTATTCACTTTAATCATGTGCATTTCTTGATGGTAAAATCATGGGAGGAGGTAGTTATTAATAGGTTGACTCACTACTTGAGGGTATCACAGACAGAAGTTTGGAACTATTTGGACTGGAGTCAGAATTAATTTAAAAACATGTCCACAAAAATAGAGACTTCAACTGGAAACACAGAGAATAGTGGTCTGCCTTCTAAACTTGTCTAGACTGTGTGCAGCAATGATGCAAAATAAGCAGTCTGCTCCTATACGCCATGCTATAGGTAAAGCCAGTAAATTAGAAAACAAAGTTAAAATTGTGATGATACTGTTCTGCTCACTGGTAAAAACAAAACCCTTCTTAGAATACTGTGTTGAGTTTTGTTCCCCACTTTGTAACGTGCTGCAGTGCTGTTTGTTACTAAGCTATAGAGTGAAGCAGCAAGGTGACTTCAAGGACTACAAGGCATGAGCTGTAGTATGCAGAAACTAAAACACCTCAGCCTACAGAATATGACTTCACTCATAAGGTAAAGATTCGAGTACATCTTCGGTTATCTAGCCTATACAGCCAGTCAAGACTGGAGAGAAAAGTAATTGAAACAAACAGAATATCTTAAGTGTGTAAATGATATGGCGAATTGGTAATAGCCAGTGCTGGGGGAATAACTGATAAGCAAAATGCAATGCTGTCTGAGATTGTCATTTCTATTCAGGAAAAAAATATTCTAATTATAATGTAGCCACATTTAAAAGTGTTTCATCAAGTATTTTCAAATCCATCAGCATAAGGGCACAGTCTGACAGGCTTATCGTTATACATTTACAAATTTTGACAATCCTGTAAGTCAGGACATATTCTTCTCACCTCCTGTGATTGGCACCACTGTAAATAGCTTGTTGCTCTAGATTAATCTCCTTGTCTGCAAAACATATTGATCCTCCTACCTACATTCAGGCAGCTGGTACTGTGTCCTGGATTCATTTTAGTATGCAGAACATCCTGTAACAGACTGTCAAAATCTCCATAGCTCTCTACACATGTATGTAACTGCAGCACTAGAGTCTATGCACTTCTTGAATTTAAAGGAGTCACATGAGCGCTAAGGGCTCAATCCTGTGAAGTGCTGAACACCCTTTACTCCTATGGCAGTTAAGGGTGCCCAGCATCTTGCAGGATTGAGTCCTTATTAATTACTATGTCATGTCATACTAGAGTTGTAAAAGCAAAATAAGTTAATGTGTAAATGTATAATTTCTGTATAAAATAGACTTCTTGAGCAACTCAGTATTTTTGCTTTGTACTACAAAGAAAAATAGTGTTTTTTGCAAAAAATATTGGGCATAATAAAATGGATGTTGACATAATTTTAACATTAATTTTTCAAAGATAGAAATGCATATTAACTTTTTTACTTGATAAATTCTAATCAACTTTCATGCTTAATGTATATAATAGCAGCAGCTCAAGGCTTTAGCAGCTTTGAGATCTTGGATGGAAGGGACTACACGTGCAAAGTATTATTAAAAAAGTAAAGCATGAGTTTGTAAATGCCTTACAGTTTCATACTAGCCTCTCCCAGAGATTCCCTGCTGGTAGGCATGAATGTACAATACAAGATATATTTGAAATGGAAAATGTCATCAAGGTCACCATTTTCAGATCTCCTCCTGTTTTCCATTGGAAAAGGAACTTTTTTAATTTATTTCCTGAAACCTTAAAGCAATCTCTTTTTTTAAAAAAATGGGCAACTACATGGCAGAGTGAACCAATTAAAATGTCATTATACTGTATATTTCAACCTGGAGGAACCTAAAATGCGTTGCAAATGCAGCAATCACTTTCTCCACCATTGAAAAGCAGCCACTAGTGGGATGCCACTGTTTAAAAGTGTGAAAGCAGCGTAACAGACATCTAGGGCGGGAAATTAAGAATACTATCCCATAACCAGAATGTAGTTACGGATGTTGGGATTTGGCCAGGAGACCAGCGCTAACTTTCTATGTAGTAAAAAGTGCCGTAGGTTCTTTGTAATCACAAGCAGTCAAGATCTCAGCTTTGTACGTATCTCTAACAGGAAATGGGACACCCGCAGTAGTAGAGAGTAGAGCTGGGTGGGAAACAGTCCTTCCGTCCTGTGAAAATGTTTCAAGATTTCTGCTGTCTCTCACCTCCTGAGTCAGTCTCTCTCACAGAATATTTAATTATTTCTAGAAGATGGTACAGCTTCCCCAAGAGAGACAGAAACCTGTCATGGGTTCACAGGGTCTGGTCTACACCCAGGCCTCTAATCTGTCTCCTGGGAGTACCACTTTTTGTGCTGCACCCTAAGGATCCCCACTATTCCACAGAGGCAGGCCTGTGGCCTTTATGGCTTTTAGCTGGGCCTTCAGGCTTCAGCAATCCCTGCCTCTCTCCATGGCTCCCTCATCAAGTCTAGTGGAGCCAGACTCCTGCAGGAAAGTGTTTTTTGTTTGTTTGTTTGTTTCCCCACCCCACCCTTTCAGGGCACAGTGATCTCAGACACCTTTTCAAAACAAGGTAACAATTTAGTAGGCACTTGGCATGCTGAATCTGAAAGTCTTTGGGTTAGCATGATAGAGAGAGGCTAGGATATGGTTCCCATTGATGGTGAAGCCAGGACTTCCGTTCTCTGCTTCCCCGGAGCCTATCCTCATCTTCTCCATCGCCTTTGTGTCTCAGTCCCTAGAGAGCCCCACTGCGTCTGTGTACCCTGCTCTACTTCACACAGACACCAGATACCTTGAGTCTTTGTTCTCCGGACACAGCCATGCTGTGTTCACATACGCAGCTGCTTCTTCAGCAAGGTGTTTATCTTCAGTCATTAGGGTTTCCATTGTCTCTGTAGGGCCTTTCATTCAAATGAGTTGATTCCAACCCAGGCACTCCATTTGGCTCTCTCAGATATGTAGACTGATCTCCTATGTTCCAGGGAGAAAATCAATGATTTACACAGACCCACCCAAGGGATAATGATGCCAAGTGGATAGGTTCAGAGTGATACAGATATTAAAAAAATTCCCACATTCATCATAAGCCATCCCAGAATAGCCATTAGCCTGGTGGTTGTGGTACTCACCTGAGAAGTAGGAGATCCAGGGTCAAGTCCCTGCTCTGAATCAGGCAACACTTGTCTCTTATTCAACCACAAATTCCATGTGGACCTGGTAAATCTCCCCAACAAAAGTTTTATCAAAACTGATATTCCCGTGGAACGTTTTTTGTTTTGACAAATTGGCATTTTTCTGACCAAAAAAGGCATTTTGACAAAAAAAATAATAATCTTGAGCGTCTTGAGTAAAAAAGCCCCTTTGCAACATGCAAAGTTAACACTGAGTCAGAGCAAAGTTCTGCAACATACTCTGGGTTTTCCTTTGAGGTTTTCCTGAGGATCAGGTCCAGTGCTCGTTATCTTGGGCTGTGATCTAATTAGATCTCACCCCATGTTGCTATGTCTATCAGCTTTGTGTTCTGAGATGTATTACAATCTCACTTAGGATCTCAGTAGAATTTTTATAGATCGTAGGTAAGTTCCTCTTGCACAACACTTATCAGTATCATCATGTTTAATATTGTGTTACTGTCTGACAAAAGATCAGGTTGCACTTGTTATAAATGTTTTGCTAGGTACTCATGGTTCCTTGATATTTTGTTTTTGTTTTTAATTGAGATACCTTTTAGCATAACACAGGAGGTACTTGTTCTGCTCTACTTGGTACTGGTGAGGCTTTAGCTGAAGGACTGTGTGCCAGCATTGGGCACCACGCTTTAAGAAAGATATGGACAAACTGGAGATAGTCCAGAAGAGGGAAACAAAAACTATAAAAGGTTTAGAACACCTGAGCTCTGAAGAAAGGTTAAAAAAAAACTAGGCATGTTTAGTCTTGAGAAAAGAAGACTGAGGCGGGACCTGACTACAATCTTCAAATATGTTAAGGGCTGTTATAAAAAGGACTGTGATCAGTTGTTCTTAGGGTGACCCGATCGCAAGAGTGAAATATCAGGACACATTGGGCGAGCGGGGTGGGGGGAGGGGAGAGGACGACAATGACAGACACAGGTGCACAGAGCCATGAGAGAGGGCCCTAGGAAGCTGCGAGAGGGGTTGCATGGCCCCTGCTGCAGCCCGCACCACAAGCCACAGGGCAAGGACACCTATTGAATTCAATGAGAATTTTGCATGTGAATTGATGTACCTAGTTCTGAGATTATAAAGCCAGAAGGGATCCGGTGATCACCTGGTCTTACTGCTTGTATAGCACAGACATAGAACTTTCCCAAAATAATTCCTAGAGGATAGCTTTTAGAAAAAGCTTTTAGAAAAACACCATGACCCTTAGTATATTGTTAATCGTTAATTACTCTCACCATTGAAAAGGTATGCCTTATATCCAGTCTGAATTTGTCCAGCTGCAACTTCCAACCGTTGGCTCATGCTCTACCTTTCTCTGCTAGACTGAAGTGCCCATTATTAACTATTTGTTCCCCATGTAGATACTTACAGTCTATAAACAAGTCACTTCTTAACCTTCTTTTTGTTAAGCTAAATAGATTGAGGGCCTTGAGTCGATCACTATAAGGCATGTTTTATAATCCTTTAATTAGTCTTGTGACTCTTCTCTGAACACTCTCCAATTTATCAATATCCTTCTCAAATTGTGCACACCAGAACTGGACACAGTTTTCCAGCAGTGGTTGCACCAGTGCCAAATACAGAGATAAAATAACCTCTCTACTCCTGCTTGAGATTCCCCTATTTAGGCATCTGGTCACCCTATTTCTGTATGCATTTCCCCAGGTTTTTTTGTAAAAATCAAAACTGAACTGCCCCAGAAATTCTGTCATGTGGAATCATCATGAAACTCGCATGGCTCCAACCCTGCCGATGAACCTTTAGATCCACTGCACAGACTTCTGCCACTTGAGCTAATGGAGTAAGTGATGGCAGAGGCAGTAGGTTGTCATCCTATATGTGCTAGATCAGCTCCATAGGAGGATGAGACACTTTTTGCCACTGGGTTTCACAGATATCTGCTGACAGAAGAGGAACTGTGAAACTTAGGAATCCTGGGTCTATTCCAGGCTCCTGAACGGAGTGGTCTCTAGTAGTCAAAGACCCTTCTTCCCCGTCCCCTCCAGTCTATGTCCATCCTATTGCTGTCTAACCAGCCCCAGCTCCTCATTTGATTTCAACTGCCCCCCACTACCACTCTGGATTCCTTGTCCCAGTTTCCTGGTCCTGTCTCACTCTCTTCTTTCCCCACCCCATCCCTCAGATGAGATGTTCGTTCCAGACTGGCAAAATTATAAGGCTTCCCAACATTTCAACACTTCCCATTCTAAATTTTCGGTTGCTTAACTATAGGCTAGCTCTGCCTACAACAAAGCATATTCAGAACCTCTGATTAAAGGGATTATAAGTGTAGCAACCTCCATCATAGCTAGTCACCAAAGATTGAACCCGAGCCATCCAGACTTAAAAGCATGAGCTTCTACTACTTGAGTTCAAGATATAACTCCCTTAGCTGGTAGCTATACAGTTATCCTCTAAAAATCCACCAGAGGAGGGCACAAAACACATGTTGGACAGTGAATTACAAAAGTGCCAAATATTATTATTAGACCTGCAATACTTTTCACAATGAACATCAGCGGGGGATAAACTGGGAGTTTAAGAATATTTGGAAAACAATTTTAGAATAACATTCAGTGCTGTGGTTTAAAAGGAAAAAAAACTGTTAAAACTCATAACTTAGCAGTATTCAGTGTTTGAAAAAAAACAACTTCTAGGAGTTATGGGATACAAGTTAAGAATGTTGAAACAGGAAGATGTTATGCTTAGTTACCACTTGGGCACGGTGGCATGCTATGTAATACTTGCAAGATTTCACTGTAATGTTTTACAATATATAGCAGTGCAATGCTGATTCCATTGATATTGTTGAACAATTCATGCTGATTTTATTTCAGCCCACATCTTAATAGTTTTGAATACTATAGATCACAATTTTCAGCTCAGTTGGTCTGAACATGCAGAGCTTTAAAACTGCTATGCTCTAAACTGTATATTAACTACAATTTTATAAACCTGCATGTCCGAGAACTGTGTGCCACTACTACTAGACAGAGGCACAAGGCAATTCAGTGTGAATCACAGAAATGTAGGACTGGAAGAGACATCAACAGGTCATCTAGTCAAACCCCTGCACTGAGGCAGGACTGAGTAATAACAACACTAGACCATCCTTGACAGGTGTTTGTCTAACCTCTTAAAAAACTCCGACAACTGCTATTCCATAACCTCTCTAGGTAATTTGTCCAGTGCTTAACTACCTTTACAGTTAGGAAGTTTTTTCCTAATGTCTAACCTAAATCTCCCTTGCTACAATTTAAGCCCATTGCTTCTTTTTCCTGCATGTCCTGAGTGGGACGGGGGTAGGTCCAGGCAGTGGGATTGGGGGGGCGGGGAGGGAGGTCGAGGAAGTCAAGGAAGTCAGTGGGTGTGGGGGGATGGACCAGGGGAATCAGGGTGGAGGAACTGAGGGGGACAGGACTGGGACTGGGGGAGTTGGGGGGGGCCTAAAGGGGATGGGACAGGACTGGGATGGGGGGAGTAGGGTAGGGGCTGAGGGGATCATAAATGGGACAGGGTAGAGAGAGCTGTGTAGAGTGGGGTGGGACAGGGGAGACAATGGGGCTGGGCTGGGGAGGATTGGGGAGAGGGACAGGGTCTGGAGGGGATGAGACAGAGGGGAGCAGGACTGGAATGGGGGGGAAGTTGAGGGGGTGGGACAGCAGGGGGAGCGATGGGGGTGGGATGACGGGAGAGACTGAAGAAGAGATTTGGGGTAGGGCAAGGCTGAGGGCAGTGGATTGGAGGGAGCAGGGGGACTGTGGGGGAGGCTGTTGGAACGGGAGCAGGGTGGGGGCTGAGGGCAGTGGGTCGGGTCTACACTGGCACCTCTCAGCATTGCTGTGCCGGATGGCAGACCTGCGCCAGCGCTACCCTGGCAATGGAAGAGTCCTCAGTGGAAATGCAGATTTCATGACAC
The DNA here is from genome assembly GCF_013100865.1 of Trachemys scripta elegans. Lineage (NCBI taxonomy): Eukaryota > Metazoa > Chordata > Testudines > Emydidae > Trachemys > Trachemys scripta. Next base: position 250,645,968 of record NC_048298.1, on the reverse strand, counting down.
AGACCTTCCTTGTCACTTCAAACCTGGCGCTGCTCTGGTCAGTCGCTAGGCTCTTGTCACTTTCAAACCCATGCAGGGTATCTGGCTCTTTTTCAGTTCTCAGGTTAAGAAAAGCTTCTGCATTTTGTGAGGGCTTCAGCATTCACTTTCCTACTTGACAAACTGTCTGCCTGACACATTGCTCCCAGGGCATTCATCTTTATTCATTATCGGCAGGGCCATCAGATTAACGAGCAACACAGGGGGAAGGAACACAATGGTGTCAAGGATTTTTAATTTTTCAAACCACTTTGGCCCCAACAGGGATAACAGCAAATCTGGACAGAGCAGATGGGTGTCAGAATGGGTTTGGGTATTTATTTATTTATTTTTTAAAGTGAAAATGTTTGGGTCTGAGCAAAGGCTGCAAACTTCCCTTTGGAAACCTCTGCTGATCTTTTGCCCCAGGGGCTAACGACAGCCTGGAATCCGGGACAGATTTCCACATCCATGCAGGGTGAGATGATCGC
>NC_048298.1:250507431-250645371 GCF_013100865.1 Trachemys scripta elegans | reverse complement strand
GGGGGCTGAGGGCAGTGGGGCTGAGGGGAGCCCCCCCAGAGGGACCTGCCAGGGGGCCAGGTGAGCCCAGCAGTGCTTACCTGGAGCGGCTCTCAGGAAGCATCCAGCAGGCAGGTCCCTCCCAGCCCCTCTGGCTCCTTCCTAGGGTCGGGTCGAGGGGAGGGGGGGCAGGGGCAGGGGGGTCTCTCTGCCGGAGTCTACAAGCCCCGCCCCGCTGCAGCACACAGCGGAGCGAGACCTCCTTGCTGCCTCTCTGTGTGCCGGGGCAGGAGCAGGGCTGCACTCTGCAGGCTCCTGCCAGCCGGGCGGCGGGCTCTGTGGGCTGGCGCCGCCGTGCTGAGAGCTCAGCTGCGCGCTGCCCCAGGACCCAGGGGGAGGAAAGGTGAGTGGCGCCGGCGGCGCCAGCTTGCCGCAGTCCCCCTCCTATAGGGTGACCAGATGTCCCGACCAATGTAAGGTCGGGACGCGGGACAAGTCCCCTAAAATCGGGACTGTCCTGATAATATCGGGATGTCTGGTCACCCTAGTTGTTCTCCATGTCCACTGAAGGTAGGACAAGAAGTAATGGACTTAATCTTCAACAAAGATTTTAGGTTAGATATTAGGAAACTTTCTAACTATAAGGATAATTAAGTACTGGAAAAGGCTTCCAAGGGAGGTTGTGGAATCCCTATTTGAGGTTTTTAAGTATAGGTTAGACAAACACCTGCCAGGGATGGCCTGGTATATTTGGTCCTGCCTCAGTTCAGGGGGCTGGATTAGGTGATCCTCGAGGTCCCTTCAGTTCTATGATAATATTTAGCTATGACTTTAAAACAAGTAGCTCACTTGACATCAGAATCCACAGTGGGTTTTTTGTTTTGTTTTTTTAACAAAGCCAACTCTCTGTTCCCTTGTGCCTTTGGCATAATTGCCAACATCACAAAATACCTGCACATGCTGCATCATGTTCACTAACTATAGAACTTAGTAGGCAAAAGGAGAGAACATGACCACCTGTCATCAAGAAAATTATCCCCCAAATTTTTCTTGAGCTATACCAATGTGAACATAATCTCCTGGGTGCATGCTCTTGTTTCCTTACAAAAGGTCTGAAAGAGATGGAGTGAAGAGAAAATCAAAAGGCTGGTATTTACCAGACTGTCTTCCAGGTACTCAGCAGAATTATCATCTTCTAGCCTGACATATAAAGGAGCTCAGAGACAGACCACTGATGGTAATTAACAACTGCACTTTGTAGGCTTTCAGTCTAATGAATACACAAATGAAAAATCAATGGAGGAGGCTTCCAAAAAAAGAACACAGCAACAGTCTTAATGATATTCAAGCTGGCTAAAATACAGTTTCCAACCTACTAGAAATCTCTTCTGTTGAACTGGGCACCTGCTGCTGGCAGTGCTATAAGAGCACATTCTACTATTCATTTATGTTACTTTATTATAGTTTATCATCTAACCCTTTTTTTTGATAAGACAAAGTATATTGATTTTTAATTTGAAAAACATTAAAATAGCTACATCTCCAAAGCTTTTAGTTCAAAAAGATAAGAAATCAAATCCTTCAATGCCGAAAATTTTTCTGCATCAGTTGAGGAGATTTGGAAAATCTCCTCAAAATGAAGCAGATGTTCTAAATAACCCTTTAAAGGGGGTGGATTAAGCTCTGTACACCACCAGGCTTAGCTGAAGCTGCAATTCAACATTATAAATTGCCAACTTCATCTCCCTTTAGCTGAAGAAATACAGTATACGTTTTGTCCTTGTTACAAAAAGTTTCTGCAATCTCAGTATGAATACTCAGTAGAATATAACAATGGATAGTCACATCCCAAGGGGACCAGAGACACAAGACTTCATCAAGTATCTAACATTCCATGATGTGATTACCTTTTGGCCATCATGCACCATATATTGCCTAAGCTCACAGTTCTGTGTTAAAGTAGATCTGTACACTGCTGAAACTGTTGTGACTTCTTTACAGTGTCTGATAGCAGCAGAATTTGATCTTGTACAGCAATTAAGTTCAAAGGGGCAGAATCTCGTGAATTACACTGATCAAACACCTCTGCAACCAAGGACTTGCATTGGTGTGTAACTGGAAAGCTTACCCCAAGGTACCTAAAAGGTCTTTTGCCAAGTGATGACTTAGCTGCCCCTGGTATAATGGCAAATACAGCTGCCATTATGCACTCAGCAACAGCTCACATGTCTCGCCTTCCCAGTAGCAAAGAAGGGTTTGGAATTTGGATGGTCTGGGAGGGAGAGAAATTATTAGATACAGACTAAAGCCTTTGTGAACATATTTTTATTTACATTATTCACATGGTGGCTGACTTCACCCTGCCCAGGGATGGATTAACAGCAAAAGTAGCAGCAAAGCTGACAATTCACAGGAGTACCTCTACTTTAAGAACTCTGGCAAAAGCAGCTGTATTTGAACAACTTTAGGCAGGTCTCTTTTGCTATTTTAAAGACTGTCTCAGTGGGCAGGTGGAAGTGCCCAGAGAACTTCCTAGTCTGATGATTGGTTCCCCTGTGGTGGGAACACCCCAAGAATTGTCAAAGGATAAATGGGGCATGAGGGACTGTGGGCTGTCCCCCGACAGGAACCTTGGATGTAATTTGACTAATGTTGAGGCCTGTGTCCTTGCCTCCTTCTGAGCACACCAAGGTCCTGATCCGACAGACTTCTGCTTACCTAAACTGTTGGGGAAGATCAACATGGTTTTTGGAAAGGTAAATCATGCCTCACCAATCTTCTAGAATTCTTTGAGGGGATCAACAAGCATGTGGACAAGGGTGATCCAGTGGATATAGTGTACTTAGATTTTCAGAAAGCCTTTGACAAGGTCCCGCACCAAAGGCTCTGAAGCAAAGTAAACTGACATGGGATAACAGGGAAGGTCCTCTCATGGATCAGTAACTGGTTAAAAGATAGGAAACAAAGGGTAGGAATAAATGGCCAGTTTTCAGAATGGAGAGAGGCAGATAGTGGTGTCCCCCAGAGATCTGTACTGGGACCAGTATTGTTCAACATATTCATAAATAATCTGGAAAAATGGGTAAAAAATGAGTTTGCAAAATTCGCAAATGATACAAAACTAGTCAAGATAGTTAAGTCCAAAGTAGGCTCTGAAGAGTTACAAAGGGATCTCACAAAACTGGGTGTCTGGGCAACAAAATGGCAAGGTTTGCGGGGATTTCCGCCAATGCTCGCCACTCCCATTCTCCATCCATTGTATGAATTGATGAATAAATTACCTAAATAATTGAAACCAGCATGATTATGTTGTGGTATTTTGACAAATAAAATATGCAGATTTTTTAATTTTTTGGCCCAGAATTCCCTAGGAGTAAATTATACATATAAAATGATGGGGTCTAAATTAGCTGTTACCATTCAAGAAAGAGATCTTGGAGTCATTGTGGATAGTTCTCTGCAAACATCCATTCAATGTCAAGCGGCAGTCAAAAACGCTAACAGAATGTTGGGAATCATTAGGAAAGGAATAGAAAATATCATAATGCCTTTATATAAATCCATGGTACACTCACATCTTGAAAACTGCATGAAGATGTGGTCACCCCATCTCAGAAAAGATGGAAAGAGTACAGAACATGGCAACAAAAATGCCTAGGGATATGGAACAGCTTCCATATGAAGAGAGATTAAGACTGGGACTTTTCACCTTGGAAAAGAGATGATTAAGGGGAGATATGACAGAGGTCTATAAAATCATGACTGGTGTGGAGAAAGTAAATAAGAAAGTGTTATTTACTCCTCATAAGACAAGAACTAGAGGGTCGCCAAATGAAATCAATAGGCAGCAGGCTTAAAACAAACATAAGGAAGTATTTCTTCACCCAACATATGGTCAACCTGTGGAACTCTTTGTCAGATGATGTTGTGAAGGCCAAGACTATAAAAGGGTTCAAAAAAGAACTAGATAATTTCATGGAGGCTAGGTCCATTAATGGCTATTAGCCAGGATGGGCAGGGATGGTGTCCCTAACCTCTATTTGCCAGAAGCTGGGAATGGGCGACAGGCAGTGTTCCCTCTAATTTTTTACGTCCATGTGTGGAATGAATTTTGTTATGTGCACCAATATGAAAACAAAATTCATGTGGTGGGGATGGTTCTGAGGGGTTCAGAATGTGGGAGGTGGCTCAGGGATGGGGTGGAGGGTTGGATGCAGGGGGTGAGGGCTCCAGCTAGGGGTGAAGATTCTGGGGTGAGGCTGGGGATGAGGAGTCTAGGGTGCAGGAGGAGGCTTAGGGCTGGGGCAGAGGGTTGGGGTGTGGGGGATGTAGGTTCTGGGGTGGGGCCGGGGATGAGGAGTTTGGGGTGCAGGCTGCCCTGGGGCTGCAGTGGGGAGAGAAGACTCCCCCCAGCCCTCTCTCACTGCAGCAGCTCAGGGCAGGGGGAGAGGCACCTCTCCCCGACTGCAGCAGCTCCGGAGGGCCTGGGCCAGGCTGAGGGAGGGGATCCTCTCCCCTGGAAGTGGCAAGTCCGGGGCAGGTCTGTGTTGGGACCGGGGGAGAGGTGCTTCTCTCCTGGCCGTGGAAGTCTGCACAGGAGCCAGCGGGGAGGGGCGCCTCTCCCCCCAGCCGCGGCAGATCCGCACTGGGGCCAGCAGGAAGGGATGCCTCTTCCTCTGCCACAGATCCATGCTGGGGGAGAGGCATCTCTCCCTGCCGCAGCCCTGAGCCTCTGCGCGGGGCTTAATAGGCTTAATAGGTAATTTAGGTGACAGGGTGATTGCCTTGATGATTACCTGTTCTGTTCATTCCCTCTGAAGCACCTGGTATTAGCCACTGCTGGAAGACAGGATACTGGGCTAAATGGACCTTAGGTCTGACCCAGTAGGGCCATTCTTATGTTCTTACATGCTGTGAGCAGTCCTATTGAAGTCAAGTCTCTGCAGGACTTTGCAGAGTGTCTTAAGTCCTGATGAAGGATGGGTGAGATTCCAGAGGACTGGAGAAGGGCAGACATAATCTGTCTTTAAAAAGGAATACATTATTAAACAATCAGTTTGTTCACACCAGGAGAGGCCAACATTGATTTGTCAAGAACAAATCATGCCAAACCAGTTTAATTTCCTTATTTGACAGGATTGCTGACCTAGTGAATGGGGGAGTGGGGGAGAGCGTTAGATGTGATATTTCTGTACTTCAGTAGTAAGGCTTTTGAAACACACCCACATGACAGTCTTATAAGCGAACTAAGGAAATGTAGTGTAGATGAAAGGACCAGAGGGTGGGTGCACAGCTGGTTGAAATTCCTTACTCAAAGAATAGCTGTCAATGGTTTGCTATCAAATGGGAGAACCTATCAAGTGGGGTCTGTCTTGGGCCTGGTATTTATTCAATATTTTCATTAATGACTTGGATAATGGAGTGGAGAGTATGCTATAAAATATGTGGATGATACCAAGATGGGCGGGTGGAAAGCACTTTGGAGTATGTCTACAATGCATCTGGGAGTGAGCCTCCCAGCCCGAGTATAGAGGCTCATGCTAGCAGGGCTTGTGCTATCACACTAAAAATAGCGGTGTAAACGTTGCTCAGATGTCGCACCTTGAGCTGGAGCTTGGGCTCTCAAGCCCACCCCCCTCTCAACCATCCATGCTATAGAGCCCCAGCTGTGTTGTTTAAGCAACTGAGTGTTTGGGTTCTTGTGAGTTACCATTGTGAATTTGAAGAAATAAAATAGTGTTACATTGCAACCTTCCTGCAAGTGTGTTTGGTTTTTTTGTAACTTCCCTGTGTGTATGCCATGAACAGGGTTGGCCCTTGACCCAACAGCAGGGCAGCCAGGCCAAATTTTAGTGAGTTGACTTCTGACCCCATGTGCCAGGACACAGTGTCACTCACTCAACTATGACCCAGCTGCCCACTCCTAGCATCACAACAGAGGTGTGGCTGGACCAAAATTTGATTACATGGTGATGTGACCTGGCACATGGGATCACAACACTGCTCAAATTTGGGGCAGACAGGCAGGTATCCTTGGTCCTCTCCTAAGCTGGCTGTGAACATAACATCAACAAATTGGGGAGAGCCCAAAGGAGAGCAACAAAACTGATACAAGGTTTGGAAGACAAGACTTACAAGGAAAGGTTGAAAGAATTAGGCATGTTTAGTCTAGAAAAGGGTGGGGGGGCATGATAAGTCTTCAAATACATAAAAGATTGTTATAAAAATCATGGTGATCAATCGTTCTCCCTGTGCACTGGAGCGTAGAACAAAAAGTAATTGGTTTAGTTTGCAGCAAGGGAGCTTTAGATTAGATATTAGGAAAAACTTTCTAACTATATGGATAGTCAAGTAATGGAATAGGCTTCCAACGGAGGTTATGGAATCCCTGTCACTGAAGGTTTATAAGAACAGGTTGGACAAACACCTGTCAGGGATGGTCTAGATATACTTGGTCCTGCCTCAGCAGCATGGAGGGCTGGACTTGATGACCTTTTGAGGTTCCTTTCAGCCCTACATTTCTATGATTAAGCCCAATCTGCAGCAATAGGGCACCTTTAGTGTGGACTACTATAATTATCTTTCCACTTTTGGTACACCCATTTCTGAACACTAGAAGCTTTTCTTTAAATACTGAAGGAAGGAAGGAATGTTGGCCAGGACTGGGGGGTTATCCCCAATTCCTTTATTTAGATATTAGTCCCCAGAAAGAATGTAAATACAACCTAATGTAACATGCTATTAACTAACAAAGACCAACTCCCAGCTATGAAATAAAATAAAACTACAATGGAAAAACTAAGAATAAATCTATTAATCATAATGTTGCAAAATGGAATTGCTAACATCCACCTGGACTGCTATTAAAGACACTGAAAAAAGACTTTAACATTGCACTGTAAGAAGTTCTTCAATGTAGACACCTGTCAGTGTTGCATTGTAGTAACATATAAAGGTTTAGATAGCGGCTATAAGTCACTGGCTGTATTATAAGGAAGGTCTACTCATCATCAGCAGTTCCCAGACACATTGTATCTGAGATAGACTCAATATCTCTGCTTCTATTTCATTCAGCCCGTTTATAGGGTTTATTGTGAGTAGGGTGACCATATTTCCCTATGCTGAATACGGGATACTTGGTAAAATTACTCGTATTCAAGTGAGTTCAATGGCAATCAATCAGAACTATGCAGTACAAACATTCAAATTAACATCAAGTTGATGAGACCTTATTAAAAATAAATATTGAGTAGTTGGATTCTTTTTATTAACCTTCTTATCTTTAAGGCTTTAGGGCTCACATGGGGAGAGGTGACAGACACACACTCCCATACACCTCTCTCACACAGGGCAGGTGACCAACTGACCTGACCCTCCCTGCCCATTGCTCTCCACCCTCCATGCCTGGCTGGGCCCCCGGAATGGACCCGTATCTCCTGGTACCAGGTGCCATGTCTTCCCGAGGAAACACATGGGGGGCGGCACGTGGGTCACATGCCCCACCACCACATTTCTGCCAGGGTTCACACCAGAATGTGGCCAGCAGCAGCTTTTCAGCACTGTGCGGGAGGGAAGGGATGGGAGCTGATTCCAACTACGGGGCGGGGGAGGGGAGAGAAGGGCTGACCTGGTCCATGTTTTTGCAGAGCTCATCTCTTCCCCCCACCACCCGCTCGCTCCCCTGTGGCTGGAAGCAGCTTGTCCCTTCCTCCCTGCACAGTGTTGAAAGGCAGCTAACACCTCCAGGCTGCTGCTGGCCACCGACATAACCCAACCACCTCCGGCTACAGCATGGGCAGGAAGGGGTTAAGCTCTAAGGCTGCATTGTGCACCAGGGCCCAGGGAATCTGCCTGCAGGGGCTTCAGCAAACCTGGCCAGAGAGGTGGCTCAGCAGGGGAGGGTGCCTAGGGGATGGAGCAGCCCCGCGCTCCTTGGGGGCAGGACCCAGGGCAGGGCGGGTGGGTGAAGAGGGTGCTAAGCCCCTGTCCGTGGGGCTGCTGTGGAGCCTGCAGGGTTGGGGCACGAACAGGCTGGAAATCGCTTCCCCCCTCCCCTTGCCAGGGGTGGAGAGGCTTCCCCGTGCAGTGCTGTGCGAGGCTTTGGCACATGCAGGGCTCGGCTCCTCCTGGCCAGCGCCCCGGGCTGAAGGGTCTTGGGCTTTCCCCACGCGCTGAAGCTTCGCCCTACTACCAGCCTTGCACACCCACCCCCATTGTCAGCCACTGGACCCCCCCACTCACTGCTGGTGGGCGGGCGTCTGGCGAGCAGGGATCCGGCCAGCAGCAGGAACTGCCAGTACTGATGTGGTGGAGGGGAGACAGAAAATACGGGACAATTTGCCCGTTTTTAAGAAAAAGTCAGGACACTTGCAGGAGGGCTTAAATACGGGACTGTCCCTTTAAAAACGGGACATCTGGTCACCCTAATTGTGAGTTTCTCTCCTTATCTCACCAGTGTGCTCTGTCCACAGTGGAAGGAGGTTGGAGACTTGGCCTTGCCTTTGCCCCAGCCTATGTGGTTTCTAATATTGCTAGATACACCCAGGCCCACCGAGAGTGGGTTCGTGCCCCGGTGAAAAAAAATTTTCGGGCCCCCGGCAAGGGCAGACTGGCTAAACAGGGCCAACGAGAGGGGGGGGAAGCCGGGCCTCGGGCCTCCTTCCGGATCGCCGGGCCCCGGTAATTTTTACCGTCTTCCCCCTCTCTCGTCGGCCCTGGATGCCCCTAGTCCCTGCACACCAGGACCATGAGTGGAAACTCCTTAGGTTCTCTTGCCTTCATTCACACATATGCCCACCATAGGCCCATCTAGCATTAAGTAGCCATTTAAGGCCTTGTGGACATCAAACACACAACGTTCCTTCTAGCAACAGGGCTAGAATGCTACAGAACATGGAAACTCAAGAAATATGAGATTCTAACATATATTCTATAGACTATGTTAAAATAACATGGGCCAGAGCCTTAGCCAATGGAGCTAGTCAGCTATATGGATTTACACAAGCTGAGGCTCTGGCCTTATATATTTCACAAGGTCATTGAAAACAGGAGAAGTGAGCACATTTAAAAGTACTTCCTTACATATTTACTTCAGGCTGTGTATAAACTAAGGTATCCTGCCATGAGTCATGGACAGCTTCCTCAGTGCAAATGATCTGGGAATTGTTGATTTAGGTTCACAACTTTAAACATGTTAGTTTTAATTTCCTTGTAAGGGTTTCTCTCTCTTAAATCTTGGAAGATCCCAGAGTGCATACTTACCACTAAAGAAGGCGGAATAGGTCTATTCTACTTCCACACAGTTCACCTTGCATCTGCATGCCCTGCACATTTGAGGTATTAAGCCTCCAGAAAGGGTTATGGTCTGACTGAAGGATGGCAGATTTAATCAAATACATAAATTGTTCATATGCCACCATTTGAAGCAGGTAGCTTGCTGGGCTGTATAATCAGTGCAAATTAAAGCTGAAGCAACGTAAAGCCTGTAAACTTGAGTAGGTATATAGCCAATGGGTGGAAAGTTCTTGACTGTCATTGTCCAAAGTGGCACATTTCAGTACGGTTTGTTCAGATAAAAGAAAACCACCTACTTCTGAGAACAAGAATTAACAGGCATGATGTAATTGGTACCCGCTCTTGGGGCTGCGCTCCCAGAGTATGATTAGCACGAATTCTTCTAGCTTTAGAATTCTAAAGCCATTAAGCCACCTCACTGCTGAGTGTTGCATGCCGGCCCCTGCTGGGAGGCATTGTACCTTCCAGTAGCCCCTGCTGCCTCTTGCAGTCAGCTCTTTTTCAGGCAAAAGTGAGAAACAAACACCAGAAAATGCAACCCAACTTTGTGGGGACAGTGGGTGGAGATTTATTATTTAAAAAAAAAACCACACAAAAGACCAGCATTTTGCTCCAGGGATTTCTCTCTAAGAGGATTACACAGCAGTAAAATTTTGTTACAATCTGGCAATGGTAACGTTTAGGTTTCAAAGGCACCACATGATTAGATCACCTGAAAACAACCATGTTTAGACATGATTCTGTAGGAAAGTGCTGCTAGCATGGGCCTTTATTCAACTCTCATTGACGTCAGTGGGCGTTTTTGCTGTGGGATGCAATGGGACTAGGACCATAGTCTCCATTCATTGTAGCCAGGGATAAATCTGGTAAAGACAATTATAATAGGCTGCATGTGATGCATATTAAAAATTCTTACAATGCTGCAGAAGATCTGTAGCCACTTTTCATACTTTAGTATTTCAGCTAATAAACTGTTTTGTGCTCTGAGAAAATAAATTAAATCTTGTTTGTTTATTTTAAAAGACTGCAAGCAAGACTGGGAATCCATTGTGGTAGGCAAACACAGTAAGGGAGATGCTCCCGAGAAGAGTTTTTATAATCTAAGTAGACACTGGAGACAAAGGATGGGGGATAGTGAGTATTACAGTCTCCATTTTACAGATGGGGAATGGAGGCAGCAAAAGATTAAGTGACTCACCCAAGATCTGTGGCAAAGTTGGTATATTCTGAATCTCAGACCAATTCCTTAATCGTAAGACTTACATAGAGGAAAAAAAATCACTCTCAAAATTAGATTTACCTGAAATAAGTTTGGAGCCCCATGAAGGCAAAGCAGCATGCCAAACAGCACACTAGTTTAAAATGCAATATAATTTTAAATTGACAAAACCGATTACTTGAAATTTAATTTGAAAAAAATTTCAGTCCCAGGCTCCTTGCTAAATATCTCCATGGAGTGAATGTTTATGGTTGTCGTTTATAGGGATTCACCTAGAAGCCGATAAATGAATTTTCAACTTCAATTCTGTGCTGTCTAATAATTCTTTTGCAAAGGGGTATTGAACATCTCACGGGATTGGGAATGCAGAGCTTCTCAGCAACTAGGCTGCCTGTTCAAATTCAGCCAATGTCAAGAGAGTCTGAAAGTTATTGCCACCTGTTGCAATGTGAAATTATTTTGGTTTCAGTTGAGTTCATGGTGGCCAGGTGTCCACGTCCCAAAACCCACCACCATTAATTAGTTGGCATCTTTGTTGACCTTAATTGACAACCTCATTGCAGGAAGGAAGCCAGTAACTGAATGGACTTGCATCTATCCTCTCTTCCGAGAGAGAGTACCTGCAGTGTCGGGCTGAGGAACCTTACTTGGTAGGAAGGTGGGAAGAAGCTGCCCTGCATCCGCCCATACTGTATCTGTCGATGAAGGTTGTCATACTCCAGCCTGTCAATCCTGCACCTTTCCTGGGTATGACATTCTCATGAACGCTTCAACAAAATTTGGAAAGCTGCTTGTCCAACCATTGCAGTAGAGCAGGGCAATAGTAAAGCAATGCAACTGTGGGTCCTCGACGGAAGTATTGACAACACAGAAAGGTGGTACTTCATGCTGATTTCATTCGAGTCAAGTAGTGGCATGTCCACAAGTGTGCAGTGGCACTCCAAGCCCACACAAATTAAGAGGTTCCCTTGCTCATAATTTTCTCCAACATTTTACAGGAATATGGGGGGTAGGTGGCTGCAGTATGTTTCTGTCCATCCAATCAATACATCTGTTTTGTAGATGCAATTAACGCATCTTTATGAGCTAAAGATTCTGACAAGACTTGTCAAATTTGGCAGAGGAGGTTTGAGTTAAGATCTAATCAGAATAATTGTCTTTAGCACAGACCACCATTTAATGTGATGATGATGATGATAAGTAAATTTGGCCTAGAAAATAGGACCCAATTAATTCCCTTGGGAAAACTCAGTGCTGACAGTTGCAAAATTTACTTTTTAAAAATCAAACAACTCTCCCTTTAAAGAGATGCTAGGAGCAGTGGTCTCCAAACTTTTTTGATCGCGCACCCCTATCAGTAAAAAATTTGAGCACGCACCCCCTGCCGCACTGGCTCTAACATTTTTGCCGAAGCAAAAAAAAAAGGGGCTCCTCCTGCCGCGCGCCCCCAAGGATCCTCTTGCGCACCCCACTTTGGAGACCACTGTGCTACAGAATAAAGGAAGATTAAACTGACTGAAAGTAATAGGGGGAAGGACAAGAGGGGAGAGAAATTGGGTTTCTGGTCCATCTGGATGCCTTCCTTGCTCTTGGTTTCTCTGCAATCATTCTTTTACCAGAGTCACTTTTTGTTTTCTAAATACAACTGCCTGCAATAACCCAACCCACCTTCACTGCATGTGGAATAAAAGTGAGCCAATCATTAGGCTTTACATGTATTCAGTATGTGGCATGGCTTAAATGGAAGAAAAAAATTGTACAAGTGATTGATGTGTTAAATTTCCCCTTCCCGTCAAGTAAAAAACAATTTTTTGCCCACTGTTGACTAGTACTAAGAAATGATTACCTGGTTTTTACTGTAATTCCACAGAAAGCTATTCCTCAAATGAACCGTACTATATTCCTACTTGGGAAAGGGCCAAGATATTTATTTTTAAGGAAGCATCAGGAAATGTTGAATATGTTCAGTTACAGTTCCTAATTCAAAAAATATTTTTTCAGCTGTATTTCTTGCAAATGTCATAGGACAAATTTCTCAGTGTGCATCTTTAACTGCACACTGAAAATTTGGAGGTGCATCAATTTGCATATCTGAAGATTAGCCTATATCGCATTAGCCCGTGGCAGTACAAGTAAGTTATGCAGTTATAAGCTTTGGCATTGCAAAAACAAGATTGTGTGAGCTCACATAGATGCACCTGCAAATGTTGGTAATTGCTGAAATTTTGGTCTTGTATGACCTGTTATAAAATCTTCTGCCCAGTAAGTTTTTCCCCAGGGATTTTTCAGAAGATATACAGTGCCCCATGTTACTCTTTCTAGTCAAAAACTAATTTCCCCATCTCTCTCCCTTAAAAATGGCTCCAGAATTATCATTAAATATAAGGATTATTCTACTAAATGACAGCTAGACTCTTAGCAGAGCACGAGTATGTTCTTTCCCCCCACAAACAGATCAAGTAAATCCATAATTAAATGCAGGATTCACAGGCTGGATTGATAGAGCTACAGGCTGCTACCACCTGACAATGTCCTCTCCACAAAAATTTTCCTATTCTAACAAATGTCTCCTGCCACTTTTAGGCTGAAAATTTCATGAAAACTGGTTTTCTTGTAGTATCTTTGTGCCATACATCAACCTTTTCGGTCCTATCTAGGGTTAGCCCAGTGATGTATTGTAGAGTGCTATGGGACAGTGTTAAAGAATCACATGGCCACTTTCTTTTGGAATTGAACAAGGAACTTTGTTAGAATAGGAACAGTATCATCCATAAAGCTACATTCTGCTTCTCTGCAGAACCTCTGCCTAGAACCTTCCCCAATACCTCTCTTGCTTGGCTTCCTAATAGTACACACTCCTCACAGAGGGCGGTTTTAGGGATCCTAGAAGCAACTTGTTAATATTTTTCCACTAAAGTAAGGGAAGGATTGAAGAGACTTTCCTATTTTTAATGGAGTTCAACCCCGGATACTGGTCTCTAGTGCCAGAAAAGGCTTATCACCAGGGCTCATGCAAATATATTTGAAGAGCTCATATTTTGCTGTTGGAACCCAAATAGAGCTGTAGATTCAGCTTTGCTTTGTGTGAACACTGCAGTTTTGGACTTCATTGAGGTTCCAATGGAAATGAACACTATCAGGTTAAAGCTACACTCTTAGCAACAAATGAATTGCTAGATATAGACATATGGCATAGTCACAATATATTTTCAGTGTAATATGGAGCTATTTAGCCTCACAATTCTAGCACTAATGGGCATTAGCAACACTGCTAAATCCAGGACCACACACTTTGAGTCAAATAATTCCATTTCTAGTTTTGTGTTCCATGCACTGCAATAGACAATCTTCTCTAGCAATACATCCGAGAATCCAGTCTCCTACTAAAGAGCAAATTACAACAGATTCATTTATGGAGAGGCACACAGTGGAGAATTTCTAGTCTTTATAATACATTTTCCCTTGATTACATGAACAGTTCCTAAGTCACTCTGCATCACTATACCAAATGTATAGACATCTCATAGACACTTTTATGTATGGGCTTTCTCTTGCCCTTCTTTTTTCCTCACTTGCACCAATTTTTACACTGGTGTAAGTCCTCTGAATTCATTGTGGTCCTACGCCTGATTCTTGCTGATGTAAGAGAAAAGAATGGGACCAAGTGACTTCAATGTGATTAAGATATGTCTACAATGCTCTAGCCCTTTGTTCATGCTGCAATGTGCTAAAACTTTACTGTCCACCAAACTTGACTGTCCAGAGGACAAAGAAAGTCAGCCCATGGGATTGTGGGATACTTTTGGTGGACTCCCAGAGCATGAGCTCAGTGGGACTGTGACTACACTGAAGAGCAACAGGGCTTTAACCCTAGGTCCCAGCTTGACTCAGGCTCAGAACCTCCACTGCTGTTGTTGGGTAGAAAAGGTTCCATTTATTAAGTGAACATAGTCGCCACCTTGGATTGGTAAAAGGACAACCTGTCTTCCATCTTGGCACCCCTTCTCCTTCAACTTTGGCACTCTTTTCGAGTTTGGCGCCAAAGCAAGGAAAAGGTGGGAAAGGTAGTGTCTCATATCCGTAAAATCTGCCTAGCAACAAGGAATGTATATAAGGGAGTGTTCACCCTCTGAGGGGCATTCTGTGTCTCTGGATACTGTGAGAGCAGGTCATCCCAGTGAGGCATAGGCGCCCTCCCACAGTGTACCAGCCTTGCTATTAGCTAGAGTCCTAAGGGAATAGGACTTTAGGTGAACCAGCAATACCTACCAAAGTTCTCTTAACTTACCTCCACTCACCTGTTCCACCATCACATGAGATAGTGTTCGCATTCAGCATGCAAGACAACGAGATCAAGAATAGAAGACAGAAGACACCATACTGAAGATCTACTTACCAGTCATCAAAGTTCCTGAGGTCCGATTCCTGTTGTGGCTCCCATCTGTGTTCCTGTTCTCCTGTCCATGTCTGCAAGACATGATATAGTCCTTCTCTGTTATTTCTGTAAAACCCCACTGGGTAAGGGTTTGGGGTTTGGGGTTCATCCCCATTTCCATCATCTGTGTTAACAACCGAGCAATTATTCTTTGTGTTATGTTAGTTGCAGGGAGTCCTAGTTTGTTGTTGTGTATCTCAATAAACACCATTTTGTTGTTCGCAACCTTAACCTGTCGGTGTCTTAACTACACTAAAACACCATTGATAGATGCGGAGGTGGGGTAGGATACTGCAGATAGCCCATCTTCTGTGAAGTAAAACCTAATCTTAACTGTCTCGAGCTAACACCATGGGGTCCTGGGACCCTGGGTTAGTGTGATTGGTATGTAGATAGAAGGGGACCTGCATTTGAACTCCACACTTACATTGAAGTGTAGACATACCCTTAGTAGTAATGGGGGGGTTGTAGGTTTTAGTATGTTATATAGGCCATTAGCTATCACTAGATTCATAGTTGAGCATGGCACTTAACAAACACATAAAATAAGTGGTCTTTGCTGTGAAAAGTTTACAAGATATCTTAATACAGAAAATGGCAAGAAAAGAGAAGATAGTGGGTAAGTAGGACAAAAGTCATGACAGTAACTCTTTTAAGTTACTTTGGTTACTAATGCTGGCATCTTGGAAGTTCAGAAAAAAGTTTGTATTTGTGTGGTCTTTGTAGAGAAGAAAACCTATCCCAAAATAACAATAAAGGAAGCTCACAATTGGTTTTATTACAGTGAGAATTCCAAATCCACCCAACATTCATCAAAGCATAAATGAAACTAGGAAGTTGCTTAAACTGGATCTGTTGAGGTTCATTTTGAGTGGCAAATTTTAACACTAATAAAATCAATTCACTCACTGAACAGTTGCAGATCTTGCAATAGTGTTTTTCTTTTGAAGAGAAGATGCTGAATGAACTTTTTAAAAGTGTGTCTGAGCTTTCCTGTATGAATGAGTCAGAATTCTGTTGTTTAAGGTAAAAATGTCAAATAAATAAAAATTCTTCGGGCAGCAGGGTAAATATACATTTTCTGTGTAAACCCTACTATGACTTCCTTCATTAAGCTTTATCTTACAAAGCTACCAGCATTATTTACTCTTGATTTGATCTTGTTTTATTCCATATTTAAAGCCAAAAGGCTGTAATTCAGTGGCTGCTTTAAAGTATGCTCTGTGTGCTATTATATTTGCATAACAGCAGCTTTCAAAGAGGCTACTGGTTTTCATAAAGTGAGTTGCTCAGATGATATGAAAATCTTGATCAGATTTATGACCTGTTTGGAATGCTGTGTGTGTTCAGTGTGATACAGAAGGTATTTAGCCACAGAGCGTGAAACTGCCCTTTTCACAGGGACTCGTATAAGGCCTATGGGGAATTTCAGTGGTACAATGGCCTCTGCTCAGGAATTTATGTATCCTCCTTAAAAGTGGAAATTGCCCCTGAAGAGTTCATGTCATGAGAATTCATCCCATTACATTTACATCTAGGGTGACCAGACGTCCCGATTTTATCGGGACTGTCCCGATATTTCCTTGTTTGTCCCGCGTCCCGACCGCACGTCGGTTGGGACGCGGGACAAACAAGGAAATGCGCCGGAGCCTGGAGCCCGGAAGTGCTCGCACCCCCCCCGCCCCGACTCCACCTCCTCCTCCCCCGATTGGCTCCCTCCCCGAATCCCCCGCCTCTTCCGCCGAACTCTTACTCACCCTGGCCCCGCGCTTCCCCTGCGTCTCCCGGGCCTCCCTCCAGCGCTTGTGGAGGAAGGGTTTTGTTTTGTTTGTTTGTTTTTTTGCCCCGCCCTCCCGCCACGTTCCCCCCCCCCCGCATCATCCTCCCCCTCTCCCCCCGCGTCCCGATATTTGACTTGGGTGATCTGATCACCCTATTACATCAGACTCAGTGCCTGCTGAGAAAGGAATTTGGGAGTTCTTTAGATTAGTACTGATTAAAGTGCCTGATCCTGCAGACACCATGGCTTAACCCAGTGGTTCTCAAACCTTTCCAGACTATTGTACCCCTTTCAGGCGTCTGATTTGTCTTGCGCACCCCAACTTTCACCTCACTTTAAAACTACTGGGTTACAAAAGCAGACATAAAAATACAAAAGGGTCACAGCACACTATTACTGAAAATTGCTTACTTTCTTCTTTTGTCGGTATGAAATTTTAGTTTGTACTCACTTCACTAGTGCTTTTAATGTAGCCTGTTGTAAAACTAGGCAAATATCTAGATGAGTTGACGTATCCCCTAGAAGTTCTCTGGCCTTGGCTACACTCGGGACTTCACAGCGGCAGCACTGTGAAGCGCGAGTGTAGTCGCACCGCCAGCGCTGCGAGAGAGCTCTCGCAGCGCTGTATGTACTCCACCTCTCCGAGGGGAGTAGCTTGCAGTGCTGCGAGCGAGCATGCAGCACTGTAGGCACTGATTACACTGGCGCTTTACAGTGCTGTACTCGCTGCGCTCAGGGTGGTGTTTTTTCACACCCCTGAGCGCAGCAAGTTGCAGCGCTGTTCAGCACCAGTGTAGCCAAGGTCAGTACTCCCAGGGATACACATACTCCTGGTTGAAAACCACTGGCTTAACCTCTCTCTTGTGAATAGTCCCAATGAAATAATCAGGACTAATGCATATGTTTAACTTTATGCACTTCACGGGTGTTTACTGGCTCAGGGCCTTAGCCTTATCATTCAATGCTCTCAGAAATCAGACACCCCATCATGCCCCAGAATCCCTTAAAGACAGAGCGGTTCTCATACCAGTTCTCTACAACAGCTCTTCCAGTATAAAAATAAACAGTTGTTGTCTGAAGAGCTCCATGGAGAATCCATCCTATCATCTGCTCTACAAAGTGCTCATTAAGCAATGCAGACTGTCGGCTGTCTAGAACAGTCAAAATTAATATTCAATGTTATATTTAACCAGCAGAGCTTGAGTAGTGCGTATATTTGGTGTAAGTAAGTTACAGTTTAGAAATAAGTTGTGCTAATTAATTTAATCTTTGTAAATAAATAAAGAAAATAAACAGGTTACTGATGTATCATTTGATATTGATAAATTCTTATGAAATTTGATATTTGATGAATTATTATTTCAAATTTGTTAAAAGTTAAATTACGACAACTAATCATTTGTTTGCTTGTATATTCCTGTAAGGAAATCATTAATGCCTAATGATATCGTTGTCATAGGTCACATTAGAAACTTTGTTGAAATCGATGGGAAATTACCAGTATGACCTACCATTTCTAATAGTTGAAGCATTCAGGGCAGATATTTCTGTTGTAGAATTCTCTTTTTAAAATGTGTATGTTTAGTCTGTGAAACTATTCCGTTTTTTTATTAGTAAAAGTCTTTAAAGTGAAATCCTGGCCCAAGTGGCAAAAATCCCATGGGCTTCAGAAGGGACAGAATTTCTTAGAATCATAGGACTGGAAGGGACCTCGAGAGGTCATCTAGTCCAGTCCCCTGCACTCATGGCAGAATTAGTATTATCTAAACCATCCCGGACAGGTGTTTGTCTAACCTGCTTTTAAAAATCTCCAGTGATGGAGATTCCACAACCTCCCTAAGCAATTTATTCCAGTGCTTAACCACCCTGACAGTTAGGAAGTTTTTCTTAATGTCCAACCCAAACCTCCCTTGCTGCAAGTTAAGCCCATCGCTTCTAGTCCAATCCTCAGAGGTTAAGAACAATTTTTCTCCCTCCTCCTTGTAACAACCTTTTATGTACTTGAAAATGGTTATCATGTCCCCTCTCAGTCTTCTCTTTTTCAGACTAAACTAACCCAATTTTTTCAATCTTCCCTCATAGGTCATGTTTTCTAGACCTTAATAATTTTTGTTGCTCTTCTCTGGATTTCTCCAATTTGTCCACATCCTTCCTGAAATGTGGCGCCCAGAACAGGATACAAGACTCCAGTTGAGGCCTAATCAGTGCAGAGTAGAGCAGAAGAATTACTTCTCGTGTCTTGCTTACAACACTCTTGCTAATACAGCCCAGAATGATGTTTGCTTTTTTTGCAACAGTTACACTGTTGACTCATATTTAGCTTGTGGTCCACTATGACCCCCAGATCCTTTTCTGCAGAACTCCTTCCTAGGCAGTCATTTCCTATTTTGTATGTGTGCAACTGATTGTTCCTTCCTAAGTGGAGTACTTTGCATTTGTCCTTATTGAATTTCATCCTGTTTATTTCAGACCATTTCTCTAGTTTGTCCAGATCATTTAGAATTATAATCATAGGCGTGCTGAGCACATTTCATTAGGGTGTGCACCCAGGGAGCCCTGCCCTAGCCCCGCCCCCACCCTGCTCTAGCCCCGCCCCCATCCACTCCCTCCTACTTCCCACCCCCTGACTGCCCCCCTCAGAACTCCCAACCCCCCCTGCTCCTTGTCCCCTGACTACCCCCTCCTGGGACCCCTGCCCCTAACTGCCCCCCAGGACCCCACTGTGACGGGTTGGATCACAGAAACCCCCTTAGGAGCTGCCACCCGATGTGCAAAGACTACCCCTGCTTCTGTTTTCCCTGCCAGCTCAGGACTCCAGCACCCTGTCTTGCTGAGCCAGACACTCCCGTCTGGCTCTAACACAGATCCAGGGTCTGAATCACTTGTCCCAAAGCTGCAGGTTTACTTGAAAACAGCTCACAGTAGTGTGCTTGCCTTTAGCACTCAGATGCCCAACTCCCAGTGGGGTCTAAACCCAGATAAATCCGTTTTACCCTGCATAAAGCTTATGCAGGGCAAACTCATAAATTGTTCGCCCTCTATAACACTGATAGAGAGATATGCACAGTTGTTTGCTTCCCCCAGGTATTAATACATACTCTGAGTAAATTACTAAATAAAAAGTGATTTTATTAAATACAGACAGTAGGATTTAAGTGGTTCAAAGTAGTAACAGACAGAACAAAGTAAGTCACCAAGCAAAATAAAATAAATGCACAAATCTATGTCTAATCAAACTGAATACAGATAATTTCCTCACCAGTTCCAGAGTGCTCCCTTTTACAGGCTAATCTCCTTTTAGCCTGGGTCCAGCAATCGCTCACACCCCCTGTAGTTACTGTCCTTTGTTTCAGTCTCCTTCAAGTATCCTGGGGGTGGGGTGGAGAGGCTCCTTCTTTAGCCAGCTGAAGACAAAATGGAAGGGTCTCCCACGGGTTTAAATAGACTCTTGTGGGTGGGGACCCCCCTCCTCCCTCCTATGCAAAGTCCAGCTCCAAGATGGAGTTTTGGAGTCACCTGGGCAAGTCACGTGCCCCTGCATGACTCAGTCTTTACAGGCCGACGCCATTGTCCACGTGGTATCTTGCATCAGGAAGACTTCTTATGTGGATTGGAGCATTCCAAGATGCATTGTTCCCCAAGTGTTTCCTGATCAGGTACTTAACCTGGCGACTTCCTTCCTAAAGAAGCTGACCAAATGCCTCCCAAAGCTTACTTAGAAACCAAGCAAGCATACAGCCCATATTCTTAACCTCAAGTAGAAAATGATATATATATGTACAAATAGGATGAATAGATATAGTAGACCATAACCTTTACGGAGATATGTTACCTGGCACAGGCAGCACAAAACATATTCCAGTTATGTCATACATACATTTATAAGCACCCTCTCCCCATAAAGCCTTATGGGGTACACTGTCACACCCATCCCCTATCTAAGCCTCCCTGCTCCTTGTCCCCTGACTCCCTCCTAGGACCCTACCCCCTACCTGTCCCCTGACTGCCACAACCCTTATCCACACCCCTGCCCCCAGACAGACCCCTGGGACTCCCACGCCTATCCAACCACTCCCTGCCCCCTGACAGGACCCCCAGAACTCCCAACCCATAAAACCCCTGTTCCCTGCCTGCCCCAACCCCTCTCCACACCCCTGCTTCTTGACAGCCCCCCCCAGAACTCCCAACTCATCCAACCCCCCCAGCTCCTTGTCCCCTGACCATCCCCTCCAGAGCCCCCCCAACTGCCCCCCCAGGACCCTCCTTTCTCCCTGTCCCCTGACTCCCCAGACCCCTATCCACCCCCCGCCCCCTGACAAACCCTGGGACTCCCATGCCCCATCCAACTCCCCCTGCTCCCTGACTGCCCTCTCCAGAGACCCCCTCCCAGGGATCCCCCCCCCCTCCAACCCACCCTAGTCCCCGTCCCCTGACTGCCCCCACCCCTTATCCAATCTCCCTGGCCCCGGACCCCTTACCATGAGGCTTCTAGCAGCATGTTTGGCTCCGCGCAGAGCCAGACATGCAGTCCCGCGGGAGCGGGCAGCCTCGCCCCTCAGAATGCTGCACGCATGGCAGCATGGCTCCGGATGAGTGGGAAGCGTGTCTGCATCCCCGCGGAGCCAAACACTGCCCCGTGGGAGTGTGCAGCCACGGCCCCAGGGGAGGGGGGAAGGCATGGGAGGAGCCGGTGGCTTGCTGTGCTCGGCCGGGCACTCCAGCCCGGGAGCAGTGACCCCGCGGCTTGCCGCGCTGGGAAAGTGGGCCCATTTGCCCACCCCTGAATTAGGGTGTGCCTGGGCACACCCGGCACACCCCATGCACATGCCTATGATTATAATCCTACCCTCCAAAGTACTTGCAATCTCTCCCAGCTTGGTATCATCCACAAACTTTATAAGTGTACTCTCTATGCCATTATCTTAAATCAGGGATCAGCAACCTTTGGCATGCGGCTCACTAGGGTAAGCCCCCTGGCAGGCCGGGCCGGTTTGTTTACCTGCCACGTCTGCAGGTTTGGCCGATAGTGGCTCCCACTGGCCGCAGTTCGCCGCTCCAAGTCAATGGGGGCGGTGGAAAGCGGCAGCCAGCACATCTCTTGGCTCACGCCGCTTCCCGCAGCCCCCATTGGCCTGGAGCGGCGAACCGCAGGCAGTGAGAGCCGCGATCGGCCGAACCTGCGGACGCGGCAGGTAAACAAACCGGCCTGGCCCGCCAGGGTGCTTACCCTGGCGAGCTGCATGCCAAAGGTTGCCGATCCCTGATCTAAATCATTGATGAAGATAGTGAACAGAACCAGACCCAGATCTAATCTCTGCGGGACCCCACTCATTATGCCCTTCCAGCATGACTGTGAACCACTGATAACTACTCTGTGGGAATGGTTTTCCAAACAGTTTTGCACCCACTTTACAGTAGCTCCATCTAGTTTGCATTTCCCTAGTTTGTTTATGAGAAGGTCATGCGAGACAGTATCAAAAGCTTTACTAAAGTCAAAACATACCATGTCTACCACTTCCCCCCTATCCACAGGGCTTGTTACCCTATCAGGTTGGTTTGACATTATTTGTTCTTGACAAATCCATGCTGACTGTTATTTATCACCTTATTATCTTCTAGATGTTTGCAAATTGATTGCTTAATTATTTGCTCCATTATCTTTCCGGGTACAGAAGTTAAGCTGACTGGTCTGTAATTCCCCAGGTTGTCCTTATTTCCCTTTTTATAGACTGGCACTATATTTGCCCTTTTCCAATCTTCTGGAATCTTTCCTGTCTTCCATGACTTTTCAAAGATAATTACTAATGGCTCAGATATCTCCTCAGTCAGCAATTCGAGTATTCTAGGCAGAGCCGTCCCTAGGGCACGGCGAATCGGGGCAACCGCTCTGGGCCCCGCAGACTGGCGCAATTGGCTGGCGTGGTCAGTCCTGGAAGTGACAGATTTATCACTTCCACCCTGGGCCCCGCACCCTCCGCTAGGGACGGCCCTGATTCTAGGATGCATTTCATCAGGCCCTGGTGACTTTAAGACATCTAACTTGTCTAAGTAATTTTTACCTTGTTCTTTCCCTATTTTAGCCTCTGATCCTACTTCATTTTCACTGGCATTTACTAAGTTTCACCCTTAGAATTCTAGATTCTAGAGTTCCGCTACATTGTTCGTACATACCTAACCATATTACAGCTTCACTTTTTCCATCTCACCTTTTTATTTAAAAAAACAAACAAACTTGCCCTTTCCCCTCTTATGGCTTATGACGTACAGTGGAAAGACTGTCTTGCCTCAGGCTTTTCTACTTTTATTTCTCCTGTATCACGAGCATACCACGTCTATGAGAGACATAGAAAAATCATTGTTCTTGCCATAAGATTTGCCTTTCCTCTTCCCTCTCTTCCACCCTTCATTACTTTGTCACACAGATTTGCCTTGTGACTCTACTTTTTATTTCTCATACTTGGACACACAGAGACCTGCAGTGTGTGGTGATGACTAAATCATTATTCCATGGGTATCTAGCCTGACCTGTCTTTGTCATCTAGTGGTCTTTAAAAGTATGGAGTCTTTCAGTATCCAGGTATATTCCTCATTATTTATTGTGCCTTGTCCATCCATTTCTGACTTGCAACATTTTGCTCTTTGTTTTTAAAATTCCTGACTCAAATGTGAGCAAAGTTAATAATCTTGCAGATGTTCTACATCAAAACATATTATAGTTTTAAAACACAGTAAAAGGTTGTTTTTTTCTATTTATATTAATCTTCATTTGCACACCTTCAGGCTTTTAGCAGATAGTATCACTTTATTTTCATTAAGGCAGAAGTGGACCCTGACAGCTAACCCGGGTGTGGACTGACTGTGTACCAGTTCCTGAAGATTCTTGGCTTTTTAAAAAGTTGTTCTGTCTTAGTCCAAATCTCTCTTGCTCTTTTTGTGGGTCTGCTCATCTGTCACTGAATATTATTATAATTAATTATTTTTATTAACTTGCTCCTAGAGAGAACCGGCCCAGCTGAGATCAAGGCCCCATCAAAGCACTGCACAAGCACAGAGTAAGAAAGTCCCTGCCCCAACAGCTGACCATCTAAACAGTCAGGGCAGATAGAGGGCAGGAGGGGAAACAGAGGCATATGGAGGTGAAGTGACTTGCCCAAGGTCAGAGGCAGAGCTATGAATAGAACTCAGATCATCTGACTCTCTGGATGAAATCCCAGCCCCACTGAACTCAATGAGCTTTGCTGTTGAGTTGAATGTAGCCAGCATTTCACTAGATTGTGTTCCGTCCACAAGACCATACTGCAAGATCCTTTGTCTGCCACTAAGTAGAAATGCTGATACCTTTGGCTGAGACTTGTGTTTTTCACGCTCCCTCCCGTCTCATCTTTCCTCCTCCCTTTCTCCTCCTCTACTGTCAGCTTTCTCCCTGTTCCTCTTCCACGCTTTTGCCTTTCCCCTTCATTTAAAAATATTTTAATTTTTAGTTAAAGAAGAAAGTCAAAGTATGAATTTCACCAATATTTTTTGGTAACGAGCCGGGTTAAGTATCTTGGTGTCACTTTCAGTCACACCATTTCTCTAGAAAACCACAGGCTTTTTTGTTTTCATGAGATTCACAGACATCTCCTCTGCTTGCTCAGCCAATACCCCACTGGTCTCATGACTGCCTCACTACAGCTAGGCAGCATGATCTTGTGATCATGAAGCTCAACTAATGTAATCCCCTTTTAGCAGGGCTTCTTTAGCAGTCCCTTGCAGCCTGTTCGGAATGCAGAAGCATGCTAGCTCACTGGCTTGAGCAGACACGATTATACGGGGCTCAAGCCTGAAAGTTGCTAAGTGCTTTGGTCTGATCCAGCAAAGCATTTAAGCAAGCACTTAACTTCAAGCAAGTGAACAGTCCTAATCAATGGAGCTACTCACAAGCTTAATGTTAAGCATCTGCTTAAGTGCTTTGTTGGACTGGGGCCATAGCACTCAGCACCTTTCAGGATCAAGCCCATTCTCCCCCACCACTGGCACAGTTGGTTTTTTTTAAATCCTAAATGCTAAGCTCTGGCTATGACTGAGCCCTCGTTTTGCAAGTCTCCTCCTGGTATAATAGGTACATGCATTCTGCCACCACCTGTTTTCTATGGATTTGGGGGTTGTATTTGCTTTTGTGTTTCCAGGCATCCGTCTTAGAACATATCCCCAATTTCTTATCAAGGCCTATTTTAATGGTGTCTCTTATTATGCCCACTATGCTAATATTTCATACTGTTGCCACCCTCTTTCTGGCTTGGACTTGCTCATTCGTGTTTTGTATTTTGAATTTTAAGAGGTGGGATTTGTATGATGTATATATTGCATTTTAACTGTTTTTATGGTGTTGTACAGTGCCCTGGTGAACAATTCATCTTTGCTTTAAGGGCGTGATACTGGAATGGAGTTTCTCATTCATTTTTAGTTCAAAGTAAATATTCTTTTGTCTTCCAGGATGAAACAGACACCAACACATTGGTCAAATAACACAGCGCTGAGTAACTGGAACTTCCACTGGGAGCCTGGAAAGCGAAAAACAGTTACTAACAGTCTTTAAAACAGCATTAAAGGTTGCCAACTTGAGTTCATGCTCCCCCCCCCCCGCGCTTTCTTGAAAAATATCATTTTGAAATTAAACTCTCTGGCTGGGTGAGGGAGATAGGGTATAGTATAGCACAGAGATCGGCAACCTCTGGCACCCTGGTGGGCCGGGCCAGTTTGTTTATCTGCCACGTCCACAGGTTCGGGCGATTGCGGCTGGCCGCAGTTCGCCGCTCTAGAGCAATGGGGGCAGTGGGATGCGGCGGCCAGCACATCCCTCGGCTTACCCTGCTTACCCTGGTGAGCCGTGTGCCAAAGGTTGCCGATCTCTGGTCTAGGATGATGAATTCTAGGAATGGGCAAGAAACTAGTGAGAATTTCAAAATTGTGTTCCTTAACCAACAGCTAAATAGCAGCTCACAGAACAGCAAGCCAGATGCATTTTTCTAGAATTTAGGGCCAAGATTTTCCAAAGTAACTAGTGATTTTAAGTGTTTCAATTTTTGTATGCTCAAATTGACACACCATAAAGAGATCTGACCTAGAAACTGCTGAAAATCAGGGCTGTGTGCGGCATTTCTAACTAGGCATGCAAAATCACTAGTTACTTGTGAAGTTTTGGCCTTTTTTTTTAAGCTTTCGGTTTACCCAACATTCCTTCTTACTGCATTTGTTAACTTAAAAAAAAAAGAGTTATAGAACATTCATTTCCCTTCAATAGGTCTGAACCCTTTGTCCTCCACCCAAAACAGTGTTAACTGAACAGACAATGATTAGAAACAAAACACTTCTTGCTGTTGTTCCCTTCTCCTGCCCTTTTGTGACAGATTTATGTTCCCAATTTGCCTGTGGCATTAGGTTATCAGGCTGAGGCCGCAGGATTTTTAGGGACGGAGATGAAGAGCACACCAAGTGTTTAAATTTTAAAGCTTTATTAATAAAATAATAAAATAATAGCGGAGAGTGCTGGGGATTTTTTATGTTATTTAGAGGAAGGAAAAAGCAAAGCATTAATGCCCCAAGCTTTAACCCATTTTTATACGTACATTTGCACTACCCGAGGCTGGCCAAGCCTGAGCGTAACATAAGAAGAAGGGAGGGGAGGGGAGAGGGGAGTTTTTGTTTTGTGCACGGGTTGTTTAGAGTTTGTTGTGATTTTTTATTTGCTTTGGCATTTGGGAGGGTTTTTAAGTTTGGGGGTTTTTTGGGGTGTTTTTGTTTAGAGCTTTTTGGTTTTGGTGCTTTTTGTATTAGTTTAAATTGACTTTTTGTGAGGTTTTTTTAGCTTTTTTTAAAACATACCGGAGGCCGTGAGACGGTTATTTTTTGTTGTTGTTGATTTTGTTGTTTTATTTTATTTTATTTTGTTGTTGGGTTTTTTTGTAATTTTTTTAGCTTTTTTTTTTATGGCTGGTTGGGGGGGATGGATTTTTTATTTTATTTTGGGGGGGGCAGGTAGCAGAGTGCGTGCAATGGCCTTGGGCTGGAGTTAGCTTTTTATTTTTGGGTGTAGCTGGAACATGAAGTTAATTTGGTGCAGCTTTTTTTAGATTAAATGTGTGCTGCAACATTGTAAAGGAGGAGGCATTTGTTTGGAATACAGTTAGTTGTTTTTGGGTGTGCATTAAGGGCAGGAACACATCGGGTGTAATTTATGAAAAATTAAACACAACATAGTTAGAGATATTAACCATATTTTGCATAACCGCGGGCCAATGCACCGAAAAATTTTGTGCCTGAGAGTGTAACCGCAAATTAAGGGGCACCCTGGCGTAGGTGGTCCTCCAAACACACACAGAGGTATTGGTAAACACATGGGCCTTAGTGGGGGCGTATTTCGATGCCTCCCCTTTCTAGTAGATGTGTTGATTTACCTTATAAAAGCGGCTTGGCAGTGCCTTTTTTTTTACACCTTATTTGAGGGGGCTTTATAGGCCACAGCTGCCAAGTGTTGCCCTTTGCAATTCATATGTGCTGATAGTTAGAAGATGTAGTTAGCACATACCACTTAGCCATGTTATTGGGAGGCACCACCTTTTACATGTTGCGATGGACCTCCCAGTCCCAGAGGCAGCCTTCCCAAAGGCCTGGTTGGATTTTTATGGCAGGGGCCCTTCTGGGTTAATTCCAATTGGGATTTAATCGGGGAGGGATACGCAGGGCCACGGGACCTGAGGCTTTTGGCAGGGGGCGGCCCCTGGAAAAATACCCAGGTAATACGTGATGCCACATTTTAAGGATGCTAAGCCACAATTGCCCCGCACCAGTGGATAATTGACCTTTTTTTTAACCATGGCCAATTTTGAACAGTGGTAAAATTAACAAAGAAGGACAAAAGCGTTGGACACTCGAGGATTTTTATAGATATGTGCTACCATAGATACATTGTATTACAGTAATACATTTTGAGGCCTGAAGCAGCAAGAGCGGTGCCACCACTTTTGTTTAGGATGTTAAGGGCCTTTTGCTATTACTGCCTGGTTTTGTTAACAGAGCAAAAAAAAAGAAAAAGAAAGAACACTGTAAATGTTTTTTACTGGGGAAACTGAGGCACGGAGGATAAATTTTGTACATTATTAGTTTTTTTGCTTTGGCCCTTTTGCCATTATGCCCTTAGGGCTTTTAACCTGGTTTTTAATTTTTTTGTTTGCTGCCTGCCTGCTTGGCTGGGCCCGATCCTGTTTTTCTTGTTGAACCGTTTTTTTTTTATGGGCACAGGCTTTGTTTCACTACCAGTTTAGCAAGGGGGTGGGCTTCTTAACTAGCCCCCACCCATCCTGGTCCCTTTCCTCTTCATAATTACCCCATGGGGTGCTCTCCTCGTAGTTGGGGTTACCTTCTCCTCCTTTACCCACTGAACCTTTTCTTGGTCTTCATGAGGGCCGCTATAGGGGTGCAACAAGGTTCCGCGCAAAATTGAGGATCCTCACAAAGGGAGAGATCAAAGCCCTCACAAGGGTCACCCGAATCATCCCCCGTGAGGCTCGCCACCTGGACCGAACGCACGGCCAATTGACGTTTTAAATGTTTAATATTTTTTTATGGCGAGCACACTGCCGTTGCGGTGTATGCTGGGCACGAATGGTTAAGTTTTTGACGAGTCCCTGAAGGACCAGTACTTGCTTAGCCAGTGCTTCCAGGCGGGAGCATTTTGCCTTTTTCGCCTGGAAGTTCTGTCTTAAGGCTTGCAACTTGTTTTGGGCATAGGCTTGGGTTGTAGCCTCGTTAGTAATTTGCACTTTTAGTTGCTCAATTTTTACCAGCTTTTGGGTACACACCTCCTCCCTTCCTCCTAACTCCTCTTTCTGTCCCGACAACATTTGATACCACATGGCTGCTGCAGTCCAAATTAATCCCACAGCTTCCCCTAGGTTTTTACCCTTTTGCTTTTTTTACACGGAACCCCAGGGATTGTATCCCACCTTGGCGAGAGCCCTCTCCAGCCGGGAGAGGTCCTCATCCCCCTTTGAAAGAGGCAGCAGGGTTCCGTCCCTCTTTGCTGCCTCCCCCGTGGCTCAGTCCTCAGGTCCACCTGCCTCCCGGGACACCAGCAGGCCGTGCAGCCGGACTACCGTGTCCGCGTTCCCTAATGCCCATGCATCCAGCCTTGAACCCATCGTTGATGCCATCACCCACGACTATGGGACTCCCGAGTCCGCAGCTGTACCCTTCTGTTTTCTGAACACGTTATTACAATTTGTTAGGAACACTTTTAAGGTTTTTTTAATTACTCGAGATTTTACACTGCCCATACCGACCGGTACCGGGGCTTACAATGTTCACCCCCTGGGCTGGAGGGAGAGACACTAAGCCTCCTTCCGTATTACTTGGTTCAATACCACTGAGGGTCCATACACCAAAAACCTTTCCCGGGCATAGCGAGACACCCTATGTTCTTCTCTTTAATTTAGGCATGCTATGGTTTAGGATGTATGCACCAAGGATTATATGCGTGGAGCGAGACTCCCTGAGTCCTCCTCCCATTACCCGGGATTTCTACAACCCGGGGGTATACCCACCTGCACCCTATTCCCGCCAACCAATTTTTTTTTGACCTTGTTGTTTTACTTTTTTTTGCGGTCTCTGCAATTTTTTTAGCTTTTTTTTTTTATGGCTGGTCGGGGGATGGGGTGGACTCCCCCCTTCTTTCTTGGCAGGTAGCAGAGTGCGTGCAATGGCCTTGGGCTGGAGTTAGCTTTTTATTTTGGGGTGTAGCTGGAACATTAAGTTAACCCTTTTTTTCCCCCCTCTTTGGCCTTTTGTGGCCTGTAAACAAACCTTTTTTTCCACACTCACATCTTTAACCCTTTCCAAAATGCCTTGCGATGCTTGCAACAGCGTTAGCAACACACAATGCTGATTTGCCTCCCCAGGGGACCCCCTGAGGGAGGGAGCCACTGGGTTATGACACTTTGTCTATACATTGACTCTCTTTGCTGGTCTTCTGTGCAGAGAACTTGGGCTTCATGCTGCTTGTTTGACTCGTGTGGTTTCATGTTGACTTTTAGGATATGTTATGTTTTAGTATCATGTTATTTTAGTGAGGATAATACAAAATCATTTGCTGGCACTGCTACTACAATAGTTATAGATGGTGGAACCATTTTTGCAGATTGAAGAATAACATAACCCTATCCTAGGCAAGTGTCTTGAAGGGAAGATTAGACCATTTTAACAGGACTTCCTGGGTTCATTCAGTGCTGTGCCTCAGCATCTCATTTTAACTATGCTTTGGTCCCCATAGCTTTGATATTTTATTTCTGAAGGTTTCTTTGGAGTTTCTGTTTCTTCATGGGGGTGAACAGGAGAATTTGGTAATTTTTAAATGGCATTTTCATATTATTTAAATGTATGCCAGAAGGACTCAGGGTCTAAGCAGGGCCGGCTCCAGGCACCAGCTTAACAAGCAGGTGCTTGGGGCGGCCAAGGGAGAGGGGCGGCACCTGTGGCAATTCGGGGGTGGGAAGTCCCTCACTCCCTCTAGGAGCGAAGGACCTGCCGCTGAACTGCCGCCGCCGATCGCGGCTTTTTATTTTTCCCCCCAATTGCCGCCGCCGGTCGCAATTGCGATCGCGGCTTTTTTTTTTTTTTTTTTTTTTTTTTGCTTGGGGCGGCAGAAATGCTGGCGCCGGCCCTGGGTCTAAGGTATCCTCAGGTTGTGACACCCGATATGGACTGATTCTCCCTCCCCCATTCTCATCCCCCACTGGAGCAGTGATCTATAATTGAGCTTTGTGTCATAAGTATAATGTCAATTAGTATCAAACAAGCCTTGCACTTTCAGTGAGAGTTCCTTCGCTTTTTTCCTTAATTAATGGAAATTACTGTCTTTTGTATTTAGTTGGTTATATAGTTAGGGATTTCTTTAATACTCTGTTGAGGACCTTAGCAGTGAGGTTGATATCATTTGCAGTTTGGTTATAGTGTTTCTTCAGGAATATATTAATTAGAAATTCTGTGACCAAGATCTGCAGGAATTTTTGCATTTCTTTGGAATTCTGTGTTCAGATTTCTTGAGACACCGAAGAGGTAACTTGGTGATTTGCAGAGATTTGTGCTGTTTAAAGATGTAGTAGTATGGTTAGCCTGAAGTAATGTACAAAGAAAAATACTTGGCTGCTTCTGAAGTTTGCAACAGTATAGTCCAGGAATGAAATAGTTTCCCTAACATTCTTGACAGCCTATTGAACTAAGGAAACATGAGTATTTGTTTTCCGTGAGTTTTTGGTAAAAAGCATGCGTCAGCCAAATGTTATTCTTCAATATATAATGTAGCAACACCCACATCAGAAGAATCACCCACATAATTTCAGTACATGAATAATAACTCTAATGTTATTGCTTGCTAGAATTAGCCCTTTGTTCATACTCTACAGGTGCAGGTGCAAAGAATCTGCAAATAAGAGCAATGCACTGTCTGCATAGCGCAAACGTTGTGACTTAAAAGAATAATCTTTCAGTGTGGCCATCAAATTCAGCTGTTTGCTCTGTGGAGCTGACATCCATGAGATGGTTTGGTTTTCAACAGTTGAGTGCATCCACATAATGTAGTTTATTCCTCATGTGTTGCCTGCTTCAAGTATTAATGTTCATTCACTTGAGAAGTTCATGAACACTTAGGTTTACAACATAGATACTGAGGTATAGTGCATTCAACTTATCTGCCTGGCTCTGGGACTATTGTGGTAGTATACATTAACCTGTTTTGCACTTGAAAAGATACCCAAACACTCATTTTAATGTTTCAGTGGATTTTGTGGAAAAAAGGGGGAAGGAGGAGAGAGATTCATGTGTATTAAAGAATATGCAGTATGTTAAGGTGAGCGTCAGAATTCTTGTATGAAGTCAGGGTCATTGTGATTTTCTTCAAACCTGGGGTATAAACATGCTTTCTTCTAAAAATCCTGAAAAAGCCTACTATGAAATGAGGCACAAAACATATAAATGCATGTTCACACCTTTAATGTAAAATAAAAGGCACACATTGTTCAAAATGAAGAGCCTGCAACTCTAAGTAAAACACACAAATCCAATACTCCAGTCCCCTAACTAATTAGGTCCTCTATTCCTTTGTATCTGCAGATACTGAGACAATTACCAACTTTTTAATTTTTTTTTTTAGCATTTAGCTTATTACAGAATTTGCACCAAGCCACTCTGGAATGTGCTAACCACACACACTATTGGAGCTGAGCTGACTGGACACCTTTTAAAATTGACAGAATTCTGAATTCAACTGTCTACAATTCTGCTCCCACAGATTTCCCCCAGTTTGCATGCAGTGAACTCTTATACATAGATTTTGAGGTAGAACTCTGGAAGAAAGTCAATTATTAATGCTAGAAGAGAAAAGCATGCAGATTGTTTTCCCACTAGCCACATTACCTTTGCACAGGAGGAAAAGCAGTGGTGAGGTCTCCTATCTCATGTCAGTCTGTAGTGTTTTGGACAATGACAATGGGTATCAGCAGTGAGCATATATTGTCATTGCATTCAGGCACCATCAAGCATTCATAGTCACTGAGACACCCACACAAATACTGATAGACCAGACAAAGAAAGGAAATAATCATCTGGTAACATGCAGGAAAAAGAATGTGTGTGGAAGAGAAAGGAAAGAGAAATTAGTTTTCTATGTTGGAAGAAAAACTATAAATTGGAGACTTGCATACCATTACAAGAAGGATTCTGGTGTAGTTCTTATTTCCTCTTTTTCTTTCTCTTCCCCATTTCTTCTTGATGTTCTTTCTTTGTTAACTCTTGCAACATTGGCCATAGTTAAGTGGTGTTTACACATAACATTCAGTGAAAGGAAACAAATCATTGGCAAACAGAGCAATAAGAATAAGTTCCATATGTATAAGTGGAACATTCACTTGCAAAACAGCATGCTCTGCCTGCAGTACAGGATATAAAGGGCAAGATGTTCAGTGGCTGGTGCATGTGCATACATGAAGTATGTAAAACACATACACATCTGGACCCGTTTCATAACCCTACTTGTCCTTACAGCTAAGATGGAAAATACCAGAGAAAATACACACCATTAGCAGTAGAGCTGCAGATGCTGAAAGGGGTGTGAGTGCCTCTTCTGAGTGGCCCATCCATACAAAACCAAGACTCCCTCACAATAGAAAGTGTGCATGTATTTCACTAACGATTGGCACTTAGGTACAGTGGTGATGGGTGCCAGTATAAGAACCTAGATAAATAAGTGAAGGCACAGCCTCTCATGCCGGTAGACAATGGCCAACAACTCTAGACTAGACATTTGTCTTTAAAATAGTCTGTTGTTCCCCATGGATAACCACTCTTTTCTACCAGCAAGAGGGACTTGCTGTACCCCAGTCAGAGGACACTACACAGTCCTTCCTTCAAACTAAAACCAACATACTCAGCCCATGTACTTACTAAATACATTTGCCTGCTATTCCTTCAGGACCCAGTTAAGATAGATATCTGTAGGGGCTTTAATTTCAGTCCACTCACACTCACTACCTCAACTTTGAAGAAGCTGCACCAGTTTATACCAGCTCAGGATCTGGCTCATAACCTTTTAAAACAATTATTTAAAATTAGAAATAAGAGAAACATAAAAATAATAAATAACAGAATATGAAAGAATCTAGTTTGACAGGGAAGGTAACAGCCATTCCAGGATATATTTATTGAAAAGCAGAGTAAATAAACATCAGCTGAAGGAGTTAAGGCCAAGTGACTCACTGTTGACTTGTTTTCCATGCTAATCTGCGCATGTGTCAATACTTGCAGACTCATTCCAAGAAATACATGGCAGGATGCAAAACTCAGAGTGGGGAAGCATGAAAGAAGTAGTATGCCATAAATAACTAATCACTTTACAAGAGAATGGTCAAGAGATATTTGCAGTCTGTGCAGATCTCCAGAGAACTTCTGCAAACTAGTTATGACATTACAAGTGACTTTTGTTCCTACAAACTTCTCTGCTCAAACTTGTGAAGAATCGCCTTCAAACTAATGTCTGTCAACAGAGCTCAGATGACCTATTGCTGCTGGCCAGTGAAGCTAAGCAAACTATAGACAGATTTTAGCTGGATCTGTGATTTGTTCTGAACTTGGTGTACTGATGCTTTCATACTCAATGGTTTTAGTTGTCCACATTTTATGTAATCTTAATTTTAAAGTATCAGAAAAGAAGTTTGTGCAATTTGGTTAATTTATTTGGGTTATCATATATATTTGATCTCTTAATATCATTCGATTTCATATTCAAACAGACAGGAATATGAAGCAATAATAAGATGAATGAGTCTGTGACAGTGTACCCCATAAGGCTTTATGGGGGGAGTGCTTATAAATGTATGTATGATATAACTGGAATAGGGTTTTGCTACATATGCCATGTAACATATCTATGTAAAGGTTATGATCCACTGGTTGTGTTCATCCTAGTTGTATGCAGGCACCATTTGTGTGTTCAAAGTTATGAACATTGGCTGTATAATTGCTTGATTTCTAAGTAGACTTAGTTAGAACATTTGCAAAAAGAACAGGAGTACTTGTGGCACCTTAGAGACTAACAAATTTATTAGCGCATAAGCTTTCGTGGGCTACAGCCCACTTCTTCGGATGCATATCTTAGAACATTTGGTCACTTCTTGGGAAAGGAATGTGCAAATTAGGTGCTCAATCAGGAAGCACTTAACAGACAAAAGAGCTTGGAAGACTCCAATCCACATAAGAAGTCTACCTGAGGACGTTCAAAGTAGCATGTGGGTAATGGCTGCTACCTGCAAGTCCTAAGTCATGCATGAGCATGTGACTTGCCCATGTGATTCCAAATCTCCACATTGTGACTGGATTCTACACAGGGTGAGGAGGGGGACTCCACCCACAAGAGAAAGTCTATTTAAACCCCTGGGAAACCCCTCCATTTTGTCTTCAGCTGGCTAAACTAGGAGCCTCTCCACCCTCCAGAATACTTGGAAGAAACTGGAACAAAGGGGTGTGAGTGATTGCTGGACCCAGGCTAAAAGGAGATTAGTCTGTAAAAGGGAGCATTCTGGAACTGGTGAGGATCTTATCTGTATTTAGTTTGATTAGACATAGATTTGCGCATTTTATTTTACTTGGTGACTTACTTTGTTCTGTCTGTTACTACTTGAAACCACTTAAATCCTACTTTCTGTATTTAATAAAATCACTTTTTACTTATTAACTCAGAGTATGTATTAATACCTGGGGGAGCAAACAACTGTGCATATCTCTCTAGCAGTGTTATAGAGGGTAAAAAATTTGAGTTTACCCTGCATAAGCTTTATACAGGATAAAATGGATTTATTTGGGTTTAGACCCCATTGGGAGTTGGGCATCTGAGTGCTAAAGACAAGCACACTTCTGTGAGCTGTTTTCGGGTAAACTTGCAGCTTTGGGACAAGTGATTCAGACCCTGGATCTGTGTTAGAGCCAGACGGGAGTGGCTGGCTCAGCAAGACAAGGTGCTGGAGTCCTGAGCTGGCAGGGAAAACAGGAATAGAAGTAGTCTTGGCACATCGGCTGGCAGCTCCCAGGGGGGTTTCTGTGATCCAACCCATCACAGAGTCAAAATAATAATTTTTAAAGTTAATACATTTGCAATTATATTCCTCCAATTATATCTGCCAGACAGTCCTCATCTCAGTATGTATGTAGGGTCATCTCAACACCTTCCCCTGTATACGCTTGTATCAAGTACTGTCTTAAAAAATGTCTGTGTCTGTGCCAATGTTGTGCTGCATCCATTCCCTCAGATCCTGGAGATCCAATGATACTGAAGGGTAAGCAGAGGGCATGGACAGGAAGAGCTAGAATTCATGGGCAGGGATTAGAGCAGGGGTAGGCAACCTATGGCACGGGTGCCAAAGGCGGCGCACAAGCTGATTTTCAGTGGCACTCACACTGCCTGGGTCCTGGCCACCAGTCTGGGGGGCTCTGCATTTTAATTTAATTTTAAATGAAGCTTCTTAAACATTTTAAAAACTTTATTTACTTTACATATAACAATAGTTTAGTTATATATTATAAACTTATAGAAAGAGACCTTCTAAAAACGTTAAAATGTATGATTGGCACACAAAACCTTAAATTAGAGTGAATAAATGAAGACTCGGCACACCACTTCTGAAAGGTTGCCGACCCCTGGATTAGAGGAAATAATTGGATCTCAGTATGACTGGTTGATATCAATGCATCTCTTTGCTCCTTGCTCTCCACTGGCAGGTGAAATATAATTGGCACAGTCCCCGTGCTGCCATTGGCTCCTCAGTCAGCTGCATGTTTGAGACCCCACTGACAGAGGTTACAAAATGCACACTCAACACTGCTGCTGTTGTTGAGATCAGCCACCACTTCATAACTTATGAGGCTTTAGAGGCCACAATTCATGTAATGTCCATGGCGGTTCTTCACTATCTCCCTTCTTTGAGCTACATCCCATTTATTTATTTAGCATTGGGGCTCTGCTGTATTTAAGTGCTGGCTGAGAAATGTACCTCAGTGTGGCATTTCTCCTCCACATAGTGCCCTCTCCCCCCACCCTTATCCGTTTCTGTGATTCGGGCCTTGGTGCTCTGTTCTGTGTGGTGCAAGGGGTGGGAAACATGGATCACAGTGGCAAGTGCAAGAGACAGGACATAGCAACACAAGAATGACCTGAATGAATGCATCTCTGGGTTGCTTCTCCAGTTCAAAATACTCAGAGAAATGGGAAATAAAAGGCATATCACAAAGGTGAGCTGGCTGGTAATTATACCCTAAACTTTACATAGTAATAAAGTAAAAACGTGGAAAAACCATCTTCTAGGCCAGGAATATAACAACACAGATTGATTATATTCAACAGTCACCAGTATGTATACTATGTGCTTTATAGCAATTCTGGAGACTCTATATTGCTGAATGTGAGCCTCTGACTTGTCATAGTGAGTTTTACCAACAGTTAACTGTATTTGTTAGCGAGTCCTAGGAAAGTCATTGTTAGAAAGATCTATTTAAATATACCCAATGGGCCTGATTCGATCTCTCACTAGATTTGAAACGGTGGGATTCCATTAACTTCAGTGGGATTACTGCTGATTTACATTGTTGTAAAAGATCAGATTTGGGTCCTATGGATAGGACTTACAGAAGTGCTCAATGCTCATCTAATTGTGCTAGTTTAAAGTCAATAGTAAAGCTCTCGCTGACTTCCCTGAGAGAAGTTAGGCCAATACTGATTACTCCTGAGTAATATATTTTCATCCTTTCTAATCGCTTATCTCATTGAGATACACAACGGGCATTCATTCAGCAAGCTGTGCTGCCTGTGCCAGTTGAACCAATACAAAGAGCAATAGCCCGAAGAGTAAACAGAATGATGATGATCTGAACATAAAACATAAGGCTCGATCAAGTTGTGTGCCAACAGGAAAAAAAGTAAGCTCGAATGGGAGGAAGGAAAAAGCTAGTTTGAGAACCTATTGATGGAAATAAATGTGAAATCCTGAACACTTTAATACATATTGTCACATTAATCTGCATGCGGACAATCCTCCAGTGTAGATTCAGGGGAAATTCCCACTTATGTCATATAAGGTATTAAGATTTGAGCCATAGAGTAAGGGGGGGCTGCAGTCTTCCCTGAGTTCCAAGGTAATTCTTGTGTATAGGATATTTTATGCTAATGTTTTTATTTAGTATTTTAAACTTGGGGAGGGGAAACTGAAAAAACCCTTCTATTCAGGACTTAAACCCCTGGAATGATGTCACATGTCCAAGAAGTCACTTCATTAGATAATGAATTTCAGTTCATACCCAAAAAGTTTTCTTGAATCCTACTTTCTTCAAAGCGTACTATATGATTATACTTATTTGGGTTATTATGCAAACAAATGTGATGCACAACAAGGAACAATTCATTGAAATAGTATTTCCCTGCCTACCATATCAATGAGAAGTATATCTACTTTACTTTCCATGTGTATCAGCTGTCTTTCGATGGCTAACTTTGAGTTGTTATTATTGGATGAATTTAACTTTGCAACTTTTATATTTTACTTGAACACATACAGAAACATAGGAATTTCCTAAGTGAAAACGTATTTATGAAAGTTTGATTCATGTTCCTCATGGCCTCTCAGTCAGTCACGCACAAACAGAGGATGGTGGTGTATTTTCATACAGAAAAGATGTAAAGGACCAAACTTTCATCTTAACGTTAACTAAGTGTCAAACCCCAGCGGTTCAGTTTGGGGACCCCAATTATAGGGCACATAGACATCTAAATCCCTAATTATACTTCCAAATCAGGGCTAGAGACTTCTACCATATATGACCTAAACTACAGGCATAAATAATTCTGTTTGCAAAACTGGCTGCCGTTATTTGTAGCCACAAAATATTTTGAAGTAAAATCTGGACCATAACCTCTGCCACCTACAGAATAAATTCAATGGATGAGTCTATAAATGAATTATCTACAGAATTATTTGATCAGTGTTTATGCCAGATTTTGAGAGACAAGTACACTAATTATTATTATTTATCTTACAGTCCTCTTCAGGCAAAACTTCCACAGAAGTTGACTCCAAGATTTGGCTCATCATCATTAAGATCATATTGGTATAAATTACTGTCATAGCCTCAGGCCACTATGAAAAATTTCTCATACTGGCTGAGTCACCCAGAGGCTCTCCAAGGATTCCAGATTCATTTTCACAGTTGAAGTGTGTAATGCATATTACAACAGTGCTATAAAAAAGTATTGGAAAGACAAGGTAGGTGAAGTAATACCTTTTATTGGACCAACTTCTGTTAGTGAAAGAGACACGCTGTCAAGCTACTCAGAGCCCAGGCCTGAAGAAGATCTCTGTGTAGCTTGAAAGCTTGTCTCTTTCATCAACAGAAGTTGGTCCAATAAAAGATACCTCACCCATCTTGTCTCTCTAATATCCTTGGACCAACAAGGCTACAACAACACTGCAAATAAAAAAAGTATGTACATATAAACTGTTTGTAGAGTTAATAAAAAGCAAGAGCTCCATCTACTGGTATGCAGAGTTGACTAGTGTTATGTTTCTATGTTCAATAAAGTTGTTGTTGTACCATACACAGTTTAAGCCAGAGTGCATATGTTCACTCAGTTTTGGAACTCAGCCAAGCCCTTGATAACATGCTGCAGCTGTGAAAGTGCTAGAGAAAACCTATAGTGGTAATACTTACACTTAGGGTGACCAGACAACAAATGTGAAAAATCGGGACCGGGGTGGGGGTTAATAGGAGTCTATATAAGAAAAAGACCCAAAAAACGGGACTGTCCCTATAAAATCGGGATATCTGGTCACCCTACTTACACTACACAGATGTCTCTAACTTCAAGGCACCTTACAAACATTAATCAGACCTTGCCATAAACTTGTCATATAGAGTAATGGGTACATTTTACAGATGTGGAATATATTTGGGATCATGTGCAAATTGATGTTCAGAGTCCTTCTAAGCTATCATGCAAACATACTGAGATATAGCATGGCCAGAGGGCAGCAGGAGAGTGATCGATGGGAGATATGTAAGCCCCAGGATGATGAGAGCCTTATTCCCTGTAGAGGCAAGAGAGGCTGCTACAGATTAGAGCACCTGAAACCAATTAAGCCAATTAGAACACCTGAAGCCAGTCACCTGATAAAAAAAACCCTGCTTCAATCAGACAGTTGGAGGAGTTGAAGCAGAGTGGTTTGGTGTTGGAGTGGTGAGAAGTGTTGTGGCAGGCCAGGAGCCTAAGACCCTAGGTAAAGGGAAACCTGGCTTGAGCAGAGGGACTCCACAGACACAAGGGGTTGGGAGAAACTTGGCCCAAGTGGAGAGAGGGCAGGAATGACAGTTGGAGAAGATCAGGTGTACCATTGCCCTCCACACTATGTACAGCCTCTTGCTGCCTAGTTCAATATAGCATGGGTTGAGGGAACACCTGTCTCCCGGCTAACATAGTCTCTCAAAATAAAAGCTGTGTCTTTTAAGGGCAGGGAGTATTTTTCTACTATTGTTCCTTTAAGAAAAGCCTGGGCAAGGGGACTTGAAAAGAAATAATAGATAAGTAGGGAGGTGCAGGGTTGTCAAGGGCCTTGAATGCAAGGACAGTAAGTTTTAATGTGATGCAGTGAAGTAGTAGCCCAAAGAGGGAATTAAAGAAGCCGACATGTTCCGAATGACAGGCCTAGAAGATGTTCTTAGCAGCTGTGTTTTGAATGGACTGGATGGAGGTGACGTGACTGTCAGGGAGGTCAGAAAGGAGGTGGCTGCAGTAACTAAAAGGGGACATAAAAGGGTGGATAAAAATGATGATTTTGTAAGAAAAAATACAAATTTATTGTATTGATTTAAATCCACTGGCTCTGTGGATGAGGGGGAAGCAGTGGATGAGGGGGGAGCAGTGGATGTGTTATTCCTTGACTTTAGCAAAGCTTTTGATATGGTCTCCCACAGTATTCTTGCCAGCAAGTTAAAGAAGTATGGATTGGATTAATGGACTATAAGCTGGCTAGATCATCGGGCTCAACAGGTAGTGATCAATGGCTCCATGTCTAGTTGGCAGCTGGTATTAAGTGGAGTGCCCCAAGGGTCGGTCCTGGGGCCGGTTTTGTTCAATATCTTCATTAATGATCTGGAGGATGGCGTGGACTGTACCCTCAGCAAGTTTGCAGATGACACTAAACTAGGAAGAGTGGTAGATACATGGGAGGTACAGATGGGATACAGAGGGACTTAGACAAATTAGAGGATTCAGCCAAAAGAAATCTGATGCGGTTCAACAAGGACAAGTGCAGAGTCCTGCACTTAGGATGGAAGAATCCAGTGCGCTGCTACAGACTAGGGACTGAATGGCTAGGCAGCAGAGTTCTGCAGAAAAGGACCTAGGGGTTACAGTGGATGAGAAACTGGATATGAGTCAACAGTGTGCCCTTGTTGCCAAGAAGGCTAACGGCATTTTGGGCTGTATAAGTAGGGGCATTGCCAGCAGATCGAGGGACGTGATCATTCCCCTCTATTTGACGTTGGTGAAGCCTCATCTGGAGTACTGTGTCCTGTTTTGGGTCCCACACTAAAGAAGGATGTGGAAAAACTGGAAAGAGTCCAGGGGAGGGCAACAAAAATGATTAGGGGGCTGGAGCACATGACTTATGAGGAGAGGCTGAGGGAACTGGGATTGTTTAGTCTGCAGAAGAGAAGAATGAGGGGGGATTTGATAGCTGCTTTCAACTACCTGAAAGGGGGTTCCAAAGAGGATGGATCTAGACTATTCTCAGGTTGTAGCAGATGACAGAACAAGGAGTAATGGTCTCAAGTTGCAGTGGGGGAGGTTTAGGTTGGATATTAGGAAAAACTTTTTCACTAGGAGAGTGGTGAAGCACTGGAATGGGTTACCTAGGGAGGTGGTGGAATCTCCTTCCTTAGAGATTTTTAAGGTCAGGCTTGACAAAGCCCTGTCTGGGATGGTTTAGTTGGGGATTGGTCCTGCTTTGAGCAGAGGGTTGGACTAGATGACCTCTTGAGG
Organism: Trachemys scripta elegans; assembly: GCF_013100865.1. NCBI lineage: Eukaryota > Metazoa > Chordata > Testudines > Emydidae > Trachemys > Trachemys scripta. The sequence goes on along the minus strand of NC_048298.1, from coordinate 250,604,057 downwards.
TCCCTTCCAACCCTGATATTCTATGAGTGGTTCTCAAACTGTGGATTGGGACCCCAAAGTGGGTCACGACCCCATTTTAATGAGGTCACCAGGGCCAGCATTAGACTTGCTGGGGCCTGAGGTGGAAGCCAAAGCCTGAGCCCTGCCGCCTCAGGCTGAAGCCAAAGTCCAAGAGCATCAGCCTGGGATGGCAGGGCTCGGTCTCTGACTCCATCCCCGCTCCCCCACTCTCTGGGGTCATGAGGTAATTTTTGTTGTCCGAAGGGGGTCATGGTTCAATGAAGTTTGAGAATCGGTGATTTAAATAAGGAATTTTTAAAAAGTTTAAATGTTGCTAGTTCTTTACTTTCTTCAAACTTTCTAGTCTTAAAAGGCGTACCCCTTCTGCCATGTGTTGCCAACAGCAAAAAGGGCTGGGATCGATTATTTAGAGATTTCTTCTGAAACTTAAATACTGGTTTGAGTCCCCACCTCGCACCCTGGAAAACCTACATCACATCCCCTGAGTGTCCTTGACAGGCAATCTTCCTACCAACAAACACCGAGTGCAATAACAACAATAACTTGTACATAAAGCATTGAAGAGAATTCTGCTATGACACAAATTAACACAGATTAGACTAATTCAGACCTTGATCATCTTTAAATCAAACTGCCAGTCTCTTCTCTTTGATAATGCATATCCATCATTACCACAAGGCTTGGTGTGACAGAGTGCTGGGGACCAACAGCTGAGCCAGCACTCTGGTCACTTACACACCAATTAATCACCTACAGGGTGGACTTGACAGGACCTAATTAGTGGATCAGAATGGGGGGGGGGTGGACTAACTAGCAAATTGACCGATTAACCCAGGAGATAGAAGAAGACACAGGAAGGAATTGCAGGGGAGGGAAAGGCAGGCTAGCAAAGCCAGAACCAAGAAGGAACTCTGGGTAGAGAGAGCTCTTCCCTCATCTCTTCTTTCCTCTCCTCAGCAGAGAACTGAGGAAAAACAGTAAATAATTATGGTGTGTCAATCAGCAAGGTGGTGGGAGGAACAAATGTAAATCAACTGCACTGGGGTGTTTAACAACTGAAGGTCTCAGAGTCTTTGTAGACAAAGCAGAAGATGGGAGCAGGACATCACCCTGTCACTCTTCCATGAGCACACAGAGATTAAACAAGGGGGAAAAATCCAAACCTGTCATTTCCAAACATCTCCCTTCCTTGGTTATAGAAGGATAAGAGCAGAAGTATCCATAAATCCACTACAAAACCTCTCTGGAGAGCTAATTTACCTGGGAAGAATTTACATATTACAGTGATGGAAGCTATAGAAAACTCTAAGATAAATAGACCTTGCACAATAACAAACAAAACACAACATGCAGACCTCTTGACAGCTACCATATGTTAAACTGTATTTATTAGCAAATCATAGAAAGTTTTTTGATGAGATTAATATAATGCATTCTATCTCCAGTATCTATATGTGATTAGTACCCTTAGCAGGAACAAGCATTTAATGTGCTGTTTTCAAGTAGCAGAAAATCTTGAACGTTTATATTAGCAAACATTAATCATTTATTTTTAAATCATCTGCTGTAACAAACATTCTATGCAGCAATATGTCAGATAAGAAGTTAAGATGCCTATTGCAATACTAGCAAGCATTAATAACAGCATTACTAGAATAGTGTGAACCAGTCCTGGCGTCCACATTTCGAAAAGGATGTTGAAAAATTGAAAAGGGTTCAAAAGAGAGCTACACAGGTGATTCAAAAGCTGGAAAGCCTGCTTTACAGTGAGAGACTAAAGAAGCTCAATATATTTAGTTTATCCATGACAAAGTTAAGAGGTGGCTTGATCAGTCTATAAGTATCTACATGGGGAGAAGACTTCTGATAGTGAAGAGCCCCTTAATCTAGTAGACATAACAAGATCTTATGGCTGAAAATAAGATACAAATGTTTAGCAGTGAGGATAATAAACCACTGAAGCAATATCCCTAGGGATAGCAGGGATTTTCCCTCACTTGAAGGCTTCAAACCAAGATCGGGTGTTTTTTTTTTTCCTAAAAAGTACACTCTAGCTCAACCAGAAGTTATGGCTTCCTGCAAAAATTACTGGGTTAAGTTCTATAGCCTGTGTTTATATAGGACACTAGACTAGCTCATCATAATGGTCCCATCTTGCCTTAAAACTTATTGAAGTAAATGAGCATCGAGGGTGCTTGCCACTTAGCGTGATCGGGGCCTTTAGGAGTATGGGTACACATCAATAAAACACCCAGAGCTGGTTTGTGACAGCTGATTCTAGTTCATGGGGCTCAGGTTGCAGAGCTATAAAATTGCAATGTAGACATTCAGACTCGGGCTGGGGCCTGAGTTCTGAGACCAGGCAAGGACCTACACCATACGCGTGCTAATATTAAACAGTGTTATACAAACTTGACGCCAGGCATACAAATACATATGTGCTAATTTACCTTAGAAAACCCAAGACCCTCAAAGTCCTGTACTCTCAAATTAAGAGGACACAATTGCAATTGTGAAGCTTAATAAAGGTCTAATCCTGCCCCCACTGAAGTAAATAGAAGCAGTTTTGGGCCCTTTCATACACAGGGCCATCAGATAGGTAGAATTTTAGAGTTGGCACAAACTTATTACATTTCAAGAAGTTATGTTGACTTATGTCTCATGTCTCTTTTGTTGTTGTGTATTTTCATATCCAACTGAATGCTAGCATCCATATACCATAACTAATATTTATGCCTGAAAATAGACACTACAAATAAGGTATGATAAAGATATAACTTAGATAATTTTTTCACATCTTAGCTCATATACTATATAGTAAGTTTTCTCCCGATTCTTTAAAATGTAAACTACTTGGCAACGCAAACATCTTGAAATGTAGATAGCTTAAAAGTCAATAATCGTTATCTAGTGTCAGCCCTCATACTCCTGAACTAATCACAGATCCAGTACAAGTCTGTGTCTCTAATTTGCTCTGCTCCAATAGCCAGTAGCATTAAGTCACCAAATATTTGCTGAGACATCTTTTTCAAAGTTGATTTGTCACAAATTTGAGAGCAGAGAAATAATGCTCCCTGGAGAAAGAGGTCACTAGTAATGTCATAGCTAGTTTGTACAAATCGGCTAGAGATCTGCAGAGACTGCAAACATCTCTTGATCATCACTTTGTAAGTTAATTGTCTCAAATTCAAGAATTCAACAGCAATAGAACATTAAATCCAGTCCTTTTAGTAGAGATTGCTACAGGCAAAGACAGACCTTTCCAAGCATCCAGTGGCTTGAATGTAAAAATCTTCTCAATGCTACAGTTATTTTTAACATATCATTTGGAGTCTATATACTAGCTCAGTGCACCCTGGTAATCAATATTGTCTTAGTGAGACAAATTCACACTTGGTGTAAGACCAAGCTAATTGGCTTACATCTGGGATGAATCTGGCCCCACTGTATGTAATTTTTTTAGTGCAATCATTTTGAGTCCCAATTGATTGCAATGGCTATGCAATCACTCTTAATGATGATAGTGGTTGCCCTTGCAGAGGGATATGGTTTTTAAAAAAAAAAAAAAAAGCACTGGGACTGGCATTATCCTATCAGCACTGGTGTAGAGCACATTGTTAATCAGGAATGAATGTTGGGTGGGAAGCAGTAGTAGGGGAGCCTATGGCTATTCTATGTCTGTTCCTCCTAATGAATATTGCCTTCAGGGTGAGAGGAGAGCTAGGGGTGATCGGGAGACTATTCTGAAGCAAAATATTTCATTAAAAATAAAGAGTTAAGGTTGAAAGTATGTCTCACTGGAGATTCAATAAAACCCCTTCCCTCCAAAAAACAAACAAGCCCTTCATTTACAGAACTTCCACACCTTTACAAACGCCCAGGTGTGAAAGCCTGGAAGTGAATCAGTCAGATAGCCACTCAGTTCCTTGCTTCCCTATAATCCTTCACCCTACTCTATTTCCCCTGTCGATTTATACCACCTACACACGCTTGAGCAAAAGGGCATCTAAGTGGTTGAAAACCAGTAAGACTGATGGCCTTTTGATGGGAAGTGAATAGTAAGATTTCCCCCCCCCCTCTATACTATGGGTCATAGAGTACCATAATTGTACAGATTTCAGAACTCTAGTTCAATAGGGAAATGAAAATGAGTAGGGTAAGTCCATTGCAAATTTATATGTAGGCTGAGCTAACTAGTATTGAAATAAGTAAATTTTTCACAGATAATGACTATTCATATAGAATTCCAACAGATTGAATGCAATCCAGGCTTTAACATAAAACCACAAGTGTGGGGTCTATTTTCTCCTTCCCAAGATAGTTAACTAATTACATAGATCAGTTGGGTGATTGGGATACTCAACTGCATTATAAGCTATTCTTTCAAAATGCAGTTAGGAGTGTTTAGTTTAGGAACAGCTCTGAAATGTCTCATTTTACCCCATTATTTCAATCTAGCTAAGGGTAAATCAGTGAACAGATCAACATTTCAGCATTAGCTGATTGTTCTGGGACTAACAGGGAGGAGGCTGTTACCAAGCAGTTATTTGTAGATCTGTACTCTGATATAATAAGCCATGTTCTGATTAAATTGCTAACTTTGCTTTCAGAGTTTGTGACTTTTAACTTTTGTATTTTCTTTTTAAATTTCTCTTGCAGTAAGAGTGGTTTCAGAACATACTGTATACGTAGGTGCTGGAACTAGGGATGTTGGGGGTGCTACTGCATGCCCCTGGCTTGAAGTGGTTTCCATTATAGACAGGGTTTACAGTTTGGTTAAATGGCTCTCAGCACCCCCACTATAAAAATTGTTCCAGCACTCCTCAGTGTATATGGTCCAACCAACCCATCTGTATAACACCATGATAAAAGTCTGATAGTGTATGAGGTGTTTGTGGACTCTTAAGTATATGTACTTTCCTCACAGCCTTTCTACTCTGCATGGCTTGGGATGGTTTCATTGGCTCTGGCTGCACGTGTAGCAACCCTCAACTCAGATCATCAGCAGGGACAGACCTTCAGCTCCAAAACATGGGTTGCTTCAGCTCACTCAGCAGTAATAATCTCTGACCTAAAAGGAGACATGAAACACTTGCCCAAGCATGTTACACACACTATAAGCAAATTCAGATCTGTCACATATTCTTATGCATGTCTTAACACTGACTCAATTCTTTCACAGTATCCAGCACTTCAATAAAGAGGTATTTTGCATAGAAGATTATTGATTTACTAAATTGAGCAAGAAAACTGGCTCTGTATAGGGGTGGATCTTGTTTTGTTTTTTTCCCCCAAGATTTATGCCCTGAAAGTTGATGCATTGACATAATCATAATTCTTTATTTCATAGAAAAATCTTCAGAAGGAGACAAGGGGAAATCTCTGGCAAAGCTACATGATGAGCTGAGCAAAATCTATTTGTCTCCAAGTGATGGCGCTATTAGAGTTACTGAACAGACTTCTGGACACTAATCGCTGCTTTATGCTACAGGAGTCTTGAATCAGGAGGGATCACCAAAAAAAATCCCCACCAAACCAGTCATTGGTTGAGACTTTGAAACAAGATTGTGTTTTGCATGAGTGCCGTGTATTGTGGAAAATGAAGACAAAACGGACATAGTTTCCTTACCTTATTTTACACAATGCAAAATGCAATAGCCAGAATCTTCTGTTGTGCCCCTGATTCTCTTGGCAAAGCTAAGGGTAGGCAGCCATTTGCAAATATCCAGTCATAGGGTCAGTTTGGCCCCAACATGGTTTAGAGCAGTTCCAGCTTGCTATGACCTCAAGGGCCCAACCAGAATTCCCAAGACATACCACACTTTGTCCTGTCCTTATTGCTCAGCTTCACCCCAACCCTCTACTCTGGGAATGGCATGAGAAGAAGCTGGCTGTGTCAGTTATACACCACACTGGGACAATTCCCAAATGGGAAGATCTGGCTACTTTGCTCTCTACACTACAGCAGGAGTGTCAGAGGATCAGAGCAGAGCTTGGAACTGAGCCCTATATGTCCAAGAAAGTTCAAAAATGATTATCCTTTGTGTGTCCAGATGTTTTGTACACTGTGGCGTGGAGGACTAGCTAAGACCTCTCTCCAAATCCCATTATGAAGGAAGAACTTCCTTATTTTCAAGAAAGGGAATCAAAACTTTGTCAAAGTCATGAGCATCAAACACACCCAGCATTGGTGAGGAACCCTAAGCAGCCTTGTTTTACATCACTGGAACTTAAAATAGCCCTGATCTTTGGCTGTACCGCAAGTGCAGCCATCATAGCAAACCTCCAGCCATTAGTTACAACTAACAATTTAGTGTCTAGTCCTACAGTATGTACTACATAGAGCCTGATAGATGAATGTCTGTCTAGGCAGATGCATACAGAACTGGCTCCAGGGTTTTTGCCGCCCCAAGCGGCAGGGGGGAAAAAAAAAGTCGCAATTGGCAGCACTCCAGTGGCAGCTCCACCGCGCTGTTTTCTTCTTCAGCAGGAATTCGGCGGCAGGTGCTTCCCTCCGAGAGGGACCTGCCGCCGAATTGCCGCTGAACAGCCCGATATGCTGCCCCTTCCCCTTGGCCGCCCCAAGCACCTGCTTGCTGGGCTGGTGCCTGGAGCCAGCCCTGGATGCATAGGCACTCACAGTATGAGCAATATAGTGAAAGTATCTTGACAGACTATGTAAATCTTAGATAGTTTAATATTTTCTAAATAAGAATACATTCCTCCTCCTCCAGAAAATTTCTGAAATCTACCACCTCCAATCTCTTCCATGCAACATTCTGGTTATAAAGAAAACACTCCCCTGATTTCTTCTGTATTATAGGGAGTTGAACTGTACCCCCTAAATCCATGAACTTCTAAGCACTTCAAGGCACTTACCTTTTTATTTTTGGTCCCAGTTTCTCTGTTGTATAATAAAGAATAAATATACTGCATTATGAAATAATACAGTATATTAATTGGTTGGCATGTAAGCTCTTTGGGACAAAGATTGTGCCTCCTTTTAAGTTTGCAAAATGCCTGTCACATTGTTGGTGAAATTTAGAAACTAATATACACATATAAAATAGCATATATGAAAATTTCTACCCTACGATAAATATATATAGATTAAATGTATTCCCTGTAATTAAAGTTTTGCCATCTATGTCCAGAATTGATCTTGAGAAGCTGGAATATTAATTCACCTAGACCATAACTTAAATGTTGCCCCTTGTTAGGGAGCAGTAAAATGTGATTTGAATCTGACAATCTGCCAGATAGTTTGTGGGATTTCAAATAAATGTAAAGAAACACAATATGACTACTAAGAAAAAGCTGCTGTCTCTGAGATTTGCCACAGACAAGAGAACAATAGTACTGAAGCCAAATCTCTGAGGACTATTTTTGTGAAGAATAGTGCATGGAAGATTATTTGTCCAGTGGCTCAAATGTATAGAAGGAGGAACGTTTGAACCAAACTGCTCAAATGCATTACCTTATCAACTCTCTTCTGCATAATTAACTACCTTATTAACCACCTAGTTGATTTATTGCTGTATTCACTGTACTCTTTTTGTTTTGTGGCCAAATTCCTCTCTTAATTGCATAACTCTCTCCCCATTTAAAGGGATTAGAGATTTACTCACTAATCAACACACTGATAGACTATTAAATTAATATTTCTCGCCTGTCTTGCCACTCACTTGGATCCCAACCATCCACCTGCCCATTGAGCATGATCTGCCACTACATTCCTACCATGTTCAGAATGTCTTCTTTGCTTCATTGCCTCTTCATTCTTCCCTGACCAACGCCCGTTACCTCCATCTCCCCATATCTTCTATTCTCCCCACTCCACTGTTCTCCCATCTTCAGAAAGTCCCTGCCTCTCTATCTATCACCCCATCGTCGTCCTCCTCTTTATATCTAAACCAACTGAAAAAGTGAAACCTATAACGGATGCACTGGCTTCCTTTCCTCTAACCCTACCTTGGATCACCTCCATTCTGGCTATTTCCCTCTCTGCTCCAGTGATGCTGCTTTCACCAAGATCTCTAATAACTTTTTTATAACCAAATATCAGGATTTATATTCTATCCTCTTTCACCTCTCAGATGCTTGTAACACTATCAGCCATGTTCTCCTCAAAATCTTGTCCTCCCTTGGCTTTTGTGACTGTCTCCTTCACCACTGCCTCTAGTTCTTCCTTTGAAACCTTTCTTTAATCAATCACCCTCCTTCTCTCTTCCATTCTATAGGAGTCCTGTAGGAATCTGTCCTTTGACCTTCTTCTCCTCCCTTTACACCTCTTCTCTGGAGAATCTCACAGGATTTCCACTACCATCTCTATGCTAATGACTCACCAGTCTACCTCTCCATTCTTTGTGTTTCTCTCCATCCAAACCCACATCTCAGCCTGCATCTCCAACTTTATAGAGATATGTTTGTAGAAAATTATGATTTAGAGATGCTCCCTCATAAAGGACAGTATTATGAACATAGGAATTTGGAGATGTGCCCTGGAGGTGGGTGTTGGAAATACCACATGACTGTGTGCGGCAATTTATCAGAAATGTTCTCCAGTTTGTTTTATTAAAATGTTATTCCTGTCTCATTCACTGGTTTGTTATTTAATGAACCCTAAGATCATTACAAACATCTCCTGGCATCTTGCTGCCAACTGAAAGTTAGCATGGATAAAAATGAGCTGCTTTCTCTTCCTTTTTATTCTTCCCCTCCCATTCTCTGTCACTGTTGAACGCATACCATTCAATGATACCCATCATTCAGACCCGTTGCCGGAGAGTCATCTTTGACTCTTCCCTCTTCCTTGCCTCACATCTCCAGGCCATGTCGATATGTTGCTTCCACCACAAACAATTCTAAGATATGACTTTTTATTTCTATTCACAAAGAAAAGGCCAGCGTGAAGTAAATCAAATCAAGGCAATTTAAATCACTGGATTTTTAAATTTATTTAAATCAGCTGGAGGCTTTTTTAAAAACTAATTTGAAAATTTGTGCTCTTGTAACTTTAAAGTTTCTTATGAACTAAATTATAAATAACATTTTTTTTAAATGGCATTACTGATCAGGTACCTTATTTGAATTTTACAAAACTGTTACAGGCAAAAAACAAAATATTGACAAATAAGGCCCTGATCCTCTACACTTAAGCAGGTACATAACTTTACTCACATGAACTGTCCCATTGTGTACAATGGGAGTACATTTGTGTTTAAAGCTAAGCGTATGCAGAAGTATTTGCAGCATCAGGGCCTAAAAATGTATTTTTATTTTTTCTCTTAGTGGTATAACATCTGTCACTTCAAACCAAAATTCCTTCAGTATTAAGAATGATAAATTATTTAGACTTTTAAAATAAGTGATTGTATAGGGGGCTTGTATACACAGAGGCCAAAATTTCAAAAATTAAAGCCTACAGTTAGCTTCCTAAGCCCATATATACGCACCCAAGAATGGAATTTTCAAATGTACCTAAATGATTTAGCAGCACAAGTCCCATTGATATCAAACTGCCAACCCTGATTGAGGGTTGTAGCATGGAGGCAGCATTTCAACTTTCTTGACTTGTGGAAATTCAATGTACTGGAAGGCTACAAATACAGTGCAGACTATTTGTTTGTCAGTTTTGTGGTATTCTCACAGTAAGGATGCTAATAAGGCCCTGGATGTACCTTTGTCAACACAGATGATCATTTTAAGTGTGAAACTTCTTAGGAAGAAAAAAAAAATCTCTATGTAAAATCTGAAATTCTACTGACAATTAGGGATTAAAGACATAAATACAACACATCCACTTTTGCAATGTAAGCCCTCTGACCTGGAGCCCTAGAGACTAGGGAGTACGCTATTGATACCTCTTTATGAATAGGGAGAAGAGTGGCCCATAGCTGCCTGAGAGCTGGAGAGGGAGAGAAGCTCCAGAGGGGAGGGAGCTGTTTCCTGGCACCTGTTGGTGAGCAAGAGGAAAGAAATGAATGGACCAGGCCTCGTTTACATTTCTGTTTGGTGACAGTTTGGGGCAATTTGATAAAAGAGCAGTTAAGTTTTAAGTTTGGGGGTGGGCATGAAACTTGATTATCTCTGTCAGGAAATTAAAGAAGCAGTAAACTGCACCACATGTGCCTGGATGAGGGGTCGCCTTGACTAAAACTATGGTCTGGCATGGTTACATAAGGGAGCCTGGCCAAGGGTAGAAGAGAAGGGGCTACTGCCTTCTTCTGAGTGCACTTCCCTGGTGGCAAGGACTCTGTTAAAGGTCATATATACTACTGATCCTTCGCGGAAGGGTCAGCACACAGCTGAGCAGTAGACAGCACAGAGATAGCACTGAGATGGCTTGGGCTGAAGCCACAGAGAGCAGCAGCCTCCCTGAGGAACTCTGGTGAGGGCCTTCCTGCCCAGCACCAAAGGTGCAATGACTTCAGCTGGGTCAGGTGGTAGAGCCCACAAAGCTGTCCAGGCTGCAGTTGGTTCCCTTATATAAAGTGGAGACAAACCTGCCTGAATTTTGGACTCTGCCGACCCTAGACAACAAACTGAGTGGGGCGGGAAGTGACTAATGTTGAAATATATTGCCCCATTAGCCGCTCAAAGCGGTGGGAGTCAGACTGAGGTTAGGCCTTGTGCCAAGACACCCTGGAGAGGTGCGAGTCTTACCTAAGATATTGCTGATTTATTAATTCCTGACTTTACCAAGTTGATTACTGGGGGCAGGGAGAGGAGGACAAAAACAAAGTTATTGTTGTTTTAAACCCCTGCGCACAGTGCTTGTGGGTAGGAAGATTGCCTGTCAAGGACACTCAGGGGATGTGAGGTAGGTTTTCCAGGTTGCGAGGTGGGGACTCGAACCAGCGGTTAAGTTTTCAGAAGAAATCTCTAAATTGATCCGAGCCCTTTTTGCTGTTGGCAACACATGGCGGAAGGGGTACGCCTTTTCAGACTAGAAAGTTTGAAGAAAGTAAAGAACTAGCAACATTTAAGCTTGTTTAAAATTGCTTATTTAAATCACCAATTCTCAAACTTCATTGAACCGTGACCCCCTTTGGACAACAAAAATTACTTCATGACCCCGGGAGGTGAGGGAATGGAGCCAGAGACCGAGCCCTGCCACCCCGGGCTGAAGCTCTTGGACTTCGGCTTTAGCTCGAGGCGGCGAGGCCCAGGCTTTGGCTTCCGCCTTGGGTCCCAGCAAGTCTAACGCTGGCTCTGGTGACCTCATTAAATGGGGTCGTTACCCACTTTGGGGTCCCAACCTACAGTTTGAGAACCACTGATTTAAATCAATAAAATACATTTGTATTTTTTCTTACAAAATCATCATTTTTATTCACACTGGCAGAAACTCTTCTCCATGCTTTTATGTCCCCTTTCAGTTACTGCAGCCTCCTCCTTTCTGACCTCCCTGACAGTCACATCACCTCCATCCAGTCCATTCAAAACACAACTGCTAAGAACATCTTCTAGGCCTGTCATTTGGAATATGTCAGCTTCTTTAATTCTCTTTATGGACTACTATGTCACTGCATCACATTAAAACTTACTGTCCTTGCATTCAAGGCCCTTGACAACCCTGCACCTCCCTACTTATCTATTATTTCTTTTCAAGTTACCCCTTGCCCAGGCTTTTCTTAAAGGGACAATAGTAGAAAAATCCTTCCTGCCCTTAAAAGACATGGCTTTTATGTTGAGAGACTATGTTAGCCGGGAGACAGGTGTTCCCTCAACCCATGCTATATTGAACTAGGCAGCAAGAGGCTGTACATAGTGTGGAGGGCAATGGTACACCTGATCTTCTCCAACTGTCATTCCTACAAGAAAAGAACCACAAGGGTAGAACCAAATGGCAATTGTCTCAACTGGCAGCCTCCTGCACAACAAGGTTATGTTTACACTTCCTCTGGGCCTGCTTTTGAAACCTTAAGTTAAATATTTAGATGTGCCTGTTTTCTTCTATCACTGACTGATATTTCATGCCTATGAACCTGGAGCCTTAAAAATGCCCAGAAGGACGGGGAGCATCTTTTTTCACAGGAACTTAGCTTTATTCAATTCAATTCACCCTTCAAGACAGAATTTTAAGGCCTTACGTCTGCAGATATTTCCAACCTTTTCTGTCCTGTCTCTCTTCTATTACAAGTAGGTTTTGAGACCACTCAGAACCACTCAATTGCCCTGGTGTACACGGGCCTGATGTTTGAAGCACCTATGATATTTGCTTTCAGGCTTATGGAACAAGTGATGCACCACTTGGTATTTAGAGGCTCTGGAGGACAGTATCTCCCAACCCCTCTAAAATAGGGCCCCTTTTAATGTTCAGAACAAGAAATTATTATATTTTGGCAATTTTTTTAGTGATTCTACATTTTCTGCATGCAGATGTTTAAACACTCCAAATACTTCATATGGTAAAATCCACTCTTCACAGACTCTTCATTAATTTAACAGTGAGCAGTAAAAGGAAGACTTTCAAACAGAAATCTTACGCATTTTCAAGCTTTGAATCTTGCTGATGGCAGAGCAGCAATCATCAATCTGCACGAACAGAGAGTCAGTGGTATCACTGCCCAATGAGACTGCATTTTTATAAGTTCAGTGGGAAATTGAGCTTTCTAACTCAACACTACATACTGTTATTGCATTTTTTTTTCAGAAAAGACAGACTAAAGAACTCCACCACATTTATAAAGTCATTATGCTGGTATAGATTTCAGATGGTGAAGATTCAATTCCACTGGGCTAGAACCACAATGCAGCCAAAAGTAGATCTACTGTGTGGCACATTAAAATTCCTCCCTTCTTAGGGCTTAATATAATGCACCCAGGAAGCCTATAGCCAGCACTAAAAAAGTCCTTAAAAAAAATAAATTAATAGAGATATCCTAGAACTGGAAGGGACCTTGAAAGGTCGTTGAGTCCAGCCCCCTGCCTTCACTAGCAGGACCAAGTACTGTTTTTGCCCCAGATCCCTAAGTGGCCTCCTCAAGGATTGAACTCATAACTGTGGGTTTAGCAGGCCAATGTGCAAACCACTGAGCTATCTCTCTCCCCCCATTAAAGGGGATCACATGGCAGTACTATCAACATTGGAAGCTTCTTTTCTGGAAGCCCCATTCTCCATTTGTTGAATTTAGTAAGACCTCTTCACAGACAACAGAACATGATAAAATGCGTTCAGTAACCATACAACCTTCTGTAAGCAACCGCAGTAGCCCAGTTGACTCCAAATAGCACGATTGGCAAATTAGAAGGGTGTACAAAGATCTTTGAAAGACTCACCATAATAAGTGGTATTAAAGGTCCATTGTAAAAATCACTGCTTGTACAAATCCTTATACAATAGCAGAGTGATAATGGCCTACCAGGTAAGCCACCCACACATGCTTTCAAAATTAGTATGTATTTTTGCATGATCGATTAGAATGACTCTAAACATCAATTTGCAAACGATCCCAAATATATTCCCATAGAAGCCAGTGCTATCATACACATGCGTCTGTTACACAACTTTTCTTTGTCTTTATACCTTTAAAATATCAGTAAGTTCTCAGGCAAAATCAATTGTACGTAACTCACTGTTGCCAAATTTGCAGAATTTGGTGTTTTCTGAAAACCACATTTCCTGTTGCCATGTAATTACTGAGAATCTCACCTTTCAGTTTATAAAAGTAGGTTTTAAGCCCTTGTAGTTGCAAAGAAGTTTTTGAAAACATGAACACTAAAGGCTCAAAAAAATCCAGATTTTATTGATTTAGCTCTTATGCTTTTTCATGGCCTGGCTTATGATTGGAAATATTGGTAGCTATCAAATATGTGAGGCAAACCAAGAGGAGCAAACATTTTCACTAACTGACAGAGCTAGAGTGATACTCCAGGTCAAGTATTGTCTATGCAACCCCACTGAATTTACTCCCTTTATTATAGTACCTTTAGCTTCAAAGTGATCTGCATGCAGCAATGAACACCACTTTGCACTGGTAAGGAATGTAACACAAATTCCCATCAGTCACAGATTAAGACCAGAAGGGACGGTAAATACTGTAGTCTGACTTTCTGAATAATACAGTCAGTAGAATTTTACCCAATATTCAGTCAATAATTTGTGGTTCTGACTGTATATGTAGCAGGGCAGTCACTCCGCTCTGGCCCTGAAGGGGTTAAAACACCCCTGGGAAAGGGTTCCCCAGGGCAGCCAATAGGGTAGCTGAGTGGGAAGTCAGCCACAGCTGGGGCCATGCCCCAATCAGGCCACACCCAGCCCTGTTATAAGGGCTCAAGGAGGAACGAGGGCATTCCCTCTCCAGCCTTGGAGAGAGAATGACCTGGCTGTCTGGGAGCTCAGGATACAGGGAATGGAGCAGGGTTGAGGAAAGGCAGGAGGAGCTGGGGAGTTCCAGCCTGGCAACTCCCCAGGCTGCAGGCCTTGTGCAAGGCCAAAGCTGGTACAGGGGTTGCAGAGGTGCAGCCTGGGCTTAGGCAGCAGCGGCTGGTCTGACTCCTTTGCCAATGATGAGTGGTTTACAGACTGCAGTCTGCCCCAGTGAGTGGGGGCTAGATGATGACTGGCAGTAGCCACTGAGGCAAGGTGTGTTTATAGGGTTAGGGGTTCCTGTGGGAGTGCAGACCCAGACTGTGGGTTACTGCTGGAGGCAGAACCCAGAGGAAAAGGGGCACTGGTGTCTGGGAGGGACATGGGGGGGCCCTAAGGCAGGTGAGACACCTGTTTGCAGAGAATGCTCTGAGCTGGACAAGAGCTAATTCCCAGGACAACCAGCAGGAGGTGCTGTGCCAGTGAGTCTCACTTCACTACAGTATATCTTTAGATTCTTGATTGACAGATTTCCAGTGATGGAAAATCCACCATTTGGGTAAGTTGTTCCAGTAGTTAACATTGGAATCTTTCCTAAAACATTGTGAAATTAAACAATATGTGTACCAGCAGGAATATCTTGGGAACTTGCTTCAAAACTAAATATACATATTTCCAGTATGACTGATGTATGGTTACTAAGAAATCTTACAAAATTACACACACACAATATAGATTTACTAACTTAAAAGGAATAATTTACATTATACTTATGCACCATTTTATCAATGTTTTCTAAAGAATTTCCTCAAAAGAAGGGAGGAAGGCAGTAAAAGCATCATTAGGTGCCATAGATTTAATGATCCTGAGACCTGGAGGTAATTGCTGGCTTTATCCTCATACAATATGTAAAATTTTACTCTGTGCACTAATCACCAAGGGTCAGATTGAGATACCTTTACATTGATTAGTACCTTACTCCATAAGAAGGCCCTTTCTCAGCATGTTTATTTTCAATAGGACTTGTGGAGGAAGGTACAAATCAATGTGAGTATGGGTGTCACACTCTGGCCCTGAGAAAAGCAATTAGCATGTATTACATAATGAGTATATTTGCAAAATAAAAGGAAAGTGTTCCTTTAGCATCGTGGCTGAGTTTTCTTAAATACAATCTGAAAACAGGAGGCTAGTAGTGATGTTTTGAAAAGGAAAAAGTAGATTTAGTGAAAATATACACACAACCACATTCACTCTCACTGAATAGTATAAAGAACAGGAGTACTTGTGGCACCTTAGAGACTAACAAATTTATTTGAGCATAAACTTTCATGGGCTACAGCTTATGCTCAAATTTGTTAGTCTCGAAGTTGCCAAAAGTACTCCTGTTCTTTTTGTGGATACAGACTAACACGGCTGCTACTCTGAATCTGAATAGTATGTGACACCATGAGTTGTCCCACTAAGGTCAATGGAAGTATTAAGTGGATACATAATTGGTTAAACAACTGCAAACAAAGAGTAGTTATTAATGGAATGATTGGTCTCACGTGGGGTTCTATAGAGATCTGTTCTCAGTCTGGTGTTAGTTAACATCTTTATTAACTACCTGGATGTAGGTGTAGAGACCTAGTGATCGAGTTTGCCGATAACACAAATCTGGGGGGTTGCAAACACTTTGGAGCATAGAGCTAAAGTTCAAAGGGATCTTGATAAATTGGAGAACTGGGCTGTAGACAACACAATGAAATTCAACAAAGACAAATGTAAGGTGTTATGCTTAGGGAAGAAATATCCCCCATTCTGTATTTGGGCATTTGATAACTGGCTTGACAGCAGCACGGCTGCTCCCTATCTGTAAAGGGAGAGAGAGACATTATGTGGAAGACCTATTAAATTTTCTACTTGATGTGTATTCAAAATAACATGATCCTTTTGTCTATCTATGGTAGAGTATCTTAAAAAACCTGGGCCAGGAATTTCAAAAATGGGTCTCTAAAATTAGGCACCTAAAACCATAATTAGGCATGTGATTAAGTGGCTTAATTTTCAAAAATGTTGAGGAAAATAGTCATTTGTTCATATGCCTGTTTTTAGCCACCTAACATTAAGGATCCCTTTTTTCATATGGCTGCAATTTTGACTACCCCAGGTATGTGCAATAACCACAGTATCTTCTATTTAGAAAAGGAGATACTGTTTTACACCCATCACTATGGAGTGATAGTTTTTAATGGTCTCTTAGTTTTACTGTGATTTGCATGGATACAGACACATGGTCTTCTTATTTGGGCTTAGAGAGCTTGTATTTAGCAACTAAATATTTTTATTGAAATGTCATATTACATTGCAATGAGAGCCTGATGTAAGCTTCTGCCAATAGTGTATGTTTTGCCCCCTGCAGTCTAGAACCCCACATTCCAAAATGAAAGATGCATTTGCAGTATTGCCAAACCCAGACATTCAAAACACATGAGTCAGGCCCCCAAAATCATGAGACTTTAAAAGCTAATAGGTGTTGGGTTCTTTTCATTTGCCTTCTAGATTTTGAGCTGTTAAGGTGCATTTGAGTCATATTTTCAGTCTCTTCTCTGAAACCATGTGGACTGGAAGTTTTAATTAAAAAGTGAACTGACAGTCTCGCATGACTCCAGGAGCTGGTGCTTCAAGTAAAATGGCAACTATTGCCAACTCATGATTCTATCATGAGTTCACAACACTGCCTTTGGTCTCTGCAACCAGAGCTCACATCCTGACTACTCTAATCTCTCACATCAGTGTGTATAGTGTGAAATGTTTTAGTTTCTTAGGCTTCAGAAGAATATTTTCAAATCACTGGTCTGGCTCATTCCCTTCAGTAGGATTTCCTCCTTGTGGAGACCCCCTCACAAAGCATCTTGGTTCATTCTACTGCAGAAGTTACCAATGGGCATGCCCATAGACCTGTTGCAAGAAGGTCCTCTCCCTAGGGTTGCCAATTTTCTAATCGCACAAAAACAAACACCCTTGCCCCACCCCCACTGACTCCAGCCCCCACTACCTCAGTTGCTTGGTGTCCCCCACCCTCACTCACTTTCACTAGGCTGCGGCAGGAGGTTGAGGTGCCGGAGGCTCTGGGGTGGGGCTGGGGATGAGGGGTTTGGGATGCAGGAGGGGGCTCTGGGCTGGGGCCAAGGGGTTTGCAGTCTGAGAATGGTCTCAGGTTGAGGTGAGGGAGAAGGTTCAGGCTCCAGGTGTGGGCTCTGGAGGGGTTTTGGGTGAAGAAGGGGGGCTCTGGACTGGGACCAAGATGTTTGGAGTGTGGGAGGGGACTCAGGGCTGGGGCAGGAGGTTGGAGTGTGACAATGCGGTTCTGGCGGAACCCAACTGAGAGTGCCAACTCAGGACAAATTGCTCAAATAGGGCAGTTACAGCCCAAGGCTGGGGTTTTTTCCACCTCTAAGGCAAGGCAAACCAGCCAGACTAAGAGGACTTCAGTCTCACCCCACTGGCTAACTGCAAGTCTCACAAGCAATCTCCTTAGACACTCCAGTTTCCCAGTATTACCACCAGTACCACTCGTTATAGGGACAAATGGTTATGAAAACCAATACCCCAGTAAAAGAAAAAGGTTCTCCTGATCCCAAAGGACCAAGCCCCAGACCCAGGTCAATATACAAATCAGATCTTACCCACAAATCACGCTGTTGCCAATCCTTTAGAATCTAAAATCTAAAGTTTTATTCATAAAAGGAAAAAGATAGAGATGAGAGTTAGAATTGGTTAAATGGAATCAATTACATACAGTAATGGCAAAGTTCTTGGTTCAGGCTTGCAGCAGCGATGGAATAAACTGCAGGTTCAAATCAAGTCTCTGGAATACATCCCCAGCTGGGATGGGTCATTCAGTCCTTTGTTCAGAGCTTCAGTTTGTAGCAAAGTCCCTCCAGAGGTAAGAAGCAGGATTGAAGACAAGATGGAGATCAGGCATCAGCCTTATATAGTCTTTTCCAGGTGTAAGAACACTCTTTGTTCCTACTGTGGAAAATTACAACAAAATGGAGTCTGGAGTCACATGGGCCAGTCCCTGCATACTTTGCTGAGTTACAAGGCGTATCTGCCTTCTCTCAATGGGTCCATTGTATAGCTGATGGTCCTTAATGGGCCATCAAGCAGGCTAGGCAGAGCTAATCTCAGCTTGTCTGGGATGTCACCCAGAAGCATAGCATAAGTTTGCCATACAGAGCCAATATTCATAACTTCGACTACAAAACTGATACATACATATAGACAGCATAATCATAACCAGTAAACCATAACCTTGTCCTAGACACCCCATTTGACCCCCTTTATACAAGATTTGGGTGCCACTACAGGACCTTGGTTGCAACAATGATCTATATGGTCCCAGTTTATGTCAATAACGTCACATGGAGTATGGGAGGGGGTGTGGCATGCGGTCTCTGGCTGGATGGTGCTTACCTCAGGCAGCATCCGGTTGGTGGCACAAATGCAGGTTCCCTGCCAGCCCTGGCTCCATACTGTTCACAGAAGCAGCCGCCCTATATGGCCCCTAGGCGGAGGCACAACCAGGCAACTCTGCATGGTGAGCATGCCTGTGCCTGCAGGCACCACCGCCGCAGTTCCTGGCCAATGGGAGCTGCAGAGCCGGGGCAGAGGCAGCAGGCAGAGCTTCCCCAATTGCCCCTGGGGCTGGACACGCCAGCCACTTCCAGGGAGCTGCACAGAACCAGGGCAGGCATAGAGCCTGCTTTAGCCCTGCTGTGCTGCCAACCGGACTTCTAGCTGACTGGAGCTGCCAGGGTCCCTTTTCTACTGAACATTCCGGTCAAAAACTGGACACCTGGCAACCCTACTTCTCCCTACAGATTATCTCTAGCCCCTGGCAGGAACCATTCCTCCTGATTCCTTGGCAAAAGCTACCTCAGGTTAAAGATAGGACTCCAAGGAAAAGATAATACAGCCCTGGCTACTAGTCATGACTGGCAAATAGATGAGTGGATTTTTCAATCCCTGTTTATATGTATTAAAAAGGCTATTCCCTCTTGCTTAGAGTATTGTCTCTTTATGTGAAACTACATATTTGTGCGTACAGATCAGCCACAGTCCAGATATGGTGTCTGTTTCAGTGTGCTATAGTATTTCCAGATTTCATGGAAAAGTTGAGTTAAACATGTGTAACTAATTTTCAGAGTTCCATGGGACTAAGTAATTACTGGAACAAATAAAGAGCAATAAATATAAATATCTTGAGTCCAAAGCATTATAGTCAATATATTGTTTTCCAAACAGAAAAGTAGTCTTTTTTTCTAAAATTAAAGACAGATTGCATGCTGTGTGGGGTCTAAACTGGACAGTATGTTAGGTTAGCTGTTAATAAGGCTGTCAGGTCTCTCCTAAATGAGATGAAAGGCTCCTCACTTTGACTGTTCTTTGGGGGGGGGGGGGGAGAGAAACAACTGTAGTCCAGGATAGATGCCCTAACCTCTGGAGGTCTTAGTCCCCCTGCTCCAATCATTCTTTCATTATTTAATCCACAGTGGAACAGCTTGAACAGGAGAAACGGAGGAACCCCTCCATCAGAATATCCTATAAATCAGTGGTTAGAGTAATCTCCTGAGAGATGGGGTATTTAGTGCTCAAATACTTTCCCTCTGGCAGTAAGGGAATTAAACCTGGGTCTCCCACACCCCAGGTGAGTGCTCTAATCACTGGGCTAAACATTTTAAAGTAGGCATCATCACCAACTCTTTCTCCAGAAAGATTTTGAGTGGGACCTGATGTGGGGGGCAACCTCTGATCACGCCTACCAGATCAGGTCCTGCACATAAGTTAGGCATTCACTCGCCTACTTTCCCCTAGTTTGTGGATTGCTTGGGGGGCTCAGGTGCGATATAGGCCCCTGGGCCTCTATCACAATACAGTAGTGTGCATGCCCAGAGGCAGACACATAGGTTCCGAGGGAACTTTTACCCTAAGACAAGTATTCAGGATATGTCTACACAACAATTTTAAGCCCAGATCTGATTCTGGGCTCAAGCCAAACCTCCCTTGAGTCCATGCTGCAAATGTGCTAATTTAAGGCTCAGACCCAAGGTCCCAGGACCCTGCAGGGCTGGAGGGTCTGAGCCCATGTTAAGCTGAAACCTAGGGTCTGAGCCCTATTGGTTTCCTGTGCACACATGGCCCGGGCTTGACTCTGGTCCTGGAAGTCCTCCAGATGTATCCCAAAGTTCCTGGCAGCAGAATGGCTAGCACAGCAGATGGAAGTGCCATTACTGTCTGGCCAAGTGCACTCCCCCTTCCTACTCCTCCTGTGGCAGCGGCTCTCCTCGCAACTGTGTGGAGCTTGCCCGGAGCAGGGAGCAAGTTGACAGGCAGGATTCAGCTCCCAGACATTGGGATGTCGGGGATCATCCCTCCCCAGCTGTGCTGAGCTGGGAACTCTGCCACTCCCCCTCCCTGTTGGATGGTGCTTGGTCCCTGCTCCACTCTCTGGCCTTCGCTCCTGGGCCGACCCCTGCACTCCCTGGGGCTGTTTCCCCTGTGAGGGTGGTGAGTGGGAGCCAGCTCCAAAACTTCCCCACAGCAAGGAGGAGTCAGAACAGCCACCATAGATGGCTACGGGGAAGCTTTGGGGGCAGGTTTCTATCTCAGTGTAATGCAGCCCAGGCATCCCTGCGCACAGCCACAGGGAGGGGAGTGGGGGCCCAGAAGCAAGGGCCAGAGAGCAGAGCAGGATCACCCTTCTGTCCTGCAGGGAGGGGAAGCAGCAGGGTTCCTGGCTCAGCAAGGCCAGGGGAGGGATAACCCACAACATCCCAGCTGCTCCCCCTCCCAGCAGGGCAGCCGCTTAGTCTCTGCTCCAGTCTCTGTCCTTTGCTCCCAGGCTGCCCTCGCTGGGGTTACATGTGCAGGGGTGCACAGCCAGCGTGCACTATGAGGGCAGTGAGTGGGAGCCAGCCCCAAAACTTCCCCCCAGCCTCCTGGGGATCCCTTATCCCTGCTTCCCAAAGTGTGGAAGGGGTAGGGATATGAGATCCTTGGAATATGCTGAAGCACACTGCACCCTAAGCTCTAGGGATGCACTTCACTACTGTAGCTGGGGCATGTGTGTTTCCTCTGATACCTTTAAACTTCAAAACAGACCCTCCACCCCCCAAAAAAACCAACCGAACAAAATGCCTTCCTTTAACAGCCCATTTTAAAAAATAAGAATTGCCAAGTTTCATTGTAAGAGTTTGACAGCCTTGGATACTTATGTCCTAATGCTCCTCAGAACAGGTACACATGGGCATTCTCCTGCCAGTGTGACTCAGCCTGGAGCTAGAAAGCCCAATTCTCAGATGAGCTGGCAGTTCAGTATAAAGCCTTCTCAAACTGCAGTCATTCTACTGGGACAGCCACCAAAAGATTTAACTATGCTGTTTAGGTACTCATGTGCTCCTTATGGGCATCTGAGTCCCATCAATAGCTCTGCCACAGTTAGGAAATGGGGGGGCAGTAGAGTTTCACAAAGTACACCACGTTCCTAGGGGTAGAGTGGACATGGGTGGGGCCTGGGGAACTAGGCACTTTGGAATATGTTTACTTTGACTCAGTTTGTGCACTGCCATGTGAATGCCAGAGCCCCAGATTCAAAAAGTCTTAACCTAAGGACAGTTAAAATGCAATGTAGATGCTCAAGCCCAGGGTTCTCTGACAAAGGTCAGCTGACTTGAGTCCTACTATCACTGGGCTTACTTTGGTGTGTAGACTTAGCCTCAGGCACTGAGTGATTTTAGGCATCTACAGGATTTGGCAGTAGTTTTGTGAATTGCAGTGGAGTCTAAAACTGAGATTTAAGTACCTAAACCCCACACTTACTGAAGTCTGGTATTTAGGTGCCTAAGTGCCTTTGTGGATCAGGGCACATATGTCTAAGATCTGGGTTTATGTCTAAGGCGTGTTTTTGTTCTTTGGTCACAGATAGTTTTAGTAAAAGGCAGGGACAGGTCATGGGGAAATAAACAAACAAAAATGAATGGCAGCCCGTGACCTGTCTCTGATGTTCACTAACAATATCCCTGACAAAAGGGTTAGATGGTTCAGCACCCACCGCTGCTGGGGCTCCTGAGTCCCCCACCACTGCAATCCACAGAAGCTCTGGGATCCCCCTGCCCTTGGGGCTGTGCTGCTGTGGGGTCCCCTTGCCCTGGGCAGCTGGTAGCTGCAGGGTCCCCCAGCTGCTGGCTGCAGCTGGGCAGCTGTGTGGGGTCCCCCTGCCTGCCATGGCTGGGCAGCTGTGGGGTCCTCCCACCAGGCTGGGGACTGGGAGCTGGAAGGGCAGGGCTGGCTGGGAGCTCCAGCCCCAGGGAAGAAAAGGTCATGGAGGTCAATGGAAGTCACAGATTCCGTGACATAATCATATCCTTATTAATGATTCATTTCACAACCAAGGATCTTAAAATATAAGGAATGACAACCATATTGTAGAACCAAGCTTTTGGTTGCTAAGCAACACCATTGTGGCATTTTTGCCCTTCATCTTTTAGTGCTTTTACTCCATCTCTGTTCCTCATGGATGAAATTTAAGCAACATGTCCCAGATACTTAACAGCAGATATAATTAAGTTTTTAATCTGACAAAAAAACAGGCTGCAGTTTGTACTGGAAAAAAAATCAGTGAATTTAATGATTTGAATGATACTCTTTGATACCACAATATTTCATTTTCAAATGTATATTATGCTGATTTACTTTAGAACATGAATCAGTTAAAGCCTTTTTTCTGTGGATGCCTCTAAATGCATTTGAGACTTGATGAGTACTTTGTAGTGAAAAGGGGAAAAAAACTAGTTAGAAACTTTGCAAACCACCTGTTAACACATCAATTGATGACAAACAGAGCACATGCTGATCAGAAGATTGCTGATTGATTTGCAGTTTCTTCTGCAATGGTAAGTGGCTAACTAGCCATGCTTTCTCCTAACTGTTGATTGGATTAGAGAGACAGTAGTCTTTTCACCTAGGTGGGTGAATGAGAGCAGTGGTTTCTGGTCACTAGCAATTTTTTGCATTGGATTTGAACTAGTGATACAGAGCTAAAAGGTTCCATATCCTATTACCAACCGTTGAGTCATCCAGCTATCTATGATGATGCCTCTCAGTTGACAAAATGCCTGTAAAATTTACACAGCCACCCACCTGTGAACTCAACAAACAGCACTTGCCCATGGAAACTGAGTCATCATGTACCCAAGGGGATGATGATTATTATTTTTTCTAAGCAGATGAGGGCACAAATTTTGTGGATGTCTTTTTTTGAAAACATCTTTGAAAATATAAGACCTAATTTTATAAATTGTAAGAAATATTAAATCGCATGGAATGGAAATTATATCAGATTTAGTATCTTTTCTATTGAGATTTTGTCTTGTGTTCCATGAGATGTAATTACAGCAATATCATTTTACAAATATTCTAAATGTGCTCAACATATCCTACACATACCACGGTTTATCTATTTTCTTTAATCTGTGACAGCAATTTCATACCTGTTTTTAGCATGTGATTTGTTATACAGGATTAGGGGTTTGTAAAATCTGCTTCAAGGACAACACTTTAACAAGTTTTATTTTATAAAATGGAGTCTGCTTTTACTCACTGGAAGTTATATTGTAGAAAGGGCAGTTTGGGTCAAGAATACATTGAACATTATTTGTTAATTTTGTATCAGGAAGCCTTAAGAATGTTATACATTCACTGATTACTATGAAACATCTAAATCTCTTCTTGTGCATTCAAACTCCTGTGTGATTACTCTTCTTTCAAAGGCAGGCTCCCTCCTTTCCCCTAGGCTGACAGGGGAAGCATTAGTAGTCCCTATGTTTACTTTAAAAATGAAGCAGGCTACAGTTCAGCTTCCCTCATTTAATAACACTCCAGATGGCCTTTTTTGGCACTTTGCATAAGTGTTTTTTTTTTCTTCCCTCAATTACTTCTGCTCTGTGTGTCAGTTTTTAAAAGCAAGGCTTCTGAGAAATGGTGTCCCTACCAAACAGAATATCCTAAGGCTTGGTTTTTCTCATTATCAATGTTGCTTTACGAACTAGAAGATAAGTCCATTTATTGTTAATATATGTCCAGGTAAGTCATATTTACTGTCAGCTAATAGTAATACCAATGTAAAAGTCCTCAAAGAGCCTGACATGAGTCTGAGCTGAGAAGGTACAGCAGTGCAGTGTACTTGGTCTTTGTAGGCCAAGTATAATATCATTGCCCATTTCTGACTTTAACAGCTAGTCAAAGTTTGGGCCCTGGAGATGTTCCAGTTAGGATGAGAAATTGGAACTAGTCAGGGTGTGTGTGTGTATATTAAAAAAATTTTTAATGCAGTTTTGTTTATTTACAAAGTCCTGCTTTTCTGAATGTAGAAGGGATCAAAAACAAAAGGATCAGTTTCTTAGCTTGCAGCCCCCTACTCACTTTAGCCAACAGACCCAAAAGCTCTCCCTCTAGCTTGGCTTTCTTATTTCTTGTCTCTGCTTCACTGTTTTGTGTTCTCCCTTCCCCCACACACTTGGTCACAATAACCAATGGAACTCCCCACCCACATGGTGCAAAACTGTTGCATGGGTTCACAAACCTTTTTGCCTTAGGGCATGTCTACACTTAAAACTTCAGCATAGTCATTACCTATGCTGATGGGAGGGATTCTGCCTTTGGCATAAGTAAGCCACCTCCCCCAAGAGGCAGTAACTAGGTTGACGGAAGAATTTGTCTGTTGATCTAGCGCTGTCTACACGGGGACTTAATTCGATTAAACTATTTCAGTTGGGGTGTGAAAAGTCCACACACCCCGAGCGGCATAGTTAAACAGACTCAATTTTCTAATGCAGACCAGGCCTTAGCTGGGGGGCTTGGGATTAATTCATCCTGGCAATTGTTAACTGAAGGGTGCGTTCACACCTGGTCTCAAAGGTTTGTGGTTCATGCCATCACCAGTACCTCTACGCCTAACAATATACTGGTGAGAGGCTTTCTATGGTCACTGTTTAATTTGGCAATAACTTTCCATTGGTAAGTATCCTCTTGCTCTGAAGAAAACATTTGGCCACCTTCTTTTCTTTGTGCTTCACAGGCTTGGGATTCAACTAATGGGGTATTACAGATGTGGAGTCTCTAATCATTCAGCTGCTGTGGAAGCAGTACTAAAGGTAATAGCACATCATTTCACTGATTCAATTTTCAGTAACCCCTGGTCTCCTAGGATCTGTGTTCAGAGGGAAGTCTCCACACACAGCTCTTCACCTTTTTTACACGTATAGAGGAGGTCAGAGGTCTGTATGGCATCATTTCTATTGTGTCCTCCCAGACCTCATGTGGGGGAGCTGTGTGTGAAGGAAAGTCAGGGCAGGGTGATGGGTGTATTTAATGCATTGTTCCTCTTTCACCCCCAACAGCAAGATATAAAAATATATTCTACCCCCAGAATGAATTACCTGTCTTGCATCCCCACTAGGGTCTGCGGAACATTATTCCTTGAGGGGGAGTTTTAGGACCAGCTAAATAACATGTATAGCTGCTTAAGCTATTAATTAGAAGGGATATAACAGTCTACAGTTATTTGAAGAGTAGTATAGCCAAGAAGGAAAGGAATTATTTAAGGTGGTACTTGGTCATAATGAAGAGTACTGTGAGGAAATTAAGAAAGGTGGGGGAGGGGAAATTTAGGTTTAATGGACTTGCTGATGGTGTGATCTCATAGGGTTTGTCTATACAGCAAAAGCTGTGTGTGACACTATACCTCAAAATGGCACCTTGTGACTCCCATATTCATCGTTCATATATGGTTGTGACATTTCATACAAATTATGCCATGTATGATGATATATGAAAGGTCATGATCTGCTGAAAACCATTGTTCTGCCCAAATATGTATAAGAACATAATGGCCGTACCGGGTCAGACTGAAGGTCCATCTAGCCCAGTATCCTGTCTACCGACAGTGGCCAATGCCAGGTGCCCCAGAGGAAGTGGACCAACAGGCAATGATCAAGTGATCTCTCTCCTGCTATCCATCTCCATCCTCTGACAAACAGAGGCTAGGGACACCATTCCTTTCCATTAATGGCTATTAGCCAGGATGGGTCTTAACCACCATGAATTTATCCAGTTAAAATAGGGAACAGTTGCAGCCTGCCTTTGCCTTTCTCCTTGGGGTTTGGGGTGGAGGTTGACAGCTCATGACCCCCCCATGTAATAACTTTACGACCCCCTGAGGGGTCTTGACCCCCAGTTTGAGAACTTCTGATTTAGATTGTTTATCTTTTATTTTTTGATAACTATCTGACTTCTTATACCTATCACTTAATTTATTAACTATGGAAAGATTTTTTGTTTTATATTTTACCTAAAACAGTGTGGTTTGGTTGCAGTGCTTGGGAATTCTCACCTCAGGTACAAAGGCTGATACATGTCATCTCCACATTGAGGGAGGGGTGGAGTGAGCTATAAACTTATGCTGGTCAGGCTTCTGACCAGGGCAGGATGGTACAGCTCTGGGGTGCAAGTGTAGGGAGTTGGGGGGTGGGGGGGAATGGATGGTGCCTTTCTCTGTGTGATTCATGAGTGGCTTTGAGAGCATTCATTCAATCTAACTGGGTGTGGGGCTCCACTTGCTGTTGTGTTGAGTGATAGCAGCACCTGGAGGGGGTTGCTGCTTGTCACTAGCAAAGCATTGTGAGAGCACAGGCTGGAGAGTTAAGAGGGCACAGAGGTACCCCAGTTCCAGGTCGTACCCCAGGGATCCCGTCACACTGTGCATGGGCTAGCCTACCCATGCTAGATTGAATCCAGCTAGAGTTTGTAACTCGAATAGTGAAGGCTGTGTGGGCTTCAGCAAAGCTAGTACAAGCCTGGAATGGACCCTGGGTATATACTTGACTCACTAGCCTGCGCTGAAGCCTGTGCTGTAGCCTGTGCTGCACTGTCTTCACTGCTATTGTTACTTGCACTAGCTGGATTCAAGCTAGGTCAGGTAGGCTAGCCTGTGCACATCTTTGTCTGTGTAGACATACCCTTAGACTGTGAAATAGATCTAGAGAAATAGTGGAAGCCTTATTGCTTGGCACATCTAGAACTAGTCTAGACAAAATTCCTAGAAAACCTAGCATATTAGCAATAGTATTTAGCACTTACAGCGCTTTATGGTTTTGATAAATTGTTCAAGCATTGAATGTACTGCAGGTGGACTAGGTGATGTTGTCAGGGTGTTGTGAAGATTAAAAAATGTTTGAGAGGCAGCCGGATATCCTGGTCTACCGGGGCTATATACAGTAAGTAGTGAGATACAATGCCCTCTTTAATGTATGGGTAAAGAGGGAAGGCTGCAGAATTCAGGTTCCTAATAACCGAATCCCCATAATGTGGTAAATGTTCTTGGACATCCTTCTGAAAAATGCCATGGGCACAAATGGACAGTTTTATCCCTATTATGGCTCATCAATATGAGCTAAAGCAAAACAGATTAAAATCAACATTCCACTAACATTTGTTGAGTGAGATTGATTATCCATTTGAAATAATTGTCATTATAGCCAGCTATTATAGGTTGGTACTTATACTTCTTTCTTAGAGACATTCTAAATATAATATCAACGGGTCTCTAATAAGGTCTAACTATTCCTTCTATCCACTAAGCCAATGTCTCCCAAATGTAGAACTCATAGCAGTGCTCAGGTTCTGTTTTGGATCATAATTATCTTGTTCTTTCGGGTGTTTAATTTCTCCTTTAACACTTGCCATTTGCCTGAGGTCTGGTCTACACTACAGGGTTAGGTCAAATTTAGCTGCATTAGGTCGATTTTAAAATGAATGAATCCACACAACCACCCCCGTTCCATCGACTTAAAGGGCTCTTAAAATAGACTTCTGTACTCCTCCCCCAACGAGGGGATTAGCGCTAAAATCTACCTTGCTGGGTTGAATTTGGGGGTAGTGCGGACGCAAATCGACAGTACTGGCCTCCAGGAGCTATCCCAGAGTGCTCCAATATGACCACTCTGGACAGTACTTTGAACTCCCAGGCACTAGCCAGGTACACAAGAAAAGCTTAGGAAATTAAATTCAAAAGTTCCCGGTTTGGTCAGCGTGGCGAACTCAGCAGCACAGTGACCATGCAGTCCCCCCAAAATCATAGAGCATAGAATGTTTCTACACTCCCCCTATCATCTCTGTCCCTGAGGTTATCACAGATTAGAAGGCGAAAAAAACGCACTCGCAATGACCTGTTTTCTGAGCTCATGCAGTCCTCCTGCACTGATAGGGCACAGCTTAATGCATGGAAGCATTCAGTGGCAGAGGCCAGGAAAGAATTAAGTGAGAGCGGAGGCAGGATATGATGCTGAGGAAAGCCAGCAAGAGCAGACGCCTGCTGCATCCACTGTATAACTGCCTACCCTCCTCCCCATGTTCCATAGCCATCTCACCCAGACACCCAAGAACGTGGGGAGGAGGCTCCAGGTACCTAGCCACTCCACTCCAGAGGATGGCCCAAGCAACAGAAGGCTGTCATTCAAACAGTTTGCTTATTGTAGCCACACTAAAAATCAATGTGGCAGTGTCCTTCCCTCCTCCCCCACCTCACCCAGGCTGCCTTGTCCGTTCTCATTTTTTAAATAAAGAATGCATGGTTTCAAAACAATAGTTACTTTATTTCAAAGGGGGCAGGGTGGTTGGCTTACAGGACATTAAAATCAACAAAGCGGGTGGGTTTGTGTCAAGGAGAAACACAACTAGCACACCATAGCCTGGCCAGTCATGAAACTGATTTTCAAAGCCTCTCTGATGTGCAGCGCGCCTTGCTGTGCTCTTCTAATCGCCTTGGTGTCTGGTTGCTCAAAACTGGACGCCAGGCGATTTGCCTCAACATCCCACCCCGCCATAAACATCTCCCCCCTTACTCTCGCAGATATTATGGAGCACACAGCAAGTAGCAATAACAATGGGAATGTTGGTTGCACTGAGGTCTGACCTAGTCACCAAACAGCACCAGCAAGCTTTTAAAGTGCATGACGGTGAGCTGAGTTGGCTCCTTGCTTGCTGTGGTATGGCGTCTGCATGGGTAACCCAGGAAAAAAGGCATGAAACGATTGACAGCTGTTCCTTTCACGGAGGGAGGGGCAACTGACAACATGTACCCAAAACCACCTGCGACAATGTTTTTGCCCCATCAGGCATTGGGAGCTTAACTCAGAATTCCAATGGGCGCCGGAGACTGCAGGAACTGTGGAATAGCTACCCACTGTGCACCGCTCCGTAAGTCAATGCTAGCCACGGGAGTGAGGGTGCACTCCGCCAACTTCATGCGCTTAGTGGGGACATACACAATTGACTGTATAAAATTGATTTCTAAAAGTAGGCTTCTATAAAATTGATTTAATTTTGTAGTGTAGACATACCCTGAGGTTGCCAAATTAGAAATACATAAGTCTTCTAAAAAATTAACCGTTAAAGATTGATTAACAATTAAAGATTCCTTGGACTGTTCAATTATTGCAGCCAATGGACCAAATGCACTTTCCATTTGGAGAATGGACACAATGGTCTCAACTTGCAGAAGGGGGTCCTACATGTTCCACTCCTCTGTGAGCCTATGAAAGCCCTACTGTATGCACACGACATAGCTGAAGCTAGATGGATTTTTGGGGAAAGGCATTCAGAGCAGCTGGAGTCCACAAGCAGCCATTCTACACAGATGTCTTCATGGAGATCTATACCACAACTATTGCTATTCATTGGTATGATCTGGATGTCTTCTTAGAACCAGGGCTGCTCCTCCAGCATATGCTCAGGCCAAGAGTCCTTTTTTCCATTTAATACTAAAAATTTCCTTTAGGATGCAGATATTGCTATAGTTACCCATCTTGAGCCTGTAATAGGCTTTCCATGGAACTATGCAGATTGAGAACATTCAGAAAAGGAACCTTGTGCAGAATGCAACTGCTTACTTAAGTGCTACATTATGCAATATTCATATAAGACTATTGCTATGAGGTATGCTTTGATGACCAATAAATTAATGGGTTGTATTTATAGTGTTGATCTTAATCTACAAAGGACTAAATAGTTTGGTACCTTTTTAATCTGGCCTAGTCTTGATGTATAGAGGCACTTGAGCTAGATTCCTTGTGGTTTAAATAGGAGAACTTTGCAGTAACAGCATTCTCTGTGAACTGTTGCCTTCAAAACTCACTTTCCCACTTCCAGCACCTCCCCTTCCTCCCACTCAGTCAGAGCTTAGATCTGGTCATTTTCTGGGCATGTTGTAAGTCTCCTTCAATGTGTGGTTTCAGGACAGGATAGGTTGGTAGATTGTCAGCTGCATAAGAGGGTGAAATAATGATTTTTACATGGCAGTGTCAAAGAATTATTGTTTAGTATTTTTATATTCAAATTTGTTCATTTAAATTTTAGATGTGAGATGGTACTATAAAAGTTAGGCCCAAGATTTAAAAAAATATATAGTTAGGAGCCTCAGTCTACAGTGAGGTACTAAAAGAAATTATCTGATTTTTCAAGAGCGCTGAGAGCTCACTAGCTCCCACTGAGGTCAAGTAAAGGGACTACAGGTATGAAGAAGGGGTTTCAATAGTGGATCATAATTTAAGACTTGACATGACAAGGAAAGGTAAAAAAATATTATGGAAGCAAAAGGAAGAACAAGGATTACAACAATAAGATTGGGAGGTCACCTTGGTTATCAATGCCCTCATCTTGAGGGTTATTTTAGTGTGGGTGTGTCTGTTTAAAATGCTTCAAAGAGAGAGAAGACCAAGGTCTGTAACCTTCCAGATGTAGTTTATTTTGTGGAGAAACTTTAATGTGGAGATAGTGAATTTATTATACTCCAGTTCACTAGCTAAAATTGCTTCACATGCAATAGTTCAACAGCACTTCACTAGCAGCAAGACTTTCCTTTCTGTCTAGAAACTGGGCCAAATTTTGCTCTGTTCCTCCTTTAAAATTCCCATTGACTTCTACAGGAATTAAACAAATAACACTAGTATGTAGGGACAAAATTAGAAAGGCCGAGGCACAAAATGAGATCAAACTAGCTAGAGACATAAAGGGTAACAAGAAAACATTCTACAAATACATTAAAAGCAAGAGGAAGACAGAGGATAGAGTAGGCCTGTTACTCAATAGGTGGGAAATAACAGAAAATGTGGAAATGGCAGAGGTACTTAATGACTTCTTTGTTTCAATTTTCACCAAGAAGGCTGGTGGTGATTGGGCGTCTAATGTAGTGAATGCCAGTGAAAATGAGGTAGAAACAGAAGATGCTAAAATGGGAAAGAACAATTAAAAATTACTTGGATAAATTAGATGTCTTCAAATCACCAGGGCCTGATAAAATGCATACTAGAATACTCCAGCAGCTGACTGAGGAGATATCTGAGCCATTAGCGATTATCTTTGAAAAGTCATGGATGATGGGAGAGATTCCAGAAGACTGGAAAAGGGGCAAATATGCCCATCTGTAAAAAGGGAAATAAGGACAACCCAGGGAATTATAGACCAGTCAACTGAACTTCTGTACTGGGAAAGATAATGGAGCAAATAATTAAGCAATCAATTTGCAAACATCTAGAAGATAATAAGGTGATAAGTAACAGCATGGATTTGTCAAAAACAAATCATGTCAAACTAACCTGATAGCTTTCTTTGACAGGCTAATAAGCCTTGTGGATAGGGGGAAGCAGTAGACAAGGTGTATCTTGACTTTAGTAAAGCTTTTGATACTGTCTCGCATGACCTTCTCATAAACAAACTAGGGAAATGCAACCTCCCTGGAGCTACTATAAGGTGGGTGCAAAACTGGTTGGAAAACCATTCCCAGAGAGTAGTTATCAGTGGTTCGCAGTCGTGATGGAGGGGCATAATGAGTGGGGTCCTGCAGGGATCAATTCTGGGTCTGGTTCTGTTCAATATCCTCATCAGTGATTTAGAGAATGGCATAGAGAGTACACTTATAAAGTTTGCAGACGATACCAAGCTGGGAGGGGTTGCAAGTGCTTTGGAGGATAGGATTAAAATTCAAAATAATCTGGACAAACGGTCTAAAGTAAATAGAATGAAATTCAGTAAGGACAAATGCTAAGTACTCCCATTTAGGAAGGAACAATCAGTTGCACACATACAAAATGGGAAATGACTGCTAGGAAGGAGTACTGCAGAAAGGGATCTGGGGGTCATGGTGGACCACAAGCTAAATATGAATCAACAGAGCAACGCTGTTGCAAAAAAAAGTGAACATCGTTCTGGGATGTATTAGCAGAAGTGTTTGTAAGCAAGACACGAGAAGTAATTCTTCTGCTCTATTCTGCACTGTTTAGGCCTCATCTGGAGTATTGTGTCCAGTTCTGGGAACCACATTTCAGCAAGGATGTGAATAAATTGGAGACAGTCCAGAGAAGAGCAACAAAAATGATTAAAGGTGTAGAAAACATGACCTATGAGGGAAGATTGAAAAAATTGGGTTTGTTTAGTCTAGAAAATAGAAGACTGAGAGGGGACATAAGTTTTCAAGTATTTAAAAGGTTGGTATAAGGAGGAGGAAGAAAAATAATTGTTCTTAACCTCTGAGGATAGGACAAGAAGCAATGGGCTTAAATTGCAGCAAGGGAGGTTTAGATTGGACATTAGGAAAAACTTCCTAACTGTCAGGGTGGTTAAGCACTGGAATAAATTGCCTAGGGAGGTTGTGGAGTCTCCATCATTGGAGATTTTTAAGAGCAAGTTAGACTGTCAGGAATGGTCTAGATAATACTTAGTCCTGCCGTGCGTGCAGAGGACTGGACTAGATGACCTCTCGAGGTCCCTTCCAGTTTTCTGATTCTATGAATTGACCTATGTAACTAAGAGCAGACTTTAGCTCACTGAATTCTGAACCAAAAATCAGATGGGACGAGTGAAATAAAAAAAGCTGAGGTCAGAATTCAAAAGCATGGCTTGGATGAGTTAGGGGAAGTTGGTGCACTGCAGAGACCTTATCCAATCAGAGTCCAAACAGCCTATGCATCTCCTATGATCTCAGCAGGTATGAAAAGGCTGTTCAGGCTAGAACAAGCCAATCTAAATGCCTTTCTTCTCTAGCAACTCTGCTCTTGAAAGGCCACTAAGAGCCCTTCTGTTAAACTGAGATCACTTTAGTTAAAAACTCCACATCCCTGTAGGCAGCTTGATATTCTGAAATACTAGACACTGTCACACCAGCAAATTCCATTTGTGATCTCCCCATTGGATTGGGCCTATTTACTCCTATAGCTCACGTGGCAGAGGTCTGAGGTTCTTGCCCACATGGGTCATCAGGGTTTGATTAAGGTTGCCTGTGATGGAGATGATGATGATCTTGTGGTTTCATCGCTGGCCTGAAACTGCAGATGTGAGTTCTGTTCCTGCCACTGACACAGACTTCCTGTATGACTTTGGGCAAGATGATCTATCCTAACTTTACAGATAGAAGAGTGAAGCACAAAATTATTTCCCTTCTTCACGGAGGTGTTGTGAACATAAATAATTTATGTGTGTGAGTTCAAATGCCATAGTGATGGAAGCCAAGGAAGCCCAAGACAATGGCAGAGTTATGGTTCAAAAGAAATATGCTAATTTTGGAAACTTGACTTCTCAACAGCTTTCCTGATGTTGTTTAACCCCTTGACACTAGAGGCAGCACTGATGCGTTGAGAGACTTTTGGGAGCCCCTAGTTAAAATTCCACTGGCAAAGCTAAGGAAGTCAGTGGAGAGCTAGTGATTGAAGTTCACTCTTCTTTGGATACTGCTAAATCATCTCTGCCAAAGATGATTTATTTCCATGGCTCATAAAAACACTACTGAAGAGCTAATTTTCTGCCTTTGAATGGACCAGATTACACTAAATTGCGGGTACTTTAAAAAACAGTTATTGAGCCGTGCTATCCAGAATCCTCCTCCAAGTCTTCACCTCTCCCTTCCCCCATCCTCTTTTCAGATTACACACACTGAATGCTATACTATTTTGTCAGTGAAGTAGATATATTTTCAGGAACAAAGTTTGCACATTTCCAGCAAAGTTTGTCTTGTAATAAATTTGTCTGCCTAGTCATGCTGGTTGATTATGGTTATGGGAAAGCATTTTTTGTTTCAGTGGGAAAACAAAGCAATAATTTCTCCAATGGCATGCCCCTCCTCTGCAATCACATCCATCTTCCTCCTTCTCTCCCCCTTCCCCCACCCCGTACATGATCTTTGTAACAAGCCAATGCGGGGGGTGGGGAATTTTGTCAGAATCCTTTAAACTACTAATAGCTGAAAACTTGGGCTGT
The DNA here is from genome assembly GCF_013100865.1 of Trachemys scripta elegans. Taxonomy (NCBI): domain Eukaryota; kingdom Metazoa; phylum Chordata; order Testudines; family Emydidae; genus Trachemys; species Trachemys scripta. Next base: position 250,569,376 of record NC_048298.1, on the reverse strand, counting down.
TGCAAGCTGTAATTTGTAAAGTCAATATGCCTGAGAATTTAACAATTTGCATGGTACCACTAAAGTTTATGGTAAGTATGGGGAGGGCAGGCGAGTATGTATGTGTTGTGATCACAGATTTTTGTTGATGCACATGTGACAAATGAGGTATATTTGGGGTTATTTTATGTGCTAATTGTGTTGGTGGTTGTGTTCTGTGGCTGGAGAGTTGTGCTGAAGGATTTCGTGTTGACTTGTGAGGGTGGTGAATGAGGGATGTGAGCAGTGGTGAGGGGCTATTGTATGTTCTGGTTTTGTTGTTGTGTATGGATTGTGTTGTGCTGGGAGAGTTGTGTGGATTTGTACGGGTGGCAAATGAGGTGTGTGTTATCAGAAAATTGACAAAGTGGGGATGGAGGATTGGAAGCAAGCTAATACTAGCCATATGGGTGAAGGGAAGTAAAAAGGGCTTTTACAAGTATCAGGAGAAAATAGTTCCATTAATCAAGAGGAGTGGAATTAATGATGACTCAAAAATTCAGAGATACTGAGCTTGTATATTAACTCTGTCTTCAACAAGAAAAATGTATACAATTTTTTTCAATTGGAAGGTTTACAATTACATTTTGGGACCTGGGAGTTAAATTCTTAAATCAGAAAGGAAGGTCTTGTAGAAGTAGTGATTTATAAAAAAGGATACTTGGAAATGTACATACACAAATAATAGATTCAAAAGGCAGAAGAGACCATTGTGGTCATATAGTCTGACTTCCTGAATAACACAGGCTGTATAATATTGGACTGACATTCACTTACTCAGCAAATGGATCTAACAAATCTTTATTAAGGCTAAACATTCAGCAAGTAGTGATCAATTACTCACAAGTGGAAAGCTCACTGGAACAACCTCATCAGTCACCTCCAGCACCGGACAATACAACTTCAGCCTCCCTATTTATAATTTTGATATCTTTTCTTATACATATATACTAGTGTCCCATTTCCATGTTAACTCTCCTTCCTCATCAGTAGAGGTTTAGTGTTAGTTCAAATCAGTCTTTTCTAGCTTGTTAGTTAGTTTTTTTTCTTGTTCTCAAAAACATGATTATTCTGCAATTTTTTACACATGCATAATTCTACTTATGCTTACTCTGTTAAATGTTATCAGAACAGACTCTTAAAATCCACAGCAGGCTTCTGTCAGGCCTAAATATGCCTTCGTTCCAAACATATGGTAGTTCCTGAATTAACTCCTTTTTGAAGGAAAAACATCCAATCTTCACTTTAAAATTGCTAGTGATTGGAGAATCCACTACACCTTTTGGTAAGTTCTTCCAATGGAATAAAAAATCTTCTATCAAATTTCTGCTCTCCATGTAGGTATAGATTGTGATCAAGTACCCTTTAACCTTCTCTTTGTTAAGCTAAATAAATTGAGCTCTTTGAACCTTTTGCTATAAAACATAATTTCCAAGCCTTTAATTATTTTCCTGGCTCTTCTCTGAACCCTCTCAAATTTTTCAACATCCTTCTTGAAGTGTGGATCCTAGAACGGGACACAGCATTCTGATAGCAGTCATACCAGTGCCCCTATAACCTCTCTACTTCCACTTGGAATTGCCCTGTTTATACATCAAAGGATCACATCAGCCCTTTAGGCCATGGCATCACAATGGAAGCTCACTTTCAGCTGATTAACTACTATGATGCCCAAATCTTTTTCAGAGTCATTACTTTCCTGGATAGAGTCCCTCATCCTGTATGTATGGCCTACATTCTTTGTTGCTAGATGTATGATCATGCATTTGGTTGTATTGAAACACTTTGTTTGCATCCAGTTACCAAGTGATTTAGATCACTTGGTATCAGTGACTTGTCCTCTTCCTTATTTACCACTCTCCCAGTCTGTCATTTCTGAATGTAAACATTTTGAGCAGGGGGTTGGACTAGATGACCTCCTCAGGTCCCTTCCAACCCTGATATTCTATGATTTTTATCAATGACCCGCAATAAAATAAAATCACTGATACGTAGTGTAGGTCAAAAACCAATCCCTGCAGGACCCCACTAGAAACTCAAAATCTGCTTGATGATTTCCCCCTTTACAATTACATTTTGAGACTTGTCTGTAAGCCAATTTTTAATCCATTTAATGTGTGCCATGCTAATTTTGTATCATTCTAGTTTCTTAATCAGATATCATGTGATACCAAGTTAAATGTCTTACAGAAGTCTAAGTATACTACATCAACATTATTACCTTTATCAACCATACTTGTAACCTCATTTAAAAAAAATCAAGTTATTTACAACATCAGCTTTCTTCTACTTCTCTGTCCCTCGAGTTGCTCTTGAAGGGAACTTGCCTTAGCCCTGCTGCACCACCGACTGGGAGCCGCCCGAGGTAAGTGTCACCTGGCTGGTCCCTGTACCCTTCACCCCCTCCTGCACCCCAACCTTCTGCCCCAGCCTGAACCTGCACTCCAAACTCCCGCACTCAACCCCCTGCCCCAACCCTGAGCCCCCTCCCACACCCAACCTCCCTTTCTTCCTGTCTGTTTTGCCTGTTACAGGGAGTAATATTTATTTTGAGCTTCTGTACATGGAGTGGCAAAGAACAAAAGAGGTATAATTTCTAAAGCACACCAATATGTTGTGCACCAAGTAGCCCCTGTAAACCCTACTGGTGCAAACTAAACATTTCTTAGAATGCATTAATGTACTACTCTTTGAAACAGCGCTACGTTAATGAGCACTAAGGAATTTCTAGTTCAGCCAGCAGGTCTACACAGGCCAGTTAGCGTGAAACACACTGGTGTGTTTTAGAAATCACCACTCCTCAAGTGCACGTTGCTGCTCTGTGTCGACAATATTCTGGACTGTGTTAACTTTTATGAAACACACTTGTGAATATTGTGACTGTGTTGAGAAATTGTATTATATGCTAATTTAAACCATTGTTGCTTATGTCCTGTTGACCGGTAAGGTATAGATCATCATGTTTTCATAATTTTAATAACTTCAAGCCTTGCACAAAAAGTTTGAGGAAACACATGCTGTTCCATGCTCTTAGTTTCAATTATATTGTTTTCTCTGCTATTTGAATTCAAAAGACTGTATATTTACTTTACAAACTCTGCTGTGAATTCTGATTCAAGGGACATATAAACAGGTTTAAGGCTCAGCAAATCAGGATACAGGTCTCTGTTTGCCTTATACTTCTGTTGGATCCTAACAACGAGCTACAACTCGCATTCCACTGAGGGGGGAAAAAAAAGATGGGGTTCAATCTTTCATCACCACTTTAGATGCAAAATGTGTGGTCACCAAAAGAAATCCAAACTGATGAAGTAGAATCAAGCAATCAAATAAGACAGCCTGGTATAAAAAGCATATGGGGACATGCATTAATAATTCATATAAGATAATGAGGTTTAAGTTCTTAAATATCTGTGTAGCGAGGCAGGGTGGCTGATGCTGATGGGGAGGAACCACTGCCTCCCTCTCTCCCCCCCCCCCCCCCAGTGGGCAAAGCCAGACCAGACCCGCCCCTTGTGCTGGAAGCAGACAGGAAGAACTGGAAATATAAGAGGCAAGGCCTTCAGCTCACTTGAGGGAGAGCCAGGGGAGGAGTCAGATGCTGCTGCCAGCCTCTGAACCAGGGACCAAGCTGTATCAACCCCTGCCTCTGGAGGAATATAAGGGGAGCTGCCACTCAGCAAATATCCCAAGGAGCTGCTGGAACTGTCAGTTGCCAAGTACCCCAAGGAGCCTGAGGGCCTGTGAGCACTGAAGCCCTACGGACAGGTAGGGATAGGAAGTAGCCCAGGGAAACCAGACATTAGTTTGGTTGTTTGCTGAACCTACAGTCAGCATGTTTTGGCAGGATTCCTGCTGACCCAGTGGCGAGATTCCCCACAACTGTTAAGGCTCTGGGCTGGGAACTGGTGGAGCAAGGTGGGCCTGGGTCCCCCTACACCCTGCTGCCTGCTCCACTACACAGTGTAGGATTGCCAACTTTCTAATGGCACAAAACGAATGCCCCTGCCCCTTCTCCAAGGCCTGGTCCCTGCTCGTTCCATTCCCCCTCCACTTGCTTTCCCCAACCCTCACTCACTTTCACCAGGATGGGGCAGGAGGACTTCTAATGGCCTGTTAGTGGTGCTGACCAAAGCCACCAGGGTCCCTTTTCAACCAGGCGTTCCGGTCAAAAAACGGACACCTGGCAACCCTACTGGGGAGGCAGCCTACCCATTTTAGGCCAAACGGCCTGTGTTTGTTTGCTGTCTGCCCCAGCCAGAGCAGCTCTGGGCCATAAACTGCTTTTGCTCTACCCCACCCGGGGAGCTGGGCCATAGACTGTTAGTTGTCTGCCCTGCCCAGAGGACTTGAACCTGACTGCTTGATATTGCTTGGCCCTGCCCAGAAGACTCAGCCTTACTGTGCCTCCTGTCTTCCCCAGCCAGAGGGCTAGCTACAGATTGTTATTGGTGCTAATCCCCTGTTGATTGGCTCTCAGCTGCTTGGTGGCATACTGAGGTGGAGTGACCCCCCCTCTGAAGCTGACAGAGAGGAACCACTCCAACCCACTACACTCTGCATTAACAAACTAAAATCCCCAGAAGACCAAGTGGGAGTACAGAAGATGATGCTTCTGAGATTGCCTTTTACTGAACATGTTAATCATATTGTTACTTTTCTAAACCATCATATAGCAAAAGAGAGATACAGTTGAAGATGGGGGACAGATCATTTCTTATGGAAAAGATCTACTCAGCACTGCTGGGGTAAATGTGTAAAGTCAAAAATTAAAAAGAATAAACCATACAAAGTTGAAGGTGGTAACCTTTTGTTATACTAACTCCATGCAGTCTGTATATGCTAGGGGGGAGGGCAAGTCCTGCAAAGCAGTACTTCAGGGGAGACCTCAAGTTGATAAGAAATAGTATATCATATCGTAGTTTGCAGTAAGACAGCACAAAGGGCAATGCACTTTTGGTCTGGCATCACATCACATATTAGGGATAATTTCCTTCGCCACTTAGAGCTTCACAGTTGTCACTACGTTACATATCATGGCTGTTCAGAATTTCCCAGAGGCAACAGCAACTGAATTCCTGCTCCAAAAGCAGGCCTCTACCATTTAAGCTAATAGAAAATCTCCTTTAGCTGGTAGCATCATAGGGCCCATGGGACATAGTTGAGCACTTCATAAAATCATAAACTAAGAAATCAGACCCAATACTGTAGGTCTTCTGTATGTGTATTAGTGTTTGTCAGTATAGTTTTAAATAGCCCAAATAGTATGTTGATTCCATCATTTCCCTATTAGACTATTCCACAGTCTCACTCTTGGGGGGGGGGGAGGGAGAATTCTGATATTCAGCCAAAATATTTTCTTCTATAATGTAATCCCTAGGACAGACTTAGTTCCAGAAAGCCAGGCTGATGGAAAAGTATAACTTGGAAGAGAGAAAAGAGTCTCTTCTAAATCCCTGCAAGATTTTGTGTACACTTAAAAGGCAACTGAGCTGAAGAAATTGTAGGGATTTTTAATATGAAGAAAATGGAGTTTGTTATAGGTTTAGTGTTGGTTTCCAATAGCAGATTCTTAAGATGCAGGATCCAGCAGCTGTGGAATGCTAGTATCCTCTGTCCCTGATAGGAGCATACAATTGCGCTAATATTAAAATCATGTTATTAGCAGGTTGATTGCAGAGTATATTACACAGCATATATTGCACAGTATATTATCCTGAGCACCTGGACACACCTGCACAACTCAATATTTTTGCCATTATTAAGTATTCTTTGTTGATCCATCAGCTAGTTTTCAGTCCACACAGCAGTGTTCATATCCAAGTCAGTTAGAATTAATTTTAAGTGTAAGATTTTGAGAGACACTTTATAAATGCTTTATTAAGTGGTTGTGGTGTGGTTACACCTGTGCTCAGTTTCAAGCAATTCTAAGTGGAAAAACTGAAGAATGTTACTGGAGTAACAAAAATGTTTAGAACTGTGGAGGGATTGTTGGATGAGGAAAGATTGGGGGGAAAAAAGCTCACTAGGACACTAACATGGATAACTAATGACTAAATGGAGAGACACGAGTCATTCTGTAAAGATAAATGAAAGCTGTCTTCATCACAAATGGAGAATCCCAAAATAACTGCTTAATCTACAGTAAGTGAATGAACTTTATGGGCCTTTTAGGGCTTGATCCTGCTTGGCGCTGAGCACTTATATTCTCAATGAAGCCTCTGGGAGTTGAGGGTAGTCAGTATCTTGCAGGATCAAGTGCTTAATGCCAAAGATTCAGATAATATAGGGTAGTATGTATACTCTGTGGGGAGCCAGTTCTAAACCCAAATCACCCAAACATTTGAGCTTAGTTTATAAATACTGACTAGTTCAATCTGTCATGCATATGTTTCTTCTTATATTCCCTAGCAGTTAAGCAAATAATGAAAAGTAATGTTGATTGTGAGCCATGATATTTCTGTCAACGTTCAGGGTTATTTTCAATGTCTGCAGACCATCTATGTTATGTCATTGTTTTAGCTATATAAGGGATAGTTTTAAGTCTGTAACACTCTGATACATAATTGTAAAAGCAAACCATTTAGTTTTAAAAGGGGAGGGGGAAATCCCTGCATTGAAGTATTTTTAATTTGAGATCCATCCTTGAATCTGCTTTTGCTAAATCATGCTGTGTTAGCTTCCCTAGTAAAATAATTTGTCAGATATAGCATCTGGTTTTCAATGCAGTGTTGCTTTTTAGCCAGTTTTCGCACTGGGTTAAATGAGGCACAATGGATTCATTCATATCTTCACCCCATTTCCAGTCTGTACCAGTTGTCCATCCATGCTAATGATGCACACGGCAGCCAGAGATTAATCAGGTAGGCAGTTTGAAGAAGTTTGTGTCTGCTTTGCACTGCACCAGCAAAATGCTCCCACCACACAGTCGGGTCTACTTTGCGTTCATAGAAGATGGGAAAAGGAGGACGAGAAAAGGAAGACAAAGCAAAGCCTGAGCAGATCCCTACAAGAATTACAAGGCCTGGGTAAGAGGATTTTAGTTGTCCAAAGAACACATCCGGCAAAGTTTATAGATGAGGCACACCTAAATTACACAGGGCCAAATCCTGCAAGGCAATGGGAATTGGAAATGCTCAGCACTTCTTGGGAACTCAACACTTTACAGGTTCAAGCCCTTTGTTGTTCCCCCTTCTCAACCCCAAAAGAAAAACAACCCATGAGCCTTATATAAAACTCTGCCAGGAATGTAAATAGTGGAATGAAATGGTAGTGGTTCCTTTGTCTTCCACATGCCTTCCCCATCCCTTCCAAATGACCCAAGAATTTACCACATTCAGTGAGTTGCTCCATGTAGGGATGTAGTGGAGGCAGAACCCGGATAGCAACAGTGTAAGCTTCCCCACTCTGCCCCCCAGCATGCTTCAACTGTTGGCAAAGAGCTCATCACCAGAGGGGACAAAACAGTTTAGTTTAGATTCGGCCTTTGAAGTCTTTGGAACTTCCAATGAGAGTGCCAAAGAGTGCCATTTGCAATGGAAGTTTTTAGTGATGTGCATCCCCATCCATTTGGGACTAGACTGAGACCACCTGTTCATGTCACAGATCAGCTGCTAGCTATTACGTGGTAGTGACTTCTGGTCACTAATGCCCTCCTGTGGATTTAAGGCACTAAATCCTGCTATTAAACCCCTGAAAAATACCTGCAGGTATTGCATCTTTCTATGGCTCATCTATTCTCTTCCTAAACAGGTTCATTTGTATGTGCGTGATGTTTTTGATCAGATAGAGTTTATATAACACTCAAGCTTCACAACCATAAAGAGCTGAAACTTTAGCGTTCTATTAGCTGGCCCTTGAGCTTGTGTAGTAGTCAGCAGTCCAATGAAAGTTAGCATGCTATTTACCTCGGCCCCTTTTTCCTAAAGCCTAAGATACAAACATTATTTCAAAAGAAAATTGGAAAATGTGGTGAATGTTTCTGTTTGCTGTCTCTGAATTGTGAGTACAAAAGAGCCCATCTTGTGGGTTTGACCTTTATATAAGTGCATGTTTTTTAATGATTTCTAATTGATTAGATAGTGATCTATGTCGAGCAGGGCCCTGGTCTTTTTCTGTGATTTTTAAAGACCCATGTACCTTTATGCCTCTGTGTAAATAATCTCATCACTGTTTTTTAATCCATGTGCATGTGGCCAGTCTTCCCATGTGTATCAGCACCACAGGCGCCAACTTTTTTCTGCGCTGGTGGGTGCTCGCAGCCCCGCCCCTGCCCCAACTCTTCCCCTATTGGACCCCTCCCCAAATCCCCACCCTGGCCCCGCCTCCTCCCCCAAGCGTGCCACGTTCCCCCTCCCTCCCAGCTTGCCGCGCAAAACAGCTGGGACGGGGGAGAAGCAGGACACAGCAGCGTGCTCACAGGAGGAGGCGGAGGTAGAGGTGAGCTGGGGCAGGGGTGGGGAGCTGCCAGTGGGTGCAGAGTACCCACCAATTTTTCCCCATGGGTGCTCCAACCCCAGAGCACCCACAGAGTCTGTACCTGTGATCAGCACCACAACATGACCATAATGAGACCCTATACACATGGAGGCTTTTAGCCTCTTTCCTCAGACAGAACATATCTATAAAGTCAGACAAATTTGTCAGTCTGATTATCTATCCTATGGTTTTTATAAAGCTGACTTAACACTGTCATGTAGCTTTATCTTTTAACTATAGTATAATCAGGTACCACATAGTTGTGTGTTTATGGCATATGCATTATACCATTTTATAGATAAGAATTACTGCAGAGAAGCACACCTTCATTAATATATTGGTAGAGTAATAATGGTAAATACAACTGTCAAGATAAAATGACACATTACATCACTATTAAAGTGGTCAAACAATACAAGTGAAATATAGTCTATAAACATGAAACTGTTACACCAGCAGTACTTTGACTTTTGGCAACCACAAAATCACCAATAGCATCCTAAAAGCTCCAGTGACATGTGAACTCACTCTCAATAGATATGTTGTCAGGACAATTTAACTTGTTCTGTGGTATTGTCACACTCAGTTGGAGGAGGACCTTTCTCACCCTCACAGTTCATTAATGGAAGTGTCAAAAACAATCTTATTACCATGACAACATTGGAGAAAGTTGAATGAGGACAACATAATAACAGAAAACAGATATTTCAAAAGGATGGTATTTAGGAGATATGCTCATGCAAAAATAAATGCTGCTGTTTCCAAACAACATCAAGATGGGTTCAGCTTCAAATTCAATTTGCACAAACAATTTCCAAGTCTCCACAGTATTTCTCTTTGTGTGAATTTTGTAATAGGCACGATTTTGTCTTTTTTTGCTCATGTATCAGATAATTTTTAAAAGTCATTGAGTTTTAGTTCCAAACTTCTGTTCAGCTTCACAATTTGTCACTAGAACTCTTTTTTCAACTGCATGAAGTTTTCTCTCCCAGAAATGATGAACTTGTTCATGTTGTTGGATGGTGGATATCATTGCTTTTTTACTCATACAAGCAAAGTTTGATAGGAGCTTCTCAACCTATTCTACATATATACACAAGCAATGCTGTAGTTGTAATCACTTGTCATACCTTTTTTCCATATGTATATGATGAAACATACATGTGCCAAGCATAGTTGCATTCATGTTGAGGTTACTTTGCATATTCACATAGGGTTTGCATGTGTAAATTATATTCTTTATGCATGCAGATAATAGATCATAAAAATTTGTGCAGACAATGTATTGAACTGGTGAAGTATGTGCCCACATAGTCTCTGTTTTGAAATACGAGCTTTCAATTTAGTTTTGAATTTTTCTCGTAATTTATAAGATGCAAGGACCATAGGAATTGCCATACTAGATCATACTCATAGTTCATCTAGTGCAATATCCCGTCTCCAACAGTGGTCAGTACAAAATGCTTCAGAGGAAGATGCATGAAACTCTGAAATAGGTGGATTTGGGATAACTTGTCCCAATCCCCATCCTAATCCCCCATAGTTAGAGATTGTCTTAAAACCTGAAGCATGAAGTTTTATCTCTTCCAGTACTCCTTGTTTGTGTTAACTGTTGTGACTCTGAATATTCTTGTTATGAATATAAATGTCCATTCCCTCTTTAATAATTCTTGGCTTAAATGACATCCAGTGGCAATGAGTTCCACAGTGTAATTACACATTGTGTGAAATTTTTTTTATCACTTTTTAATCTTATTCCTTTTGAATTCATGAAGTGTCCCATGAGGAGGAGGTTCTGAGATAAGGAAAACAAACTCCTGATCTACCTTTTCTAGCCCTTTCATTATTATATATACTATTTTTTTTGAGTTTTTCCATGCCTCTAATCATTCTCTGAACGCTCTCTAGTGCTCCATTGTTGTTTTTGAGATTGAGTGACCAGTACTTCACACAGTATTGAGTTGAGGTTGCACATACAGAAAAAAATATTATATAGTTTCCATAGTGTTCCTTTATCATCCTAATTTGTTTTTTTTTTGTTTTGTTTTGTTTTTTTACTGCAGCTGCACATTGCACAGATATTTTCATTGAGCTGTCCACAGTGATGCTCAAGTCCTCTTCCTGGGTTAGTACAGTTAATTTGAACAATGTAAAGTGTATGAATAATTCATATTTTCCCTCCAGTGAGCATTATTTTGCATTTATCAACATTGACCTTTATCGGCCATTATGTTGCCCACTCACCTAGCCCGGTTAGGTCCTTCTGAAGTTCCTCACAATTTTCTATGGACTTGATTGACCTAAATAACTTTGTTTTCTGAAAATTTTGCTAACTCCCTGCTCACCCCTCTTTTCAGATCATTAAAAAATAAATACATTAAACAATATTGGACCTACTACAGAACTTTGAGGCACCCTGCTGTTAATATTTGGCTATAATGACAATTAACCATTTATTCACACTCTGTTTCCTATCTCTTAGCCAGTTTTTGATCAATGTCAATACTTTGCCTCTGAGCCCATGACTACTTAGTTTCTTTAGTAGACTCATGTGAAGAACCATGGCAAAGGCTTTTTGAAAGTCAGAATAAATTATGTCAACTGATTCTCACTTATACACTGACAGGTTCAAAAGAATTCTAACATGTTAGTGAGAGACAATTTTCCTTTGCAGAAACTTCTGATTTCCAAGCAGTTAGAAAGAGACTTGAAAATAATTACTACTTCTGGTACATTGAGTTTTTACTTTCTCCCTTTCCTGGAGGTATTGTACATGCTGACAGAAGTTATTATTGTAAATTGTAATTGTAGAAAACTGTGAGAATTAGGGAGAAAGATGCAGTTTCAAGGCCAGCTCATGGTATCTCATAGAGACAGTTCTCTGGCTTTCTTTGCCATATTCACCTATAGATTCTTCCGGGTTGATTAATAGACTTTTTTAATATGCACAGAACTAAATAAATGTGGCCACATTCTATGCTAACTTACAACCATTCAACCCTATTGGCTTTAGTCAAATGCAATTCAGCACAGGAAAACTTTCTGGTTTTAGCATCATGGGACCTCCAGGTGTTGTATGAAGTCTTCAGTACTAATATTCAGTGGTGTTGGAACTATTTTTGTAGTGGGCATGCTGAAGGCGGAAATCATGTATTTGGGTTGTTATTACTACTTCAAGCCAGGGGGTATGGTAGCACCCCCAGCACCCATGCTAATATTTCTTTTTGTCTGGTGCTAAGAAATTTCTTCAGCAATACATTGATGAACTGATGGAGAACAGAACGTCTATTGTGCTCAAAGCAATTCAAAGTTCTGTTGCAGATTTTACACCCTAAAATGACAGATTTTAGGGCTTGATCCTGCATAACACAGGTACAGAATATTGTTGATATAAGTGAAATGTAAAAAAATGATGAGCAGGACAAGAAATTCAGGAGCATTATTACTATTGAAAGTGTGCATGTGGACACCAAATTACTCCTGCCTCATATTAGGAATATGGCCAGAGAGAGGAGGGCATAGCTAAGGCCTGGTCTACACCTAAAACTTAGGTCAACCTAGCTACATTGCTCAGGCCTGTGAAAAATTTCACTTTCTGTGCATCACAGTTAAGTTGACCTAAAGCCCGCTGTAGCTGCAGCTAGGTCTATGGAAGATTTCTTCCATCAACCTAGCTACCTCCTCTTGAGGGGCTGGATTTACCACAGTAATGGGGAAAAAAAAACATTTTCCATCACTGTAGTATGTGTCTACACTACAGCGTAACAGCAGCATAGCTGTTGTGCTTGTGATATAGACTTCCCTTCAGTGCCATATTTGCATGCATAGCAGTTAAGCCCATGCCTTCTCAAACAGATATTCTCCATTCACACCTCACCTCCTTGCATTGTTAAGAGTCATAGAGTTTAAGGCCAGAAAGGACCACCAGATCATTTTGCGTGACCTCCTGTATATCACAGGCCACCTCCACACTAAGCCCAGCAACCAGAATTAGACCAAAGTATTACAGCCTTCAGGAGACTAAACTATTGTGTGCCACAGGCACAGAACAAGAGGGACAGAGGTGCACCAAGAGTGAGTGAGTAGGTATGCAAGAGGCTTGAGACTTTTGTACTCAGCGTGGACCTAGTGCTTAATTTTACCAATCATAGTTCTTTGCTTACACCTCCACTGAAGTGCAGCAGCCCAGGGCCGCCCAGAGGATTCAGGGGGCCTGGGGCAAAGCAATTTTTGGGGCCCCTTTCATGAAAAAAAAGTTGCAATACTATATTCTCGTGGGGGCCCCTGCGGGGCCTGGGGCAAATTGCCCCACTTGCCCCCCCTCTGGGCAGCCCTGCAGCAGCCTTGGACAATCTGCCAGTAAATTAAATTAGTGCCTTTTAAGTTTCTACTCCAGTATACATAGTACACATTTCTTTGAATTATTGTTCTTGCTGACCATTGTAGTTAATATGCTGTCAATTTCCCGTTCTTTCAAAATAGTATGATTTCTACTGAATATTTACCAGTGTGGCTAGTGTTTATGAAAATGCAATAAATTATTCAATGGGCTCTACGAACACATTTACTTAATGAAGCGAGACTGTTGGAGTGGAATAAACAAACCAAACTGTCACTGTTTAGGTCTCTGTAGAGAAAGCATTTTGGTGTGTGGATTTTGTGGCAAAGGGATATTGTTATCTAAGGCGTTAGTATGGAAGAAAAATCATTTATTATGCCTTGTCTTCCTTTAGCAGTAAATAAGTCATCAATTCAGAATAAAGACTCATTTCAGCTTGGTGGAACTTGTTTGTTTCAAATTACATATTCTTTGCTATTCCTTGTAAGAAGAAATGAAGGAATTTCTATGTGGTCTGAAAATATTGTCCATTATTGTGCCACATGCCACAAAGCCATTGTGTTTCTCTTTTAAGCTATGTCTACACTGCAGGCTAGAGGTGTGATTCCCCTGCTCACAACAGCTCTCACTGAGCTATAGCGAGTACAAATAGCAGTGTATCCACAGCAGCAGTCATGGTGGCAGTGGCAATACAAACCCATCTGAACCTGGTGCATATGTTCTTAGCATAGTTCAGTTGTGCCACCAGTGCCACTACCAGTGCTACCATAGCTGCATTGTTCATGCTAGCTTGATGAGAGCTACTGTGAGTATGTGCACATGAGGAGGGAACTCACACCCCTAGCTCATAGTCTACACATTGCCTTACGTACAACAGACAGTCCTAAACAGGCTTTGCCCAGCATCACAGGGTGGCATTGGCTCATTAAGAGAGAAGAGACCAGTGCACCTGTGCCTCATGAGCTCAGTCCAATTGGGTTTAAAAGAGAGCACCTGGGGCCCCAGTGGGAGAGACTTGGTGAGTTAGAACTGCTGAAGTGAGTCTGGAAAAGGGGCTGGTTTGAGCTGCCACAGACCAAGGGGCTGTGGAAGGTCCTGGAAGGTAACTGTAGGGGCTTATGCACTGCTACCTCTGTTATATTAGGACCCAGCAGAGAAGGAGATAGCTGTGTTTAAATCAGCTCCCCCTGTGTTAGTCTGTCTGCTGCAGTGACTTTATTGTTCTGGTGACAAACAGAAGTGATGCTCTGCTCTGAGTACAGAGTGCCCAGTGTTTTACAGGGGCAGGACATCACAACCTCCATGTGGAGAGCTGGAGCCAGTGGAACAGTGAGAGGGCCAGGGGGAGCAAGAGGTGCTCACCTGGTGAGGATGATCTCCCAGCAAAGAGGCTGTGGGGGTTCCTGTTGAGAAGAGCTGGGGTTGTACTTCAGCTGGCAGGGCTGTCTGTCTGTCCTAGCAGAAAGACAGAAGAGGACTGACAAAGACCTAGGTGTGGCAGAAGATACTGGAGTGTGGGATGTTGAATGACTAGATGCCCTGGGATTTTAAAGACTGTATGCACTAGGAGTAATAATGAAGTTGTCTCATCAAATGAAGGAACTAATCCCATTTCACACAAGAGTGTAACCCCTTTGGGGTTTAGAGAGCATGGCCCCTTTAAATCTTTTTCCGGGGGGGGGGGGGAAGGGGGAGAGTAAGAGAGAAAGGAGGCAGTGCTGGAGCTTCAAGGAGAAGGAGAGGCAGTGGCAGGCCCTGGAAAAGGGAAGCAGCAGAGAACCTGCCTGAAGCCTGAGGACGACAGGGCTGATCGGGGACACCCCAGGACAGGAGCCAGGAGGAGCACTGTGCCAGGGAGAAATTGCCAGGAGCTGGACCCAGTATCACAGCTGCCCAGAGCTGCATGGGGCTGTGAGTACTGGGGCTTGTGACTCTGCATTGGGAACAAGGAGGGAGGTTGCTAGATAGTTAAGTGGGGAGGTGGTTGCTCTGTGTGGCTTTGTAGAGAGCGGCAGAAGAGGGCACCGGAGGGGTTTGTTGGGGGAAAGTTCACTAGTGCCGAAGACGACCAGGAGCACCCAAAACTCACCACTGTATTGGAACTTTGCTCAGGACTCCTGAACTCTGTGGGCAGACACATTGTTCAGTGTCTGTCCTTCCAGACTGTGCTACCACTGGGCCTGTGGGGCCTTGGCTTGGATGCAGCCCTGTTTTACTGCTCCCCCTATATTTCCCCTTGTTGTTTTTCTCCTCTCATCCCTCTGTAAATAAATATTTCCCTTGTTATATCCATTGTACTTTTCCTGTGGGGGTGTGTGTGTTCACTCTGGGGGGGTTGGAAGAAGTGCCCCTGGCGTGGAAGGGATTTCTCCTGCTGCATTCCTGCACACGCCTTCTCTTGGCCAGAGCTGCCTGCAGAGCAGACTCCATCTTGGTCACAAGGGCGCTAAAGTTACAAGTGAAATTCACCCCAGGCCAGGGGTCCTGACTTAGACACCTAGACTCACTTAAGATGTTAGAGGCAAATTCTCAGTTGAGAACTTATTTGTTATTTCATTTTTATATTGGAGTAGCTCTGAAAGGCCACAACCAGGCTGGGCCCCTGTGGGGAGCAGGGACTCCCTCAAACCCACTTCTAGTCATTTATACCATCCTTCTCCATCCAGTTCATAGCACGGGGGGGGGCTCTCAGAAAAACAGATTTAAAAAAAAAAAAAAAAAAGTTCTCTCCCTTCTGTCTCTTATGACAGGGGGAATCTGAGTGAAAACAGGACAAAAGTGGCCTGTCTCTCAGGCAGTCTTTCTGGAGTCAGCTCTATGACTATTAGTGGGTTCTGCCTCCAGCCCCTCTTCTTGGGGTATACTATTTTGCCACTGGTCCAGGGCTGGCACAACCCATTAGGCGACCTAGGCGGTTGCCTAGGGTGCTACAATTTGGGGGCCGGCGACCGCGGTGGAACCTTCCGCCGCCTCTGTGGGGGGTGGCATTTTGGGGCGGGACCTTCCGCCGCCTAGGGCGGCAGAAAAGCTGGCAGCGCTCCTGCACTGGTCCATGCAGCTTCAGGAGTGATGAGATCTGTAACTGTCTCCCTCTCGGTTGACCCTATCTCTGTTATCAGCAACCTCTGAGGTAAAGCAGCCCTTCTCCTCTTCATCACTTCTTCTTGTGGGGGGTTGTCTTTTTAAGCTCCTCCCTCTCCAGGCAGCACAAGCCTTGCAGGTGCAGCTCATTAGAGCTGAACAGGCCCAGATGAGCTCATTAGTCTCCTCTCCATCATCGTGAGGGTATGTCCTGTCACAGCACCATTGCAACTTGAGTAGCTATGCTGGGCTCTGGCATGGGTGGTGCATGATTCCTCCATTTGGGAAGGCTGGGCACTCCGAGACCGTGGCCCTGCCCCCACTTGACCTCCTCGCTCCCAAAGCCCTGGCCATGCTCTAACCCCAGCCCCGCTGGGCTCCCGCGGCCTGCCCACTCCTTCCCCAGAGGCCACCGCTTACACCTCTTCCCCCCGAGGTTACTCCCACCTGCCATGCATGTGCCTCTTCATCCCCTCCCCTGGCACCCCACCTGCTCACTGCTCCCACATGTCTCTCCACCCTCCAATCACACCTCTTTGCCCCTTCCCCCGAGCCCGCCCATCTATCCGCCAGCCAGCTAGCCAGCCACTCACCACTCCCGGGCGCCTCTTTGCCCGCTCCCCCAGGACTCTCTGCCTGCCAGCCAGCCCCTCCCCCCAGAACCCCTTCTGCCCACCGGCTAGCCTGCCCCACTCACTGCTTGCACTCGCCTCTTCACCCCCCTCCCCCAGGTTTAGGGTTACCATATTTAGTGCCTCCGAAAGGAGGACACTTTAAAGGGGCCCCAACCCCACCCCCAGCCCCGCCCCCAGCCCCAACCCCGCCCCCTCCCCAAAGTCTCCGCCCCCTCCCCTGCTTCCCGTGAACATTTGAGTCGCGAGAAGCCTGAAGCAGGTAAGGGGGGGTGTGGGGGGGGGGGGGGGGGGGGNTGTGGCCGCTGGCTGTTTGGAGATGCTTAGCCTCCCCTGGCCTCTTATACCCGCCACCCATGGGCTCTGGGGAGCAGAGTGGGTGCTTTGCTGATGCCACTTCAGCCTAGCAATGCTTGTCACTAGCATGGGACCCCAAAAACAGACTGTTTCTTCCAGGGGTGCCATTTAGGGGAGGCAGGAAGGGCTCCTGCCTGCCCCCCCACCCAAGTTTCTGTACAAAGGTGTACTCCCAGGCGGAGCTGTTAACTGCATAGCGTTAGTGTGGAATGTGAGTTCTGCAGAGAGGTGCTTCTCCCAGCTTGTGCCGCTGGGGCAGGGAGTCAGTATTTTGTTTACAAACAGAGGCAGAGTGATTAAGATAAGAAAGAACAGGAGTACTTGTGGCACCTTCGAGACTAACAAATTTATTAGAGCATAAGCTTTCGTGGCCTACTGCCCACTTCTTTGGATGCATCCGAAGAAGTGGGCAGTAGCCCACGAAAGCTTATGCTCTAATAAATTTGTTAGTCTCGAAGGTGCCACAAGTACTCCTGTTCTTTTTGTGGATACAGACTAATACGGCTGCAACTCTGAAACCTAAGATAAGAAAGGGTTAAGGATCTTGAAGTCCTTAAATGAACCTGTAAAGCAGGAATCCTACTGCAGGGGGAAGTGGGTGTTGATGAACCCCCCCACCCACCCACCCCCTGAGTCTACAGGGGACTCAGAGGACTTGGCTGTATTTCTTCTGAGCCAACTAAGTTTACATTCAGAAAAGAGGGAGATGCAAGGGGCATAGATGACAAGAAGGAGCCAAAACTCAAGGAAGGGATAGCAGTGATCTAGAGAAGTTCCTATGCTACCTGTGGTACTTATGTGCCCCATCACCATAGTATTTGAGCACCTCACATCACAACCCCTCAGTGAGGTAGAGCAGTGCTGTTATCCCCAGTGTACAGATGGGGCACTGAGCACAGAGGGACTAAAGGCCAGATTTTTCAAAGATATTTAGGCACCTAGTGGGATTTTCAAAAGCACCTAAAACGTTAGGTGCTTTGTAAACCAGATGCCTAGCTGTATCTTTGGGTGCCTAAAAACCTTTGAAACTCTGTCCCTAAGGCACTGGCCTGAGGTCATACAAGAAGTTCATGGGGGGAGTAGAACCCAGGTCTTTCAGGCCAGCACCCTACCGACTGGACCAGCCTATTCCTCTGCTGAATGCTGCAAAAAAAGAGGACTCTGATAGATGGGAGAAAAACCAAGAAGGCTAGTTCTCTGAGACTCCAGCAATTGGTCGCAGGCGCTTGGGAAGTCTGTCATGGTTGACAGTATGAAAAGTAGCACAGCAGTCAGGAAGGATGAAGAAAGAAAGTGAGAGAGAGTCAGATGAGAGGAGAGCACTTAATCGCCAAGGGGTGGCAGGTTCTGCCCTAAGCTGGGTTGTAGAGCAATGCCTGTTGTGCAAGTTTAGATTTTAACTGGAAACCATTTTGTTTTGTCATTTTTTGTTCTGAGTTCGAGAAAAGGAAGGAATGAGAAAGTGTTGTATGAGTATCAGATGTGTTTATGCCTCAAATTCTTAGGGTTTCAACTGTATCCAGGCCAATTCAGAGCAAAGAACAGAAATTGCATCCATAGAGTCTATTAAGGTGATGGTTATTGTCATGATTTGTATTATTCACTGGGTACCACCTGTGTGCTCAGCATTGTTCAAAATATGCCATAAAATGTAGACCATGAGCCAAGGCGTATAAGATGTATAACTCTGGATAAGATGGCTCAGATATTTAAGTATGAAGTGTATAGTTATTGACCACATGTTATCAGGTGTTGACTGTGATGTTAATATCTATGAGTGGCGGCACCGATGGCAATCGAAATCTTACTTGATTAAGGACTAGAAGATTTAACCCTCCAACTTTCTTTCAAGAGGAAGAGCTGCCCAGAACTCCTGTGCCTGTTTGTTTTCCTTTCCTGCCTGCAGTGGCCCTGATATACCTCAGAAGTCTCAATTTTTTTCTCAGCTTTAAAATGTGGAATTTTCTTGGTGTTTGGTTTTAAATATTCTCCTGTGAAAACTGCAACTCAGTAACTGTAGTGTTGTGTTTAAGACCCTTCTGGAAAGTAAACAGAAGTGAAAGTAATGTTGCCAACTCTCATGATTTTGTCATGAGTTTCATGATTATTGTTTTCCTTAAAACCCCAGCTCCTGGAGTCAAGTGGATATGTGATGATATCAGCATTCATTCTTAAAGAAAAATGAAGTTTATAGCCCTCATGGCTGAGGGGATAGCTTCAAAATATGATCCCAGTGCACCCTAAAGGCTCAAAAAGCAGAATGCAAATTAAAAGAACACCAAATCTATTATTTTTACATAATCTCATTATTTTAAAGCCAATCTCATGATTTTTGGTGAGCCTGATTCATGATTTTCCAACATTATAGGTTGGCCATATTGTGAAAGTGACTAGAAAGTGTCAGTTTCACTCCTGTTTAAAGTCAGTTTCTAGTCTATTATTTGTAGTAGGGTAACACCCCTAGAGCCCCAAGCAGGTGCAGTTTAAACTCAGGGGGCCTTGCCTTAGTAGGATGTTTCCAAAAGTTAAATGATCTATTCCAAGCTTGGTGAACTACAAAAAAGTGATAGAAAGTAATCTAGATTTTTCTAGATTGTTTCAATTGTTGTATTCAAGAGTTAGTAATGAAGTGAGTACATACATTTAAATTTTTAAACCTAACCAGTGTCCCTTAAGTGAATTGACACAAGATGTTAGAACATGTTGGTATTAGAGCTGAGTAGGTCTAATATTTATTTAATTTTCTTTCTTTATACAGGAATCAGATACAATGCTCCTGTCAGATAATAATTTCTAAGTTATCTAAAAAAAACCTGAGAGTTTTCAGGTGCCCAAGTAGCTCCTGGAATCATGATTAAAGTATCAAAATCTGAACTGGTCTAGTTTCTTCTGGTCTACCAAAGCCTTCTCCACTTCTCTGCAAAGTGAGTGCTTGCCAGCAGGGCCGGCTCCAGGCACCAGTGGAGGAAACACATGCCTAGGGCGGCACATTCCGTCCATTCTTGGGGCGGCACAGTCCAAGTAGTTTTTTTTTGTTTTTTTTTTTGCTTTGGGGTGGCAAAAATGGTAGAGTCGGCCCTGCTTGCCAGGCTGGACGGTGTGCCAGGCAGGGGATGTGCAGCCCCTATGTTAGGGGGCTTATTCCTTCACCCTCTCACTTCCCTGGTCCTTCTCGCATGAACAGAGAGCAACAATACCCAAAGTCCAAAGCGCAAACAATTCAATGTTTATTGGGGTGAACTTCCAGCAAGCATGATTACAGTTTCCTTCCTGAGTGTCCCCCTTCCCAGCTCTGACACCACAGAGCCTTGCCTCTGTCCCTGTTCCCACTCCCCCCCTTAACAAAACATGATCCCAATTCCCCCACCCCCAGTCCCTGTTCCCATTTCCCGCCCCCACTTCCTGATTGACTGCAGACTATATAGTAAAACTTGAGTTCTGCTTAGCTATACCTTAACCAATCATTTTACTGAAATTTAACTAACCAATTCTAACATACTGTAACATGGTTATTTAACCAATTATATTCCACCACCTTAATTGGTTTACACCTAACAAAATTAATTATACAGCAGACAGAAACAATTACAGAACCAGACAGAGACCATGCAAATAAACATACAAAACAATACAGAAGCGAGGATTTCACATCCCAGCTATTGATCAGTGAGTTCTTGCCAGACAGGATGCTATCACACTAAGATTCCTTTTACATCTTCTAGGCTCTTCTCTTTCTCTGGAGGTGATAGGAATATCAGGACAGGATTGTATTCCTAACAGCCCAATAGCCCCTTATTTCAATGTGACTAGTTTAGAATGTGAGGATGTGACCGTTCACTTCTCAGTTTATGGCTGCCTCTGCTGCTTAGCCAAAGGCCTTACTTAGCCTAAGAACAGAGCCTCAGACTGTCACAGTACGAGAAGACCCTTACACAGACAGACAGTGATTTTGATTCTTTCTTTTATACCTCTGTAACTAGCTAAGTGACAAGAATACACGTAAATTCTTAAAGTATAGGCCTTTACAGACAGGCCTGAATATCTATATCCTAACACCCTGGATCCAACTTTTTTTCTTTGTGCAGTAGGAGCACATCAGTTCCACATTCTGGAGACCTCTGGGGTAGTTACCTCTTAATGTGGGACTTATGTGGTATGTAGGGCCTTGCACTAACCCTCTGCACTAGGATGAATTTGCTTCTGCATGCATATATCCATGCCTTGTGCTTCTATACAGTCAATTGCTACTCTGGTGTAGAAAGAATGCTTATCAGATGAAAATGCTCACCTGCTAACCAGCGTGTGTCATCGGTGGGCCTGGAAGCTGTTGGGACATGCACATGACCCTCCCATTCCCACACACATATGGGTGGAGGAGAGGAGGGGCAACCTGGACTCCTGTTAGTTTCCCCTCCCTCCTCCTTTTGTAGAGGGAGAGAGGAGGAGTTTGGTTCTAACAGTAACTGAACTCCGTGTCTGTCCCAACTGCTCCTGCTGCCATCGGACAACTGGGATCAGGACACACTGACTGACTGGCTCCCACCTGCAGAGTGAGGGGGAGGAAGGAAGGAAGGAAGGGTTTTTTCTGCCCACTGTTGGCCTGTAGCCATTTTAATTTGCAGCTTGTTTGTCCTTATCACAAGACTAGGGTGACCAGACGTCCCGATTTTATCGGGACTGTCCCGATATTTGCTTGTTTGTCCCGAGTCCCGACCAATGTGCGGTCGGGACACTGGACAAACAAGCAATTTTGCCCTCCCTGAAGGGCTCTCGCCCCACCCCCGACTCCACCCCCTCTTTCCCCATTGGCTCCCTCCCCAAATCCCCACCCTGGTCCAGTCTCTTCCCCAAGCATGTGGCATTCCTCCTTCCTCCCCCCAGGCTTGCTGCTGTAACGGCGGGGCAAGCCTGGAGGGAGGGGGTGGTGGCCGGCTTCCAGTTCCTGGAGCTGGTGAGTAGGGGCATTGTGCAGGCAGGGGGGCTGGCAAGGGGGCTGCTCCCCCAGGAGGTAGACGGGGGGGGCTCCAGACCCCGGCAGCGGCGGGGAAGAGCGGCTCGGGGCCGCACGAGTGGCCATGTAAAGTTTATCGGCTTGGAGGGGACCCCGGCCAGCTCCTCGCTCCGTAGGGGGGTAGCGTCCCCGCCCCGCGCCAGCATGTTGCGCCGGCCGCCACAGGCCAGGTAAGGAGCTGAGTCGCCCCCTCGTCCTGGCTCCTCAGCTGAGCTCCCCCCGTCGCCCTCCTGGGGGAGCAGCCCCCTTGCCAGCCCCCCTTGCCCGCCCGGTGCCCCTACTCACCAGCTCCAGGAACTGGAAGCCGGCCACCACCCCCTCCCTTCAGGCTTGCGCCAGCTTTCCAGCAGCAAGCCTGGGAGGGAGGAGGAATGCCGCTGAGCTGAGGAGCCAGGACGAGGGGGGAGGGAGGGACTCAGCTCCTTACCTGGCCTGCGGCGGCCGGCAGCACATGCTGGCGTGGGGACGTTACCTCCCTACAGGGCAGGGCGAGGAGCCGGCCGGGGTCCCCCCCCAGCCGATAAACTTTACGTGCCCACTCGCGCGGCCCTGAGCCGCTCTCCCCCGCCGCTGCCGGGGTCCGGAGCCCCGCGCCTCTAGCTCCAGCGGCTCCTTCCCCGTGGGGCGGTGGGGCGTGCCGCATGTGCCCGGGGCCCTGAGGGGGGGGCGGGGCCGCGGTGCGGCCAGGGCCTGCTAATTCCCCCGGCACCTGCAAAATGGCTTTTTTTTTTTTTAACTTTCTCCCTCCCCTCCCCCCCGCGTCCCGATATTTCCTGTTAGTGATCTGGTCACCCTACACAAGACTAGCACAACCAGTATTTCATGCTTACAAAAAGCATGACAGTACAGGATTCTGAGATCAATAGTAGGGAATATACAGTAGCTCCCCACGGTATGGTTGGCTCTTACTGAGGCTATTAGCCTAAATTACATTATAAGTACTTAACATTCATATCCTTTAAATAAAAATGGTGTTTCTTCTTTGTCAAACTGGCTAGAATGTGAATATGTCCAACCTATATAAGAAGCCAGGGCAAGGGAAAAGGTGTTTTACCCTGGACGTCATCAGTGTAGGTACTGCTGTGATATTTTTGGCTCCTTCGTCAGCATGGTCCATATGGATGCACCAGTTGCTTCAAAAATAGTTGTCATCTTTCACCAGAATTCAGATGAGGCTCTATTTTAATCAACAGACATGATACATATGAAGGGTGCCATCTAGTGTCTCAGATCAGCATTCAAAACCAATAGGGAAAATCCCCCCTTCCACCTCCAAAAAATTGATTGTAACATCTGCTTTTTCAGTATCAGAGACAAAAATCATGCTCAAAATCAGTAAGGATATCATTTCAGGGAAAAGTGAACAAGCCAGGCTTAAAATTCTCTCTGCTGTCTTAACCTATCTTTCTGTGCTTTAACTTGACTTAGTTCTATACAGGAAGAAATTGTTTTATTGTTCCTTTTGGATTAAACAAAAGAAAGTTATTTATAACTAATGGTGGTGAACCATTTTCCAATGCGTGAAAGAAGGCCATCTGCTGTGCTTACAATCTGCTGTCCTGAGGTGCTTGTTCCTCTTTAAGCTGGGAGGGGATTTCATTACAACCTGGTTTACACTACAGAGTTAGGTCAATGCAACGCAGCTTACGTTGACCTAACTCTGTAAGTGTCTACACTAAAATGTTGCTCTCCCAGATGTAACTCGCCCACTGCAGCGACTTAATAACATCACCTCCATGAGAGGCATAGCACTTAGGTCGACATAGTATTAGTGTAGGCACTGCATTACTTATGTCGACTTTAGTGGCCTCCAGGAGATGTCCCACAATGCCCGATTATGACTGCTCTGGTCACTGTTTTGAACTCCGCTGCTTGGCGGCCAGGTATGCAGGTACATACCCCACCCCTTTTAAAGTCCTGTGAATTTAAAATTCCATTTCCTGTTTGGTCGGCGTGGAGACCTCACATAGCAACTGTCCAGATGATCATGCTGGCTCCACGCAGCAAATGTGCTCCTGCCTGGAGCACACAGCATGGTGGATCTTCTGCGTCTGTGGAGAGAAGATGCTGTGAAGGCACTGCTCCTCCTATCCAACTGTAGAAAGATCTGTGATGCTGACAGACAAGCTCAGGCCAAAGCCATAGGCCAATTCATGTGTATGTGAATATCAAAGAACTGTTAAGTGCTGGTATGCATTCAAACTAATTCTCAAATAGGGATCAAAGCAGATGTTTTCTTAATTAATCTTTAGTTTGTTTACAAGAGAATTGACTGTGACTCCATGGTAATACTGTTTATAGTGATCCAGGAGTGCACATTTGTTTTTGGCTTGGTGAAATCTAATTATACCATCAGTTTAGGGTGTCTGCCCTGTTCTCTGACAGTCTGAGCTGAGATTGGCACTTACGGTCGGTCGTGAGCCACTCCAGACAACGTGACAACGTTGACATCTACAGCCAGATCACTAGGGGCATGGAGGAGAAGGGCTACAACAGGGGCACACAGCAGTGCTGTGTGAAAATCAAGGCACTGCAGCAGGCATACCAGAAGGCAATGGGGGCAAACAGTGATTCTAGTGCAGAGCTGCAGACATGCCGCTTCTACAAACCACTGCATGCCATCCTTGGGGCAAACACCACCTGTGCTGCCAAGAGCCCCATGAATACTTTGGGGGAAATGGAGTCACAGGCCCCCACAGTGCTCAATGAAGAGGAGGCATTGGATGAGGAAGAGAAGGACAAGGAGTATGGGGGACAGGCAACTGGGCAATTCAGTGGCGTGGCAAGCCAGGGCCTCTGGACACTGGAGCAGTCGAGCCAGGCCCTACTGTCCAGCACTGGCGAGCCTGATGCAAGGAAAGGAACCTTTGGTAAGTATGCAGTTTGAAGTGATATTGCAGGGACACATCTGTTTACTTACTATTTTTTTTAATCAGGCAAGAAGAGGTAGCGAAATAGCCAATAGAGGTAGAGTTGCTATCTGCTTCTCATTCCCCTGTACAGCTAGGCAGAGGGGGCCCTGCAGAATAGTTTGTTTACGTGCACTGGGATGACCAGTGAATCCAACATTGAGATCTTGCAGTAGGGGGGAGGGATAGCTCAGTGATTTGAGCATTGATCAGCTAAATCCAGGGTTGTGAGTTCAATCCTTGAGGGGGCCACTTAGGGATCTGGGGCAAAATCAGTACTTGGTCTTGCTAGTGAAGGCAGGGGGCTGGACTCAATGATCTTTTGGGGTCCCTTCCAGTTCTATGAGATAGGTATATCTCCATATATTAAAAAACTTTCCCAGAGGTAGTTTGCAATCCTTTGCCAAAGGTTTCTGGGGAGGACTGCCTTATTTATTCCATCATGGCATGATACTTTCCCATGCCACTCAGCAATTACTTCAGCAGGCACCATTGCAACACACAGGCTAACAGCTTATGGACCCAGTCTGCAGCCAGACGCATGCAGGAGCTGTTCCCTTTTAGCCTCCGTTACCCCAGGACTGAGATCAGCCAAAATCACCACCACCTATGGAAAACAGTGCCAGTATTCAGTTCAATTGTCCTATCCACATACACTGATGCCCGTGTGCACCCCCCCAAATCGCTCCCTTTACCCCTGGCCATACTCGCAATGTATGGGACTGCTGCCATGATCTATATGAATCCCAAGGGGAAGTGAGAATGTTGTGCTTGTAACGTGTGGCTCAAGGAGAATGAAAACACTCGCAATAGTACCTCTGTGCATTGTGTCTTTTGCAGCTGGAAATGTGGCCTTAAGGGTCTCTCCACCCACACTAGCAGAGGGGCTCAGCCATATAAGAAGGAGAAGAAAGAGGACATTGGACAATATGTTCCAAGAGATCCTGCAAACCTCTGGTGCTGCGGATATTGAGCAGAGGGCTTGGAGGAGCATCCTTGCGGACAGAATGGAAAAGGAAAGTGCAGAGAGGACAAACGCACAGGACAAGGAAAGAGGTGCACAGCAGGAAATGATAATCAGTGGTTCTCAAACTTTTGTACTGGTGACCCCTGTCACATAGCAAGCCTCTGAGTGCAACCCCCCCCTTATAAATTAAAAACACTTTTTAATATATTTAACACCATTATAAATGCTGGCGGCAAAGCAGGGTTTGGGGTGGAGGCTGACAGCTCGCAATCCCCCATGTAATAACCTCGCAACCCCCTGAGGGGTCCTGACCCCCAGTTTGAGAACCCCTATGATAGTGCTTCTCATCAACCACCAGATGGACATGCTGGAGACTCTTATAGATCTTCAGGTCCAAGTCACCCACGTTCACCTTCCTCTGCAGCCTATTGATAGCTACATTCCAGGACCTCCCTCCACATTCCAAGTTCTAGGGCCACTGCAGTACCCTACCACTCCACCCTGAGGGAGAGTACACTCAATCACAGCCACACATACACTGACCTGTGAGAGACACGGTTGGTGTGTGTGTGTGTGTTCTTTCCCCTTCAAAGTTCTTTTCCCTGTATGTACAGTTTCATTCAGTTACAATTTTTGTTTGCATGTGGTTGGAATAAAAGTCTATTTATGGAAACTTAATTCATCTTTATTAGTTCACAACATATGGTGGCTGGTGCTGACATCATTCAAAGATAATAGCACTAGGTGCATTTGCAGTATTATACTACCACACACATAGCACTCATTACAAGGTTCATACCGGGGTGCTAAAAACAATGCCAAGCGGAGCACACTACGACAACACACATTACTGTGGCTCACTATTGAAATGGTCTTTCAAAGCCTCCCTGAGACGAATAGCTCCCCATTGAGCTTTCTTAAAGCCCTGGTATCTGGCTGCTCAAAATCAACAGCCAGGTGTTCCACCTCCACACTCCACCCCCAGAGAAAACTTTTAAAGAGCACAGCAGGCAGCTATAACCATGGGGATTTATTTTCACTAAAATCTAATTGTGTGAGTAGGCAGCGCCAGTGGCCTTTCAAATGGCCAAAGGCACATTCAACAGTTGCTCTGCACCTGCTGATCCTGTAGTTGAAGCGCTCCTTGCTGCTGTCGAGGTAGCCGGTGTATGGCTTCATGAGCCACAGGAGTAAGGTGTAGGCTGGGTCTCCAAGGAACATATCCCCAATGGTAATCCGCCGGTCTGGAAAGGAAGTCCCTGCTTGCATCTTTCGGAACAGGCCTGTGTTTTAAAGATGCGTGCTTTGTGCACCTTCCCTAATTGTCTCGCATTGATGTCAGAAAAACGGCCCCAGTGATCCACCAGCACTTGCAATACCATAGAAAATTAGCCCTTTCTGTTGAGTTGGTCTGCTGCCAAAATAGGGCTATGCGTGCCATCTATCACCCCATTGCAGTTCGGAAACTCCATTGCTGCAAAACCATTCAGAATGTCCTGCACGTTGCCAAGAGTCACAGTCCTTCATAGCAGGATGTGATTAATAGCTGTGCACACTTGCATCACAGCAATCCCTGCGGTGGATTTCCCAACTCCAAATTGATTCCCGACTGATTGGTAGCTATCTGGCATGGCCAGCTTCCACACAGTGATCGCCACTCGCTTCTCCACCATGAGTGCAGCTCTTATTTTTGGTATAGCTGCACTGGAGGGCTGGGACGATCTCTGCACACAATTCCATGAATACGGCCATCCAAAAGTTCCATTGTGCATCCTAAAGTTCTGCAGCCAGGCGTCATCATCCCAAACCTGCATAACAATGCATCCCACCAGTCTGTGCTTGTTTTGTAAAGGAAATTTCTGTTTGGGGTTGTTTACACCATCTTGCCCCTATATGGCCATTTTGTTTTTTTTAAAGTTGTTGTTGGCTTCCATATTGGGCCTCCTTCTTCCTGAAGGTTTTGGCAGCCTTTTTGCCAAGAGCGGGAAAGTAAAGGTCAGGTGACCTCGTAATCTGCCTGGAGACAGCAGGTTACTTAAGGCTTGGATGCCCATCCCTCAGGGCTGTCCATCTGAGTGACAGTCGAGTGCTCACACTCATGCACTACTGCACATCCCAGAAGCAGACCTGCACCCATGTTAGTACCATCTAGTTCCATCTGGTTCCCTACTTGGGACTTCCATTGCCAGACCAATGTCAGATTGCTTGCATGCAGGGCAGTTGTCATTGGCTGTCCCTCCAGCTAGTGTCTGCATACTTGCACCCAGGACGACGTGGCAAGCCGCGAAGACCTGAAGAAAAGAAGACTGAAGATCAACTCATCTGTGTGGAGATCCCATCGCGTTCCTGTGTTCCTGAATCTGATCCGTGGTGTCCAGTGTTCCCAGCCCTTGTCTTCATTGGTGTCCATGCCTCTTCCCTATGAAACATGGTACTGTGTTAATCCTCATTTATTCCTTATCTGTCCACAGTGTATTCTGGTTCTGGGCTTTAAGCCCTTGTTTCATGTTAACAACCGAGTAGTTTTTTTTCATACGTTACCCTTATGTTAGGGGTCCTGGTTTTAACAAATTGTTTGTTTTGCACCTTACCTTATGGTTATGTTTTCTGTCATTAACTGAATACCTGACGATAGATGCTGGATAAGGTGTGTGTAACTTACATCTCCTTAGTTAACCCAGCTTAAGAATCTCATTTTGGGTTAACAGTTTCTCCGGTCCAGAACCAGCACTGCACTGTCTGCAACTGCTCCGTGAATGCCAACAACCTTGAATTGTTTCTTTCTATGGCTGTCAGCAAGTCAGCCTACAAGGCATTGTCATACCCCTCACGGCTCCTCTGGCAGCTCCCGAAATACTGAAGGACCAGACACGTTGTTCATAACGGTTAGCACAGTACGGAAGAGCAGTGCAAGATCCATGCTTCTTACAGAGATGGCGGACACATGGGTTTGCGGGGCTTTTGAAAAGAGGCATGAAACATTATGGGATGCAGATAATATTATGGGATGGAGAAAACTGCATCATAGGACATTGAAACCATATTCCCAGTCACCCCTGCGTGACTCGTTTGCCCCCATGAGGCTTTGCAAACCCTTCCCACAACACCCTGCGCCAGATGGTGGCGAGTTGCACAGAGGGATAGCTACCCATAGTGTGCTGCTCTCTGCATCGATGCAAGCACTGCTAACGAGGACACACACTGCTGACACAAGGAGAATAGTGTGGACATGCAAAAGTGGTTTAATTACTGCAGCAGCTGTACATCGACATAACTTTGGTCGACTTAATTTTGTAGTGTAGATACGCCCTACCTGCTGATCCACAAGAGACATAGGGACAAAATGCCAAAGGTATTTAGGCACCTAATGATGCAGATAATCACCTAGTGGGATTTTCTAAAGTGCCCAAGCAGGTGACTAAATACCTTTCTAAAATCTGACACCCTCCCTCTCTCCCCCCGCCCAACGGACCAATCTGAAATACTCCATGAATGTTTAGACTCACACACACGTAAAATGGGCATTATAGAAAACAGAATTGAATCAGCTGTTTGTGGTTCTCCCAGTGTATTTATACCATTAACTCTCATAACTTGGAACTCATTGGCTATTTTATTACAAAAATGTACAAAAACATTTCTGATACATTTCAAGAAGAGTATTTATACCAATCACCTGCACTCTTCCAATACACTTCCTCTGCACTTATCTTTCTGCCTAATATATTACAATACACCCAAGGAGTTTGGGTTTCCCATCTGTGTATCTAGGTTCTGATATTGGCACCCATCCTTGTAGAATCTAAGTGCTTCTCACAAGTAAAACAACAAAAAGAAAACAAAAGACCTACAACAAGTATATTTCCATCTTCCCTGCTGGCATTAACTCCCAGCTAACACCTTGATTTGTTGTGTGGTGTTCTTTGGTGACTGCTAGGCTGTGTGCTTAAACCTAAGCAATCAAGGATTATCTGTGAAAACAAACACTGTAAATTATAAATTTTTTCAGAATTATTCACCTTTTTACTTGGCCTAAAGTTGAGTTGCTGGGAGAGTTTGCCTTATATGATAGTTTCAGCACTTTCACCAACAGCTAATTATATGTCTAATATTTTACTAAAACTTATTGCCATTATGCATTTTATTCTTTGTCTTTTTGCCTGAGTATAAAAATATATATTTATAGGTGTGCCATCTCTACATTCAGTCGGCTTTGGACACCCAGAATTGTGAACCACTGTTACCCCTCCCTACCTCAGCCAGTGAGAGTTTTTCTGCTGCTAAGTTGTGTGCCAACTCCTTGAAACACCAGCCTGCCTGCCTTATTAGCAAACTCTTCAGGACTCTGATAGTCCAAACTTGCCCTGTAGGTAATAATCAACGAACCCCAAATCCCGAGTTCCCCAGAGACATCTTTCTGCAGTGCTCAGTTCCTCTCACTGTGACACTCACAGAAATGATCAAGTTTGCTGCCTCCAAAGAGACAGAAAACCTCAGCTATAGTTTTAGCTGAGGACTCATGCTCCACTTTAATACAAAGCACGGAGATGGTTTTGTAATAAACCAAGAATAAGTTTATCAACAAAGAACAGACTTAAGTGATACTAAACAAGAATGAAAGAGACAGGTGTAGTTACAAGCTAAACAAAACAAAGCAGACTTTCTAGTGCCTAAAACCTAATTTCAGCATTACAATCTTTGTCTAAGCAGGTTACTCACATCAAGTTTGCAGCAGCTTTTGCCTTGCAGGCCAAGGGGCTGCAGCTTTCATAGACTGAAAGGGTGCTGTACCCTATCATCCCCTCTGTGATGGATAACTAAAAGGTCTTTTAGCTCCCTTTGTATTACTGAAAGTCCATTGTTTCTGCCTCAAGAGCTAGGAAGCCTGGGATACAGATTGTGTCCCACAGCATGGTTATTAAATGGTCTTCTTGCCCACTTGTTTAGCTTGATGGTTTTGTTTTCCTTATATGTAAATATACTTCTATTGTCCTCTGCCTGTAACTAAGCCAATCAGACAGGTAAATACACTATTCATTTGTCTAGGGCAGTCTGGGTTCATTTCTGCCTCCCAACACATTTTAAGAACATATTTTCACCACACATCTATAATTTTTTTAATACAATCCATCCAAACATCACACAAGGATTTTCAGGACCAGCGTGTCACCAGTTTACATATGATACCTTGCATGACACCTTTGAGATATATATTATGACAACAGTGTGTTAGGGCAATGAGTGTGTCAGGCCTGATGTGAGCTACAATATTGGGGAGGAGGGAGGCTCTGCCAGTCGGCTCCCAGCATCACAGTCACCATCCAATGTTTGTGATGTTTCACTGTCATTGCAGTGATTATGATATCACAGATAATTGACTGTGTGATCACTGAATAATTCAGAGAGGGCAGATTGATGAAATAGGGTAATTTTTTTGTTTATATTAAAATATCATGATAGGGGAAAAAAGAGAGAATGTACAGAAAAGAGAGTTAAAGTGGGTTTGGGCAATATATTATGGGTTAATATCACCTGTCTTTTGGAGTGGAAACACACGATTCTCCCACTCTCAGACAGATCCTGGGTTGCAGTGCCCTGTATATCAACTGTGATTTACCTCAGCAGGTAATGTCCAGATCTGAGCAATGTCCAGATCTGCAATTCTGCTCCCTCCTGTATGAATGTATGGGTCTAATTTAATAGGGGACTATAGGCAGACTAAAAAGAAAAGTCACAAATAGATCTGGATCAGGAGCCTCAAGCTCCTGTTTAACTGGGATGGTAATGCTGTTTAGGGAGACATAGTCTTCTGGTTTAATGGTACTTACAGTGGCTTATATCTCTAGTGGCAGGCACAGAAGAACACTGCACAACACTGAAAACCCAAGAGGTCTCATACCCTGTAGGCACCTGCTTTTCAGCTTCTGACCCAATAATGACATATAAGAAGATTTGTTTACAGTTTCATATTTTATATTTGAGGCCCTCTATATTTCCATTTCCATGCTGACCAAAACCAGGAATTACTGAAATACCTATATTTCCATAATCTTCCATCTGGAAGTAGGAAGAATTGAAATACCTAAAAAAGTCTGATTTAAGTGCTGAATCTGAATTAGGATCCCAAATGAACCAACCTTTAGAGGTTGCCTGTAACTAGCATATGCCTCCACCCATCATCTTAATTTGCTTCTATGTATTAATTCTGGCTTTCTATCTTCATGTTTATTCATTGGAAAAATAAGAGTTATTTTTATTTGAATACTGTTGTTCAAATGTATTTTTAAAAAATCATAGCCACAAAATTCATGTTCATTCAGAGCTGGCTCTATGTGTCCAGAGACAGTAATTCTGTACAGCCGTGGAGTCATTCCCCTTCAGATATGTTTATTAGAAGAATATGATCTTTTAAAGACTTCAGTTTCATCTTTGTGTAAAACAGTTAATTTTAAAATGTCTGTCACAATTGATACTGTGTGTGGAACCTGGGAAACAGACGAGATAATTTCATTTGATTCTGAGACTCAAGAGGATTTTTTTCCTCGTGTGGTGTTGATAGACTCTCCAATCTGTTTCAGCTCGGGGAAACACATCTCAAATGTACTCTCAGAATATATTTCACACCTCCTCTTCGCCGTTTAATATTCTTCCTATACCACACCGTCTTAAAAATAACACAATTCTGAAAGCAGAGCCATGAAGCTGTGAAGAACATACTGTAGATGGTTCAGATTACTGGGGGAATTGTGCTGCCTCCTAACTTAGGAACAAATCCTACCCCCACCTTCCTTGAAATGGAATATTTCAGATGAAGGAAAACTGGTGCAATCCCATTCTACAGTGTTTGTAAAGGCACAATTTGGGGACCCTGTGCCAGATGTCTGCAGCTATGCATGATAGCGGCTCTTCTGGTATGTGTGTCAACCAGTACACAGGGGAGGCTAGGACCAAGACAAGAGCAAGAGTGGAGACAGTGGATCTTTATATATGAAGTAAATCCTCTCTTGAAAGTAGGTCACAAATACTGAGGTGGCTACCATGGTCCCAAGACACTGCAGTCTGTGGTATGGCAGATTCCTCATCCCCCCACATATACCTTCATAGGAAACCCTTGTGCTGTGTCAAGCTACACAGGATTAGTACAGGATATTGAGAAAGGATTTGGCCCTAATTATTGTACTGCATGAAACTAATTTTTGTCATTTTTTCAGTGTATGTATTCCATATTTTCAGAAATGGGACAACACCTTTTCCCTTTTAAAGACCCAGTGATGCCTCACTGAGCACTGAAAGTACATTCTGTATGGAGACAATTCTGCTTACATAACATATTCAGTATTTCTCTTTTCGTTTGTCTTTATTTTGATTTGCATGAAAAACAAGATCTTTGAGGCTTAGAAGTTCATCTGCTTCTATTGCTTACTCCTGTCATGAAATAATAAATTATAATTCTCTGTTTATAATATCATTAGTTAGTGTGGAGATAAGCATGATGTCAAGAGGATTGTAACTTTAGGTGAGGAACACTTTGTAGAAAGAGATGACATTTTAAGCAACAAAGATCAAGTTTGCATGCAAATATTTCCAATAATTTAAAAAGGAAGAAAATTACTGAAAATCTAGAAGTATTTCTAAATAGACTATACAGTACTTCAAACTCTCCAAAGAGACATCAAAGGCTCCTTAAAGAATTATAGACATTCATTTTGCTTAACAAACAGATTGCCTCCTGGAGCAACAGAAAACCGGTAAATATAAATCAAAACTGGACTCCCTGTCTGAATGTTTTCTGCATGTATCTCAGCTCTGCTGTCTACATCTCTATTCTGCATACTTAAGATGACTGTTTAGGAATACTTTCTGTTACTTTTTTTGGCAGTTAATGTCTGAATTGAATTTCAGCTTCTAATGTTCTGAATAAAATATGGAATCTGCTGAAAAGCCAAAAGAACATGATTCGAGGAAGACTAACAATGATTCATCTAACAGCATAATGTTTACAATCCACCTCACTAACGAGAGATTTCATGATGAAACCTCAAGGTAGCACAGTAAATAAGGAGCTATGACTTAAGGGGTGAAGATCTTTCAGTGTACTGCTCCTATGAATGATCCCATCTGTGCTAAAGTGCTTTTCAAGATAATTTGCTAATGTATATATTTGAAACTTAACCTGGGGAAAACTGGTTATAATCAAGGCCCAATGTGCTCTGTGAAAAGATCAACTTAAATTATATAGCAAGACACCTAGATTCTGCAGCCAGCTGGTCCAGCAGACTTGATATTCTGCAGCAGCTTCAATGAACTGAATAATTGAAGCGTTTACTGAATTAAATATGACAATAAATAATGCAGTCACTATAATATTGCTTATTATTTATCTTAATATTGCATTTAATTCATTTTATGCTGTGCTTAAAGTTTTAATCATCAATATGCACTGCAGAATTTTGAATTGAGAAATATATGAATTGTAAAAATTATCAGAATAGAAGCTGGAAATTTGGGAAATGGGTATTACTATTTTGCAGGGTTGCCATAAACATAAATTAAGTGAATTCTTTGCATCAGTCTTCACTGCAGAGGATGTGAGGGAGATTCCCAGATCTGAGTAATTCTTTTTAGGTGACAAATCTGAAGAACTGTCCCAGAGTGAGATGTCAGTAGAGGAGGCTTTGGAGCAAATTGATAAATTAAACAATATGTCACCAGACCAGATCGTTATTCACCCAAGAGTTCTAAAGGAAATCAAATTGAAATTGCAGAACTACTGACTGTGGTATGTAACCTATCGCTTAAGTCAACTTCTGTACCAGATGACTGGAGGATAGCTAATGTAATGCTGATTTTTTAAAAAGGCTCCAGAGATAATCTTAGCAATTACAGGCCAGAAAGCCTAACTTCAGTATCAGGCAAATTGGTTGA
The DNA here is from genome assembly GCF_013100865.1 of Trachemys scripta elegans. Taxonomy (NCBI): domain Eukaryota; kingdom Metazoa; phylum Chordata; order Testudines; family Emydidae; genus Trachemys; species Trachemys scripta. The sequence goes on along the minus strand of NC_048298.1, from coordinate 250,534,659 downwards.
AACTACAGTAAAGAACAGTTACAAAGGGATCTCACAAAGCTGAATGATGGAGCAACAAAATGGTAGATTAAATTGAATGTGGATAAATGCAAAGTAATGCACATTGGAAAACATAATCCCGAATATAAATACAAAATGATGGCGTCTAAATTAGCTGTTATCACTCAAGAAAGAGATCTTGGAGTGATCGTGGATGGTTCTCTGAAAACAGCTGCTCAGTGTGCAGTGGCAGTCAAACAAGCTAACAGAATGTTAAGAGCTTTTAGAAGAGGGATAGATAATATGACAGAAAATATCATAATGTCACTATATAAATCCATGGTACACCCAGACCTTGAATACTGTAATGCAGTTCTGGTTGCCCCATCCCGAAAGCTTGTCCTTCTCACAAACAGAAGTTAGTCCAATAAAAGACATTACCTCATCCACCTTGTCTCTCCCATCTCAAAAAAAGACGTATTATAATTGAAAAAGATACAGAGAAGGCAGCAAAAATGATTAGGGGTATGGAACAGCTTCCATATGAGGAAAGACTAAAAAAGGCTATTCGCTTAGACAAGGGACGACTAATTATAAGAATTATAGACATATCTATAAAATCATGAATGGTGTGGGAAAAGCGAATAAGGAAGTGTTATTTACCCCTCACATAACACAAGAACCAGGGGTCACCCAATAAAATTTATAGGCAGAAGATTTAAAACAAAATAGGAAGTACTTCTTCACACAATGCATAATCAACCTGTGGAACTCATTGCCACGGGAGAGGCCAGAAGTATAACTGGCTTCAAAAAAGAATTGGATCAGTTCATGGAGGATAGGTCCATCAATGGCTATTACCCAAGACGGTCAGGGTTGCAACCCCATGTCCCTAAACCTCCAACTGCCAGAAGCTGGGACTGGACAACAGTGGATGGATCACGCAATAATTACCCTATTCTGTTCATTCCCTCTGAAGCATCTGGCACTGTCAGAAAAGAGGATATTGGGCTATTGGACCATTGCTCTGCCCCAGCATGGCCGTTCTTATGTTCTTATTCTGTGGGCTTTGCCTGTACAGAGTATGTGGCAGGATTAGGGCCTTTGTCATCTTCTCAGGCTTGAGAGCCGTCTGCCATTTGACCTTTCATCGTCTCTAAAGAGTTCAGATTGCTTGACTTGGGGTGTGTTTTGTCTTTCAGCTACTTATACTGGCCCTGGGGAGGTTGGTTTGGGCATCAGCTAAAGGGGATGGAAACCACCCCGCAATTGCTCCCTACTTAGGCCCGGGGCTGGGACCTGGTAGAGAGGGAGGGCTGGGTCCCCCTGCCCTTCCCTTTGCCTCTAGTCCCACTGGGGAGTAACCTGGAAGAGGACAGACTGTAACTTGAGTGCCAGGCCCCCAGACTACCCATTCTATTCTTCCCTACGACTTTGGAGACCGTTGAGCCGTGGCCTGCCTGCTGACCCCTAAATGAACCCCACCACTACAGGGGTTATGCTTGCAATAATCCTTCTGATGAACATTCAGAAGTTCTAGTTCTAAAGAAAATTTAAGAATACATCCAGACAAATGAACCCTACACCAAAGAAAAATAGAAAGTTACATTTCTAATTTCATATAAATCCTGCGGTAGCTGCAGTGATAGTATCACTTTTCTCTTGACATTCACAAGTGAAATAGCTTTGAAAATAAAAGCTTCAGGTATATATAATTTTTCCAATGAGTCAGAACAGAGAGGCTCATGGTGACTGAAGGATTTGGGAGTCTCAATTAAGATGATGGATAGAGATGATTACAAAGAATGCTTTAACTTATTTGTGTACCTGTCAAATAAGTTTACACCAAGGCCTGATTTGGATAAACAAAACAAGAAGAAGGCATATGATTTAAATGATCTTTGGAAGCTGATATATTTCATTTATGTCAAAAGAAGAAATTTTTGCAGAACTAAAGAACACAACGAGCAGCTTAGAAAGTTTTCTTAAAGTTGAAAGGAATAATGCGATCCCTAGGGTAAGTGATTGATATATAGACAATAAATCTGAAAGCCTGTTAGAAAGACTTGTTAATTTTTAACATCAGTTTTTGTTAGTTTCTAAGGTCTTTGGGTGGGAGGTTTTTTCTTTATATTAACCTGCAGAGAGTAAACAAAGTTTCTATTCTGCAATTCAGTGCATCTCTGTGTCCACACAGAGCTCCATTGACTTCAGTAGGACTCACCAATTGCATGAGTAGCACAATAATCCTAACATTTCTCTGAAATCAAGCATGTTTTGTTAATGAAAAGTTTCCTAAAATTTCCACTGGGAATTCTTCAGAAATTATAATGGTTTTCACCAAATTTTGATATAATTTAAATTGAACTTTACTGATGTTACAGTTATTAACAAATCGCATGGCAAAGTGAGTATAATACAAATGTTTGTTGTTTGTTTGTTTTTTTCTTTAGGGATTCATATTTGAGTAAAACCATGTGTTATACTGCATTTCCCCAAAAATGTAAAACATCTTTTGTTTGCTAGATTCTGTACAGGTGAGAAAAAATCCTTCAGAATGTTGTTTTTTATAGTTGCCTCACAGTAAGTCAGTCTTGTGTTAGTTATGTTCTTTTAAAATAAAAAAAGAAATTCTCAATACCATAGATATGAAATAAAACATCTTCATATTTGTAGGATCATACATAAAGTCTGGGTGGAGATGGAAGGAGAGAGATGCATATCTCTTTTAAAAATCTTTCCTGTGGGTTTTTTAAGAGACGTTGTGAAAATATAATAATCTCAGATCAGGTACTACAGTTCAGTTCAATAATATTTTATGGGCATAACAAGATATACAGGCATTGCTAAAGTGTACAAAAGAGACAAGATCCTTAAGTGTCTGTCAGAGGTAATACAGTCAATCCAGAACAGGGCTTCACACTGGGTTTGAGGTTTGTTCATTAGTCATTAGTATCTGTTATTGATGTTGTGATAGATTGCTACCTAGTGTAATACCCTCTTTGCCATTTCTTCTTTCTCCCAGGATTTGGTACAGTCTGGTTGGTTTGCTTGAGGGTTGTTGTTGTTTTTTTGGGGGGGGGGGAGTTCTTCATCACTTTTTGATTAAAAGTATTTTATATTTCCTGATAATTTGAGGGAAATATTTTTTCTCCACTCTTTTTTGTAATTTGGACACTAGAGTAGAAAGTGTATTTCTTTCTTCAAACTCTTCTGTCGTAATGACTATACAACCAAATGAGCACATGCTTTGAGCTTCCCAGTTTCCACTGCAGTTTGTAGACTGATTCTATATTTGGTGGGAGTCTGCCTTAATTTTTCACATTTCACTGTAATAAGATAGTCCCTCCTGGTGTGATAGATCTATGCAGGGAACTGTAGCAATCTAGCTTGTTGTTTCGTCCCAATGCCACATATATATTGCTCCTTTACGTTGCAACTTGAGAAAGTTTCAGTTTTGTGTGTGGCTGTTTGCTCCATTGGTCAGGAGGTTGGAGTTGTTGAGTCTGGCGCGTGGTGATATAGGAGCTGATCATGTTTTTGTGTGGCTATAGTTGTGATCTCCTAATGCTTTTGGGTTGGAGGGAGTGTTAACTGCTTTGGTTGAGATGGTATCAGAAGTTAAATGCTTTTTTCTATGTGTGGATTAGCAGGAGAAGTTGACCAAATACTATTCTGCAGCCATGGTTGCTGGAGCTCCTTACAGATACAGTTTTTCTGTTGAGGTTTGATCCCAATCGTTGTATGCAGATACTAAAATTCAACCCCAGACTTCATTCCCACATAGTAGAATGGGTCGAAGTACATGGTCAAATGGCAGTAGTTTTATCAAAGTGTTGTATTTAAAGCTATCTAGTAGTTTCTTTATGGATAGAATGCCTGTGGAGTTTTTCTTCTAGTGATTTATAGCCACTTTGAAGCTCTTTGAGGATAAATTTTATTATGAGGCCCAGGTACCAACAATTTGGGGTGTGTTTGATTTTCATGTCTCTAATAAAATCTGAGCCGGTTTTGGGGTTGAAATATCAGGTTGATTTGTAGTCCCCATGTGTTGCAGCCAGTTTCTATCCAGGTATACGTTTCTTTGGTAATCACCTTGTGTATGTGATAGCATGAACTGATTATAACCATCTGGAAGGCTTTTTATCTGAGTTATTTTGTGGGACTCCTGAGATTGGAGATGTTCCTAAAGGGTTGGTAGGTTCATCAATTTATACATGTTTGTAATTTTTAATTTTCATTTCTGATACTGCAAAAATGGAATGACTGTAAGGTCATTATTGAAAAATCTTTTATAAATTATTGTAAACTTGCAAATTTCATTGGTATTCTTCCATTAACATAGCATGAGGTAAAGTTGTTTTCCTCCTTGCTTTTCATTTATGCTATCCTGGAAGATTTGAACCAATTCAGCTAGTGAAACTAGATTATCAATACACTTTTATTCAGTATCACTAATTTCCTGGTTTTGGATGATACAAAGTCAGAGTTTGATGCAGGTGAAGCACATAGTGGATGGAGGTGAAATCCACCCAGTACCCTCAATAGCAGGACAGACGGCTGTTCCTGCTGAAGCATCTCAATGAGCCAGAAGGGATTATGCTAATTTTTGTCTGTGCCTCTAGGGATTATCAGCATCAATCATATATCCTTCATTCTGTCTTGCTTTTATTTGTATTGTATTTTTCCAGGAGGAGGTGGAGGAAGCAGCAGAGATGAAGAAGAGGAGGAACAGAAAGAAATAGTTTACTGTGTCAAAATGATTCAAATAGCACTTCAGGTAAGGTCAGAATTTTGTTAAAGGATACTGGTAAGAATTTAATTCTAACAATCAGAATTATGTACATCCTACATCTGGTACACTTGGGAACTTTGAGCCCTGACACAAACCCAGAAAACATTGTTGTATATTGTCCCCATGCATCCAAAGCCATCAATAACCTCCTGAGCACTGGCAAGCTTTATTGCCCAGTGCCACAGTACCTTCTGCATGACAGCACAGGCCTGCATGACAACAATCGATCTCCCCATGCCAAATTGGTTGGCTACAGACCAGCAACAGTCAGGGGTGGCTAGCTTCCAGGTCGCAATGGAGACCCACTTATCAACAAGTATGGGACGCTGCATGTTGGTACACTGCCATTGTAGCTCTGAGGCTAGTTCAGCAATGATCTCAAAAAAAGGTTGCTTTCACCATCCTGAATTCTGTTACCACTGGTGCTCATCGCAGCTTTGAAGAACAATCCTCTACCACCAACTGATTCTGGTTTTCTGAGCTGAGAAATGGCACTGCACTTTGTGACACTTAGGAAGAGCTTGCGTAGTAGCAGTTGCATGGTATCCTTCTCCTCCTCCCTCCACTGTTCCTGCTAGAGGAGCCACTGCTATAGCCACATAAGTGCAGTGGTGCAGCAGTTGAAGTCCCAGACCAAAGCCACCCAGTGTCAAGACCTCAGCTAAAGCACCAACAGCCTCTACATGTTCACACATCTGACAGCATAATGGCACAGAGCATTGTTGCATCCATGATGGCTGACAGCAATTCAAAAATGGCGCTAGCCTGCCTAGAAAGAAAGGAAGCATGGGACAAAGGGAGCAGAATCATGGGAGTTTTGGAGTTTGACCTTAAGTCCCAGAATTCCACTGGCTTCTGGTATGCATTCCACAATGCACAGCAAGAAAAATCCCACAATGCACACAGCTCTGCAGTGAAGCAAATGACCATGGACTACTTGGAAGACATGCCATATGCTTAGTGTGCACCAAATCTCCACCATATGTACACACTGATGTGAATTGAAAGAGGGCACAGCTGCCACATATACGTGCTATTAGTGTGGCTTATGTATTGCACAACAACTAGTGCATGTCAACTCAGTGTGAACTACACCCCCTGCATAAACAAGCCCTTAGATACAGTACTGGTTTCTAATGGACAGTTAGATACACAGCAAAAGTTACCATTATAATAGTCAACCTATTTTGTAGTTCAGGAGAGGCCAAGGATGGAATGTGCATAATGAAATATAATTGTAAGCGTAAAAGTGGTTCCAGAAGGCCAGGGCTAACAAAATGAGTGGATACTTTCATATGAAATCAACTTAGCACAAGATCTAGTGATTTGTTCATGTGGAGGTGCACTTGGAACAGTTCTCTTGTCACCTTCTCACATTCACAACATGTAAATGCCTAGAGAAGAAAAGGGTCCTAGTTCACACCTTGGCTATATTAACATGAAAAATGGATACATAGCACATCCAGTCACCATATGGGCACTGACACCAGAACCAGGTTAACAAAAGAAACCACTTTAACAAAATAAACATAAGCAGAGAATTCATGTCCCCCACAGATTTTTTCCCCCCTGCAGAATAATAGATTCTGCCAGGGAGGCAGTGCAATTACACCTTTCACCCACCAGGGGCTGCTGTGGCACCAGAAGAGAAGGCAGCTGTCTCACCACTGGAGCAGCCAGCCACAGAGAGGGAGGGGGGACTTTGACCTTGTCCCCACCACACTTCTTCTACAAAGGTTCCGGCCCACTTGCATATGAGGAACTACATTAATTGGCTGATGGCTTTAGTGTCAAGGCACCAATTAGCAGTCACAGCAACTATTACAGTACAGCTGGTTGTTACAGGTCCCTCTACTCACCATTGGAGGCACCTCCTCCTGGCTGTTCTGGGATTAGTTCTTTCAGCCTGGCTCCCTCTTCTTGCCATTCCTCAGCCCATTGTCTCACTTTTTCGTCCTGTAGTCCCTCTCTTGCTCCTCAGGAGCTGCCATGCTTCATCTTCGTACAGGGTTGCCAAATTTCTAATTTCTGAAAACCCGCCCCTCCCCTGCCAAGGTCCCACCCTTGTTTGCTCCTCTTTGTCTCCTACCCCCATCACTCGCTGCTCTCCTTGTCAACTCCAGCGTAGGCAGTCTGAAGGGACTTGAAAACCCCAGCTCCAGCAGGCCGCCTGGGAGTGCAGGTCAAAAGAGTGTTGCGGCCTCATGGGAGCAGCCAGGCAGCCCCGCTGGCAAGCTAGGACATGGCCCTCCTTCAAGGCAGCTTCCAGACTCCCTCTGTGCTAACTGCCCCACTTCCCACATGCTGGAGCCCTCCCCGCCTTGGAGCTGCCTGAGAGCATGGCTGGGGGAAGCGCTGGCTGGCAGGCCAACTCACGTTCCTTCCCTCCTGGGGAATATTCCATGCCTGTTGGGAGCCCCTTACTCTGCTCACCATGGGCCCCCGCACTCTGTCCTCTGCCACAACCCTGAAAACCTCAAAGGGGCCACCTGAGCTGGTGATTTGTGCTTCCACAGGAGCTGCCTCTTCAGGCCAGGGCAAAAGGCTACCTCTCCCCCTCTGCCCATAGTAACCAGACTTTTGGTGTCCAGTCAATACATCTTGTAGAGATATGTTTGTAGAAGATTATAATTTAGAGATGCTCCCTCATAAAGGACAATATTATGAACATAGGAATTTGGAGATGTGCTCTGGAGGGGGAGGTTGGGAACACCAAATGGCTATGTTCAGCAACTTACTACAGAAGATCTCCAGTTTGTTTTATTAAAGTTTTATGCCTTTCTCATTCACCGGTTTGAAATTTAATGAACCCCAAGTCATTGCATGGTGTCAGAGATGCTGAATGAGAAGAAAACTACAGTCATTTTGAAGTTAACTCCTGTGTTTGCAGCAGAAAGCAGAGACAAAGAGAGGCACCAGAGAAGCATGTGGAGCACCAGGCACAGAGTCTTTTGCATGTATTTGGTGAGCACAATAGTAGCTTGACTAGCTTAAGAAGGGGGAGAGGGTTTAGCCCTCCAGCCAAGTCACAAGAGTCCTCCTCTTTCAAAGTACTATCACAGTCTTCCATGCCATCCCAGGCTGTCCTTAACTCCACTGCTCTGGCTGAGCCACTCCCTCAGTGGCTAGAACAAACAAACCTGGACAGTCTTAAAGTTCACTGCCAAGTAGGGTTGCCAGGTGTCTGGTTTTCGACTGGAATGCCTGGTCGAAAAGGGATCCTGGCTCTCCGGTCAACACCGCTGACTGAGCCATTAAAAGTCCGGTCGGTGGCGCAGTGGGGCTAAGGCAGGCTCCCTGCCTTCCCTGGCTCCATGTGGCTCCCACAAGTGGCTGGCATTTCCCTCCGGCTCCTAGGTGGAAGCATGACCATGAGGGCTCCATGCGCTGCCCCTGCCCTGAGCGCCAGCTCCACAGCTCCCATTGGCTAGGAACCGTGGCCAATGAGAGCTGCGGGGGCAGCGCCTGCAGATGGGGGCAGCGCACAGAGCCACCTGGCCACGCCTCCGCCTAGGAGCCAGACATGCCAGCCGCTTCCAGGAGCCACCTGAAGTAAGCACCGCCTGGAGCCCACACCCCAAACCCCCTCCTACATCCTAACCACCTGCCCCAAGTTGGAACCCCCTCCTGCACCCTAACTCCCTCCCAGAGCCCACACCCCTCACCCCCTCCCATACCCCAACCCACTATCCCAGCCCTGAGCCCCCTCCCACACCCAAACTCTCTGCCAGAGCCCTCTCCCACACTCTGAACCCCTCAGCCCCAACCCCACACCTGAGCCGGCACCTGAGCCTCGTACCTCAGCGGGAGCACAGAGCTTTTCCGGTCTCGGGGCTGTGGGAGGGGGGAAAGAGGAGCGAACAGGGGTGGGGCCTAAGGGGGAATAGGCAGAGTGGGGGTGGAACAGGGATGGGGCGGTGGACAGAACAGGGGCATAGCTGCAGGGGAAGTGGCACAACGGGATGGTGCCATGGGAGCGGCCATGGGCAGAACTGGGGGAGTTGCTCTCAGGGTGAATAAAAATCAATGTTTTGTTGTTTTTTTTTAAATAAAAAAATGGATTTTTTGGATAACTTGCTTTTTGAGGGGAAAAAACCTATCTAAAGATAGTTTTAATGAAGATACGTTATAGATATCTCATCATGGAATAGGGATTATAAATTCTAATTCTATAGTATGAGACAATATATTCATGTAATGTTTAAGAAAAGTTTTGTAAATGAGTTATAATAGTTCATGGATTAGGGACCCAATCTTATGGGGTTCCAGGGGCTTCTGTATAGATTATGTAGGTTAATCTTTCTATCTACCCAATGGGACTCAGTGCTCAGTCTAGAAGATACCATCAGAGATGTTTAGTTTTGCAGTTCTCAAACTGTGGATTTGTGTCTCCAGAGATAACATGCTTGTTAATAGCAATAATATTTTTAAATAAATAGTATATAGAGGTTAGAAATAACAGACTTCAACCCTATTGTCCTGCTGTAAATTTGTGTACACAGAGTCAATCCCTTACCTCTCTCTAAAAGTGCAAAGTTTCAAAAAGTTCAATTAACTTAGAAGATCGTTGGGGGTGCAATAGGTCTGGACAAGGAGAAGTCTGGAGATAAATGTGAGAAGGGAGGGACAGGCATTAGAAACAAAAGCGAAACTGTTTGAGCAGCATATTCCAGAAGTCTTGAGGTCTTTCTGAGTGTAGACTTCATTGATTTGAGATCTACCATACCATTCTCTCACTACAAGGGAAAACCTATCATGGCAGCAGGCCGTAAAAGAGACCCAGTTGGGAATATTTTAATGAAGTTCCTCTACCTGGGGGTAAGACAGGCATGCACACAATATGCAAACAGCACAACAAAGAAATGTAAGGCCTGGTTGCCCAGATAAAACAACTTCATGAGAAGTGTTCCTTCTCAGGAGGAAGCTGCGTTGAAGATGATAAAAGGAACATGTCTGAACATGCAGGATCTTCAGGTTGGTAAACTTTTTTATTTCATACTTCTTTCTTAAGGACTGCCTGTCGTCCTTCTGGACTATTCTTGAATTCTCATGTTTGAGCAAAAAATATAGTTGTTACTCTATGGTACTATCATTTTAGATGCAGTTGTGATAAAAGATAAATAGCTGAAATAGGCAGATCTTCCTTTTACAATTTAACCTTTAAAGTAGTACTGAGTGTCAATGAATGCAATGAGTAATACAAAATGATCAGTATGGTAATAATAATTAAATAACTTGCATTGACTTATTTTGTTTAGGAGAATCCATCCTCAACATGCAGGATTCTGAAGACTATCCACCTTCAAGATCACCATCATTTTCTACAGTTTCAGAGTTATCTGCCAATGATAGTGTTTCAGTCACATCATGTATGTCACATAGCCACAGTATATCACCTGTAGCAAAAAGAAGAAAAAAATCTCCATCATCCAGAAACAACCATAGATAAGTTTGAGATAAGAACCATCAGATTACAAAAAGAGGTAATTGATGAAAAAATTGCCCGGTTTGTTTATGCAACAAACTCTCCTTTCCGTATGATTGAAAACCCACACTTCACTAACATGGTTCAGTCATTAAGACCAGGATACAGTCCACCCAACAGAGCAGATGTTGCAGGCAAATTGCTGGATAAAGTGTATGAAAGAGAAATTGAACAGTGTGCAAAAGGTCTAGACCAGTGGTTCCCAAACTTGTTCCGCCACTTGTTCAGGGAAAGCCCTTGGCGGGCCGGACCGGTTTGTTTACCTGCCGTATCCGCAGGTTCGGCCGATCGCAGGTCCCAGTAGCCGCGGTTCTTTGCTGCAAGCCAATGGGAGCTGCTGGAAGTGGTGCGGGCTGAGGGACGTACTGGCCGCTGCTATACCAATAGTGAAATTCTTATTTGAATTGTTATGTTTTATATTCATTAATTTACTTGTTTACCTCAGTTTTGAGCATTTATTAACTTTTTAAATAAAAATTAAAGAATTTCTAAACAAAATTTTTTAAATTGAAAAATAAAACATTTATGAACTATTATTATTATTATTTAGGATTTTTTTAAACTGAAACAGTTTGGCAAGAGTTGCCAAATCCGCCTGCTGCCTTTTTGGCTTTAATAAGTTTTGTTGGAAAAACTTTTGTCCATCTCCACTTAGAGCCTGGATTTGCTTTCAACCTTTGCTCCAGCAAAATACAAGGATTTTTTTCCCCACACAGCATGCCTATTGTCTGCACAGTGCAGAAATAATACACTTGTACAAGTGGTACGTCAATATGAAATCACTAAAAAACAACAATAAAAAACATTCCTATATGAGAGCACAGAGGGCTCTCTGCATACCTCAAACCTTAATTTTTTTAAATTTTCTCCCTCCATAGCAGCTTTCCACAGCGAATACTGAAGCTGGAACTTTTGGTATATGGCTTCCAAATTTTTCATATAATTATCTTTGTCAATAGCTGTAATGAAGATATCATCAAGTAAAAAAAAGAAATATGCCATAAAATCCTTGAAAATGTGAACCATTATTATTTGAACTAAAATTATCCATAGTATTTTCCACACCATCACTGTTAAGCATTGGCTGTATCAAATCAGGCTACTGCCTGACTGTTACAGGTCAAATAACACTTTTGACTGCTCCAAAAATGCCACCTACTGGTAAACTTGTGGAAAATCCAGTTTCATTCCAAACAAAACCAAAGTTCCTCCTCAAGACTTGCCAAACAGGCTTTGAGTATTAGTCATTGTGTATCTGAGGATTTACAAACTCTTTGTCATCTCTGCAAATGTAGGTCATATCGTTGTCCTTTGAAAGGCATCCAATAATTCAAACAATTCCACTTGCCTCCAGGTTTTAATGCTTTAGAAAACAATAGAACAACAATAGAGTTTAACCTTTAAAATCATTGGGGGCTATTCTTCCACAATCTGAAGTATAGTCTACAGTATAGCTATTTGCTTGCAAACTCTCCTAGTGTGTATATGCAGCATATACTGGCAAAAAAAAGTGCTTTTGCCAAGATAGCTGTACCAGTTCCCTGAGTGAAATAAGCTATAACAGCAGAAGCATTTTTATATCAGTATGACTGCATCTACACAAGGGCTTTTGCTGATATAGAAATATCACAAAAATCACAACCCTAACCAACACTGGTATATGAGCAAAAGTTTTTAGTGTAAACCTGACCTCAGTGTATATATTCCCAATCTGACCTTTCAGTACTTGGGATCTGCGCCCAGCATCTACATACAGCAGAGCAATAATGCTTTTAAAGAAAAAAAGTTCATCATCACTTAATTTTGTTTTTCAAATAACTAAACTGACCTTTCAAAAACACTGCTTATTAACATAAAAAATAACATTATGTAAAGAATCTTGAGATTGCCATTTTGGCAGGAAATGACAGAATTAAACTACAGGAAAGTCATTCTGCATTTCAAAGAACGCAGATGACTGAGAAGGCAACTTTCAGGTATGTTTCTAGTATCTGACTTCTCTCACCTTTCACTAATCTTAAAGAAAAAGGAATTTTAAAAATATATACAGAGCTCTTCAATCAGGCCTCATTGTTAGTCTGACTAAAATGTTCTTGCTGTAAAGTGATATCACTCATTTATTATTCAACTACATTTTTAACCATTTCAATCCAGTGTTATCATGGGAATAATAAGAATGCTGGGGAAGACACAAATCTAATTAAACTTCATGAACTAAGAGGTTCAGAACTAATGCATCCAATCCCATGAAAACTTCCATTAGATATAATGTAAGCTGCTCATAAATTGCACTCATTTACCATTAGTGGCATTCTTCAACTTCAGACAAGCACTACTCTGTTACAGCTATTATCAAAGGTGTGCTGATCTCCAAACCTCCTGCTAGCTGTTACAAGAGCAATTTTCAGGAATTTACAATCTGTAGTATAATTTGGTTGAGATAACTTTTTCACCTACTAATAGGATCTACACCAGAGGTGGGCAAACTACGGCCCACGGGACCCTCCTGCCAAGCCCCTGAGCTCCTGGCCCAGGAGGCTAGCCCCCATCCCTTCCCCTGCTGTCCCTCCCCCCCGCGGCCTCAGCTCACTCCGCCACCGGCGCAGTGCTCTGGGCGGCAGGACTGCAAGCTCTTGGGGCAGCGCAGCTGCAGAGCCAGGGCCTGACCTGGTGCTCTGTGCTGCATGGTGGTGTGGCTGGCTCCAGCCGGGCGGCACGGCTGCCTGTACTGGTGCTCTGGGCGGCACGGCTGTAATGTCGCCAGTCACCGGTGCTCCAGGCACCGCAGGCAGGGAGCGGGGGGTTGGATACAGGGCAGGAGAGTTCGGGGTGGTGGTCAGGGGGCAGGGGTATGGATAGGGATCGGGGCGGACAGAGGGCAGGGAACAGGGGGGTTGAATGGGGGCAGAAGTTCCCAGGGGGCAGTCACGAAGGAGAGGGGGGGTTGGATGGGGTGGCGGGGAGCAGTCAGGGGCAAGTAGGTGACCAGATGTCCCAATTTTATAGGAACAGTCCCGATTTTTGGGTCTTTTTCTTATATAGGCTCTTATGACCCCCACCCGCTGTCCTGATTTTTCACATTTGCTGTCTGGTCACCCTAGGGGCAGAGGTTCTGGGGGTAGTCAGGGGACAGGGAGAAGGGGTGGTTGGATGGGGCAGGGGTCCCCAGGGGACAGTGAGGAATGAGAGGAGGGGTTGGATGGGGCGGTGGGGGGCAGTCAGGGGCAGGGGTTCTGGGGGCGGTCAGGGAGAAGGGGTGGTTGGATGGGGCAGGGCTCCCGGGGGGGCAGTCAGGAACGAGAGGAGGGGTTGGATAGGGTGGCAGGGGGCAGTCGGGCAGGAGTTCCAGGGGTTGCCAGGGGACAGGGAACTGGGGGGGTTGGATGGGGCAGGAGTCCCGGGGGGAGACCGTCAGATGGCGAGAAGCAGGAGGGGTCAGATCGGGGGCGGGGACAGCCACGCCTGGCTGTTTGGGGAGGTACAGCCTCTGCTAACTGACCCTCCATACAATTTTGGAAACCTGATGCAGCCCTCAGGGCAAAAAGTTTGCCCACCCCTGATCTACAGTCAGTAGTTGCTTTATCAACTTTTCCTTACCTTACTTTGTTTGGTAATCCATCAATTGGTTTCTTCTTTCTCTCATTGTAGTCATAGTACAACTGGGACAAAACTCCTCTGGCATCTTATCCTCTAGCAAAAGATTATATTATCGGGGTTTGTCAAGGCTGTATCCCCACTTTGAACTTTAGGGTACAATGTGGGGGCCTGCATGAAGACTTCTAAGCTTAACTACCAGCTTAGCTCTGGTCCGCTGCCACCATCTCAAGCTAATTCCCTTCCCTGGGAAGCCTTGAGAGACCTTCACCAATTCCCTGGTGAATACAGATCCAAACCCCTTGGATCTTAAAACAAGGAGAAATTAACCATCCCCCCTTCTTTCTCCCACCAACTCCTGGTGAATACAGATCCAACCCCCTTGGATCTAAAACAAGGAGAAATTAACCATTCCCCCTCCTTCCTTTCACCAACTCCTGGTGAATCAAGATCCAAACACCTTGGATCTTAAAACAAGGAAAAATCAATCAGGTTCTTAAAAAGAAGGCTTTTAATTAAAGAAAAAGGTAAAAATCATCTCTGTAAAATCAGTATGGAAAATAACTTTACAGGGTAATCAAACTTAAAGAGCTCAGAGGACTCCCCTCTAGTCTTAGGTTCAAAGTACAGCAAACAAAGATAAACACTCTAGTAAAAGGTACATTTACAAGTTGAGAAAACAAAGGAAAACTAACATGCCTTGCCTGGCTATTTACTTACAAGTTTGAAATAGGAGAGACTTGTTTAGAAAGATGTGGAGAACCTGAATTGATGTCTGGTCCCTCTCAGTCCCAAGAGCGAACGAAAACCCAAAGAAAGAGCACAAACAAAAGCCTTCCCCCCCCCAAGATTTGAAAGTATCTTGTCCCCTTATTGGTCCTTTGGGTCAGATGCCAGCCAGGTTACCTGAGCTTCTTAACCCTTTACAGGGAAAAGGATTTTGGAGTCTCTGGCCAGGAGGGATTTTATAGTACTGTACACAGGACAGCTGTTACACCCTTCCCTTTATAGTTATGACAGGGTTTAATACTGTTTACCTTCTCATTATGTTACCCCATCCACTCCTCACTGGTGGAAGGAATTCTTTGTACTACAAGCAAAAAACCAATAAATTATATTGTTTGCTACGTTTTTTTCCCTCAAAGTGTAAATTTTACTAACTAATGTTAATGATAACTAATCATAAGTAGTAAGCTAATTATAAACAAGTGTATGGTAATTAGTTTGTATATGTTATATTATATTTATTGATATTACATAGAAAGTAGGTGTGATGCACTGATCAATAACTTGTATGTGATATAGAGCAGAAATACCAGTAAGAGAAGACTATACAACATTTTAAAACCAGTTGCTTTAAAAACCCACTGAGTTTGACTCTAATACCTCTAATTGGGGTCAGTTGACATGCAAACTTAGATCCAGACACCTTGATCCTTAGGCTAACAAAGGTGTAGACCAGAACAAAGCGGTATTTGGAATGCTATTTTTTCAGAGACAATGTTGAGATGTTGAAACTTCTTGGGGGGGGGGGGGTGCGAGTGGAAGGTTATTAGAAGATACAAAACGCATTGTACAGAGAGCAGAGACTATTACACAAATGGTAGACCTGATCAAAACAACACACTGTTAAAATGCTGATGTAAACTCCACCAGTTTGCCTGATATAACCATTAATTGAGTCACATTTTCAATGAAAAAAATAATCACTCCAAGAATCATAGAATCATAGAATATTAGGGTTGGAAGGGACCTCAGGAGGTCATCGTCCAACCCCCTGCTCAAAGCAGGACCAATCCCCAACTAAATCATTCCAGCCAGGGCTTTGTCAAGCCTGACCTTAAAAATCTCTAAGGAAGGAGATTCCACCACCTCCCTAGGTAACCCATTCCAGTGCTTCACCACCCTCCTAGTGAAAAAGTTATTCCTAATATCCAACCTAAACCTCCCCCACTGCAACTTGAGACCATTACTCCTTGTTCTGTCATCTGGTACCACTGAGAACAGTCTAGATCCATCCTCTTTGGAACCCCCTTTCAGGTAGTTGAAAGCAGCTATCAAATCCCCCCTCATTCTTCTCTTCTGCAGACTAAACAATCCCAGTTCCCTCAGCCTCTCTTCGTAAGTCATGTGCTCCAGCCCCCTAATCATTTTTGTTGCCCTCCGCTGGACGCTCCGATTTTTCCACATCCTTCTTGTAGTGTGGGGCCCAAAACTGGACACAGTACTCCAGATGAGGCCTCACCAATGTCGAATAGAGGGGAATGATCACATCCCTTGATCTGCTGGCAATGCCCCTACTTATACAGCCCAAAATGCCATTAGCCTTCTTGGCAACAAGGGCACACTGTTGACTCATATCCAGCTTCTCGTCCACTGTGATTCCTTGAGGACCTGCTCCATGATTTTTCCAGGGACTGAGGTGAGGCTGACTGACCTGTAGTTCCCCAGATCCTCCTTCTTCCCTTTTTTAAAGATGGGCACTACATTAACCTTTTTCCAGTCATCCGGGACCTCCCTCGATCGCCATGAGTTTTCAAAGATAATGGCCAATAGCTCTGCAATCACATCCACCAATTCCTTTAGCACCCTCAGATGCAGTGCATCCGGCCCCATGGACTTGTGCTCGTTCTGCTTTTTTAAATAGTCCTGAACCACTTTTTTCTCCACAGAGGGCTGGTAATCTCCTCCCCATGCTGTGCTGCCCAGTGCAGTAGTCTGGGAGCTAACCTTGTTCGTGACGACAGAGGCAAAAAAGCATTGAGTACATTAGCTTTTTCCACATCATCTGTCACTAGGTTGCCTCCCTCACACTTTCCTTGACCTTCTTGTTGCTAACATACCTTCTTGTTACTCTTAACATCTCTTGCTAGCTGCAACTCCAAGTGTGATTTGGCCTTCCTGATTTCACTCTTGCATGCCTTAGCAATATTTTTATACTCCTCCTTTGTCATTTGTCCAATCTTCCACTTCTTGTAAGCTTCTTTTTTGTTTTTAAGATCAGCAAGCATTTCACTGTTAAGCCAAGCTGGTTGCCTGCCATATTTCCTATTCTTTCTAGAAATCAGGATGGTTTGTTCCTGCAACCTCAATAAGGATTCTTTAAAATAAAGCCAGCAATCCTCCAAGAGACTGGGATCTAAGAGGAGGGGAAGACTTAAAACACCTGAACCAGATATGGCATCTGTGACACTTGTTTGGCCAAAGAGAATCATGAGAAGTTAGAGGGAGGGAGGCTTAAAGGGCTTAGGAAAAAAAGAAAGTGCTTTCTACACAAGTAAAATAGTTATTTTTTGTAATTTCACTGCGTCTATACCTAAATTGAGCCTAATAAGATTAGTCTGAAACTATGCAGAGCTCAATATGTCCTACACACTGTTTCTTTAATGTTAATGTCAGTTTCACTCTTTTATTATTAAAAAAAAATCATGTTTTAATTAGACTGTTTGAATCTCAGAGCTGTCCTGGTAAAGGCAAAACAAGCTTCAACCTCTAAGAAAAAATAGTGAAGGAACGGTGATTAGAGCCAATTCCACTCCATATCAGGGACGGTGAGTTATATGGGCCTGTGGTCCCCGTGCTCCAACAAAATTCAGGGCACAGGGACCCGGCTCCACCAATGTTCTGGGCCAGGTCTCTCCCCCAGCCCCACCTGCCGCCCCCGCGTGCCTCCCCAAAACGTCCCTGCCTGCGCCCTGGGCAGCAGGCAGCTACCCCCTGCAACTCCGCGCTGTGCTGTGCTCTGCTGGCTCCTGGCATCAACTGCTGCAGAAGGGGCCTACCACCCCCCAACCACTAGTGCCAGGGCACGCTGACTCTGACCCTGCCCTTCCGCCTCGGATGGACGGACCCTTCCCTTTTTCGGCAGGACCCTCAACCAGCACAGGGGACCCCCTGACCCGCAGTCACCACTCCTACCCGACACTGGGCAAGGGGCAGTCCCATCCCCCACCCCCAGTGAGGGTTCAGCAGCAGAGGAGGAGGTGCACATGTGATGGCAGTGTCCCCCTCCCTCCCCGCACCGACCACAGGGGAAGTGAGGGGCCTTCCTGGACCTCCTGAGAGGGGCCCTAGGAGCACGTGCAGTGACAGTGGTGTGAGGTGAGTGTGCTGCCGGTGGGGGGGGGGGGAGAGAGCAGCTCGCTGCTGCTATCTGGGGGAAGGCTGGGGGGGAGTCCTCCTCTCTGGATCCAACCAGGGGCAGCCTGCCTGCACCACAAACTCCTCATCCCTGGCCCCCCCCCACCCCAGGGCCCGCACTCCCAGCCAGAGCCCTCACCCCCCTGCAACCCCAACCCTCTGCCCCAGCCCTGAGCCCACTCCTGCACTGTGAACCCCTCATCCCTGGCCTCACCCCTTCACCCCAACCCTCTGCCTGAGCCCCTCTCACACCCCAAACCCCTCATCCCCAGCCCCACCTCATAGCCCTCACATTTTTACATTATTTAAAAAAATATATATCGGCTTACAAGGCAGGTGAATGGGGGGCAGGATTTGGACCCATTCTGGGCACCACCAAAAATTATACAAACCTGTCACCCCTGCTTAGTATTCACCATCTAACAGACCCTAAGAACCATGAACAAGAATGGAATTTAATAAGTGAAAGGTGGCAGAATTAATGATAGGAGATGAACTAATTAAGAACATAACTAATTAGAAGTTAATTATAGCATATTAAAGGTGGGACTGGTGATACCACCTATTATTAACGTTGCCTGACACTCCCCATTATAACATCCTGTTTTCAGTTGCTTATATCTTTATCAAACTCTAACCATTTGGACTGAAGCTTTCCATGCCACGTGTCTACCTTAGACTTTTTTTTCCCCCTGGAAATTTCAGCAAAGATAGTTTAGCTATTTCTGTGAACAAGACTAGAGAAAAATACATTGTTTTGCCCATGTTAAAAAAATTCTGGCAACCTTTTATTTGAGAAGCACTCCCATACTTTGGAGCAGGGACCTGATATGTAATATGGTGTGACCTTTGTGTCAGATGTGGCTTGGCCATCTCCATGAAAATCCAACCAAATTTCACCAATTTATAAGACTTTGACAAATTGTAGTTCACAGGTGCTCAGTAGAGACTTGCTAGAGCTTTGCAACTAAATTCCCCAAAGATTCCCTGCATCCTGTGTATGCTTCAGCCCTAGGTTTAGCAGGATTTTCCTTGCAATTGCTGCTGGGGGCTGAATGGAATTTGTTCAGTACTAGAATTAAGAACAGGGTGTTTGTATCTCCTGTGCTCTTTGTGACCCTACTTCTGGGACCAAGCAGCATGAAGGAGGAAGCTGTCTGATTTGAATGTAGGTGGGACTGGAACTGGACTGGGGCGGGGGAAATAGATTGGGACATGGTTCTGCGGGAAGGAACTGGGACTGGAGGCTGGCAGGGTTGGGGGAGAAGGACACTGGGAGCTGGGATGTGGGAAGACTGGGACTGAGAGCTGTGGGCAGAAATGAACTGGGGGGAGACTGAGTGTCTGGATGAGGAGACTGGGACTGACAGCCAGCAGGGGAGACTGAGTCTGGCAGGCCTAGGAAACTGCAACGAGGAGCTAGGGAAGGAAACAGGGGAGGGACTTGGATCCAATGTGTGTGTGAGGGGGGGTAAGATCTGATGAAAAATCAGAGGGTGGAAACTGGGACTGGGAATCAGACGGTCAGGGGGAGAGAGGTGATGGGGAGGGGAGGTAGATCAGATGAGGAACCAGTATGTGGGTAAGAACTGGGACTATCTGGACAAAGAGACAGGGACAAGGAGATGATGTGAGGACACTGAGACTGGAGAAGGAGCTGGGGAAGGGAGGCTGGGGCTGGAAACCAGTGGGGACAAGGAAAGTGGATGTGAGGGCACTGAAGGCAGAGGTGGGGAGATAGACCCATTGGAAAAGGAGCCAGAAGGTAGGAAACTGGGACTGGCTGGACAAGGAGCTGGGAGTGGGGATTAGGAATAGCTGGGTAAAAAGACTGGGACTGAGATGAGAGGCCTGAGAAGTGGAGAATGGGACTGGTAGTGTGTGGGAGAGGGAATGGGACTGGCTGGACAAGGAGCTGGGAGCGGGGATTAGGAATAGCTGTGTAAAAAGACTGGGACTGAGATGAGAGGCCTGAGAAGTGGAGAATGGGACTGGTAGTGTGTGGGAGAGGGAATGGGACTGGGGCAAGGAGTCAGGAGTGGGGAAGAGATAGGATTGAACAGGGACAGGTTGGAGAGGACAGTGCAGGGGTCAAGGTTGTGCAGGAGTCAAGCTAGTAGGGAAGGGACAGAATAGTATGTGCCCACTAGAGCACACTCCCCTCAATAGCCTGAAATGGAATGCAAGATTCCTAAGTCTTACCATCCCTCTGCTATCAGCAGATATCTGTGAAACCCAGTAAGAAGGTGTACCATACACCTCTAATGTTGGTCCACATAGAAGATGACAACCTACTATTGTTACCAGTTCACTCTTTTCCTTCAAATGACAGAAAACTAAAGGTTCCAACCCTGCTGATGACCAAGGTGGGTGCCAATATGATACCACATAATCTAATTTCTGTTTTTTCAGTTATATTTTTAACTAGGTAATTAAACACTAACAAACTAAAGAACATTATTAAGGTTGCAAAGTCAAGCACTCAAAAGTTTAGAAATGCCAAAATTAAGGTTACCTGTGCAACTGCAATTTACAGTAACTCCTCACTTAACATCTTCCCGCTTAACATTGTTTCACAGTTACGTCGCTGCTCAATTAGGGAACATGCTCGTTTAAAGTTGTGCAATGCTCCCTTATAAGGTCATTTGGTGGCCTGCTCTGTCCACTGCTTGTAAGATTCTGTGGAAGAGCAATGACTTTACAAGGAAGCATTGCACAAGTTCCTCTTCTCTGCCTCCTCCCCATTTGGCGGCACTTAGGACATTTTTTGGTGGGAGGGAAAGGAATAGGGATGCGGCGTGCTCCAGAGAGGAGGTGGAGTGGGGGTGGGAAGAGGTGGGCCTGGAGTGGAGTGGGGATGGGAAGAGGCAGGCCTGGAGCATCCCCCGGCAAAGTCGGCGCCTGTTCTTCTCCAGGGAAGCTGCTGCTGCTGCTTCCTAGCGTCCTTGCCTGCAGCAGACTGTGCCTGTGTAAGGTAAGCTGGGGCATTTCCCAACCACAGTACTGTACAGTATATAATGCCTTTTGTCTGCCTCCCAAAAATGTTCGTGGAACCTAACCGCATTTACGTTAAATCTTATGGGAAAATTGGATTTGTTTAACTTTCAACTTTCGTTTCACTTAAAGTTGCATTTTTCAGGAACAGAACTACAGCGTTAAGTGAGGAGTTACTGAATGTGTATGCATTATGATAAAGTCTTTTAACTACATGCTCACCTACTATTTTTTTCCACAGGTTCCCTGCCTCATTCAGAGCAATTCTTCAAAACATCAAGTCAAATATTTCTCTTTCTATATTTCATCCTAGTTTTAGTCACTTGTAATGCACTGTATAATTCTCCACTGTAAGGTTTTTGGTTCTTATACAAACTGGTAAATTCTTATCTGCCTTCTTAATTGTTGCTGATCTCTTTTAATCCTCCCTTGTAAGTGCATCCCTCCAGTCCCCTAATTGTAGGCCAAATTCTTTCCTCTTGTAAGCATGCACAATTTTCACTGAAGATAATGAAGATGTCCTATATATATATGACATGAGAATACAATCTGGCCTTATGTTTGTTACCCTTCTCTGAACTGCTTCCAGATTGCCAGTATCTTAATGGTAAAAATCACCTGCCTACTCCAAGATGTGATGCCTCTGTGTATGCAACCCAAAACTGCATTGGTCATTTTTGCTGTCATATAATACTGATTTGCTAACAGTATAATCTGTAAGTGTCTTTCAATAATACTGCTTCCCAAATTTACCATTCCTACAGAACATTTGTGTTTCAGATTACTTTTCTCCAGGTGTGCTATTTTATATTTTTCCAAAATAACTCTCCTTTTATAGTTTTTTATCTTTGTTTCTAATCTCTTTGTATTATTTCTGTCCTAATCTATGTTTGTGTATCCCATGACCAGTTTGCTCATTCAAAAACAAATGCATTTTATATTTCAGGTTTGAAAGAAAAAGGATAGCAGGTGACTAACAGAAACCAGATTCTAATATCAGGACTAATGTGTGGATGTTGTGAATCTCTAACCTTCCATGTAACTTGTCAAAAGATACCCAAACATAGAGGGATGCCAAATAAATAAATCAGACCTTGCAAGCCTCGCTTAGTTGAGGGATATTCTTTCATTTTGAAAGAGTTTTAAGGCGTTCGAGTTAGTCTTATATCCTGGGGGTGGAGGACATTTGATGTGTATGTTATGAGACATTTAAAAATCTCACTTATTTGAAATTGTCCCAGATGGAGACATAGTCCCCAGGTAGCCTTTCAGGAGCCAGGCTGATCATACAGACTTTGTGTTAGATTCACAGGGAGATTTAGATGTGGCAATGCTGAGCCTAAACTTAGGTTCTGACTTCTGAGCATGCCTACTGGATTAGACGCTGAAGGTGAGACAAGTGGGGGAATGCGCAGTTTGTGAGTCCTGCCAGTGCTTAGGTGTGAGTTACATGCCAAAGAGCTCAGTGGTTTCAGAACATAGGCAGTTTTGTGCATGCCCACAGGCAGAAGGTACCCAGAGAGTTAAGCGACAGCTGAGCAGTGGTGTTATGAATGCCAGTGACACCTCAATGTTGGATTTAGGTACCTAAGTCCCTCTTGTGAATCTAGTCCAGTGTAGTTACATCAGTGCAAACTTCTAGTGTAGATGTACTGCACCCATGTAAACTGTGTGTCACAGCCTTTCAAAGAGTGGAAGACTTTCCTGAGTGTCTTTCAATTAAATATTTTTACTCTCGCTATTAATTTTTTGGGAGATTTTGTGAAAGTTATGTGGGAGACATGGTATTAATGATATCCAGCGAGGGTTGCCAACTTTCTATTGGCACAAAACCGAACACCCTAGCCCCACCACTTTCCCGAGGCTCCGCCTCCTGCTCACTACGTTCTCCCTCCCCCGGTGGCTCGCTCTCCCCCACCCTCACCACTTTCACTGGGCTGGGGCAGGGGGTTGGAGTGTGGGAGGGGGTGAGGGCTTAAATGGGGATGCAGGCTCCAGGGTGGGGCCAGAAATGAGGGGTTCAGGGTACGGGAGGGGGCTTCGGGCTGGGACAGGGAGTTGGGTGCAGGGGGGGTGAGGGCTCTGGCTGGGGGTGCAGGCTCTGGGGTGGGGCTGGAGATGAGGGGTTTGGGGTGCAGAAGGGGGCTGGGGGGTGGGGCCGGGGATTCGGAATGTGAGAGGGGTCTGCAGGTTGAGGCAGGGGGTTGGGGTATGGGAGGAGGTGAGGGGTCTGGGCTGGGAGTGCTGGCTCTGGGGTGAGGCTGGGGATGAGGGATTCAGGGTGTGGGAGGGGGCCCTGGGTTTGGAGGGGCTCAGGGCTGGGGCAGGGGATTGGGGCACGGGGTTATCTCCCGGTCAGCGGTGCAGCAGGGGGTGCTAAGGCAGGCTTCCTGACTGTCCTGGCACCACGGGCCGCGCTGTGCCCTGGAAGCGGCCAGCAGCAAGTCCGGCTCCTAGGGAGAGGAGCTCAGGTGGCAGGGCCGTCCTTACCCATGTGCAAAAAACTCACTTCCCACAGGAAGTGGCCAGCCTCCCTCCCCCCCATCCCCCATGGAGGCCTGGGGCCAGCCCCCTGCAGAGACCTGGGGCGGGGCCCCACACAGCCCCCCCAAAGGGGGGGGCTGCATAGCGCACCAAAATAGCTAGGGACGGCCCTGGCAGGCGGCTCTGTATGTTGCTCTCGCCTGTAGGCACTGTCCCTCCAGCTCCCATTGAATGGTTCCCAGCCAATGGCAGTGCAGAGCCGATGCTTGGGGTGGAGGCAGCGCACGGAGCCCGGTGGCACCCCCCTGCCTAGGAGCCAGGCCTGCTGCTGGCTGCTTCCGGGGCACCGCGTGGTTTCAGAACAGGTAGGGATTAGCCTGCCTTAGCCGAGCAGCACCGCCGACTGGACTTTTAATGGCCCGGTCAGTGGTGCTGACAGGAGCTGCCAAGGTCCCTTTTCGACCAGGTGTTCAGGTCGAAAACCGGACACCTGGTCACTCTATATCCAGCCCTTGCCACTAGCTACTCAAAGAAATTTCAAAGCCTCTGCACACAGTGGTGCACTGTATCCCAATTTGCCAGTTTTACCTTAAACCACCATTCTTGTAAACCACACAGTACTTGTGAGCATGTATAATAAAATACAAGTAGGTTTATTTAAGAAAGATAAAGAGTTAACTAGAAATGAGAGAGAGTGATGAAAACAACTGGTTACACAAAACAAAACCATAAAACGCAAACGTGGATCCACATTTATCAATAGTTCCCTTTCATCTATAATAAAGTAGTTCTGTCTTTTGCAGAGCTGTCTGGTTTCACAAGAATCAGAATCCAAATGTTCATGAAAGCACCCTTGCTCACCAAGGGGTTTCCTCAATTAATGATTCCAGAATGCTGCTTCCTTTTCTGTTCTACTGAAAACAGCCTTTTGTTTTTCTTCACTGACAAAACAAAGCTCTGTCTGTTGTAATGTTCCTTTTTCATGTCCAAGAGATTTTGATTGTTTGGAGGTGCCTCTGATGGTTTTCTAGTGATAGTTATGGGCGGGACCAAAGCTAGTCAGTTGAGCTGGCATTATCTCCCTCTTACGTGAATGGGTACATCACATCCTGGTGATTAATTTCTACTCCTCGTCCATAAAGCCTACTTTCAACATAAATACATTAATTTATTCCTTAAATATTACCGATACATACCTCTCAAAATTATTATGTGTCTTGACAATTTACCAACTTACTGTACCTCACATGACATCACTTATGGATAAATATCCTGCAAGATATGTGTTTGGTGTAATGAGTTTGTCAGGTCTGAGGTGAGAGCTGTTTACAAAGAATAGGGGAAACTTTGCCAAGGTGTCACAGATTTAAGAGGGGACAGGGACATAGGGCCATGTGACCCCCCCAGTCACTGTCACTGGGAGAGGGCATGGACATGGGGATGTGCAGGGCCGGCTCTAGGCACCAGCAAAGCAAGTAGGTGGTTGGGGCGGCAAATTTGCAGGGGCGCAAGAATCCAGCATGAGAGCTGAGAACCAACAGGGAGCCCTGGGAGCTGTAGTTCCTTGGTTAGCTCCCTGCCTATAGAGCCAGCCCTGGAGCAGGGAAAGAACTACATTTCCCAGCATTCCCTTGGCCACAATTAACAGGAAAGGGAGGGGGAAGGAGTGTAGAACTGAAACCTCACTCCACAGCTTGCTGTAAATGGTAGGAACAGAGCCAGCTCTAGGTTTTTTGCCGCCCCCTACCTCAGCCCTGGGCTCCCCCCCCATCTGCATCTCCTGCCACCCCAGCCCTGGGCTCTTCTCTCCCCCCTGCACCTCCTGCCGCCCCAGCTCTGGCCCCCACCCACATCTCCTGCCACCCCAGCCCTGGGCTCTTCTCCCCCCCCCTGCACCCGCACTCCCTGCTGCCCCAGCTCTGGCCCCCACCTGCACCTCCTGCCGCCCCAGCCTGGGCTCTTCCCCCCTCCCCGCACCTCCTGCTGCCCCAGCCCTGGGCTCTCCCCCAAAGAAAGAATTGGGGGGGACTAAATGGACATTGCACCTCTCTATCTGAAGCCTAGCAAGGCAGGTACATGGATCCCACTAGAATTTAAAATGAAAAGTAAGGGAGGGGAGGCTCTACTAGACTGGGCAGCTTTAGATACAGTACCAGGCACGTAGGAGGATTTCCACTTCTGAGCCATGGAAGCAGAAATTGACTTTTCTTTTCCAGATTTAGCTAATATTCAGAAAGGGAATCCAGCACCTACCTTCCAGTTTTGAACACCCTCAAAATTCGGGAGTGGCTCAAGCTCAATTTGGGCAGCTGTTACTTAATTTCTCCCAAATCAAATATACTGATCCACTGTAACTTGCTGTAGGAAAAAGTAGAATAAATTGAGCAAGAAATGCTTCCCAGTGGTTATTAGGACTGGAATTGCTATTTTCAACAGCCATTGTTTTTTATTATTATTATTATTTATTTTTAAGTTTTAGTTTTATTTGTTTAAAAGGAAGACAGTGATATTGCATTGGCAAATTCCCCATAGAAACAAAGAATGGAACAAAAGAATAATAAAGGCACCTCAACTTTTCCTCATTTATGTAGGACAGTCTTATAATATGCATCCAGATAGCCTTCAATCACACAAGCTGAAAATTGTTCCACTTTACTGCAGTTCTGTAACCATATGGGAACTAATCCTGTCTGTGTTCTGTGCACATCCAAAATTCCTGCTGAATGATCCGCGAATTACCAGTGACCCAGGGGTGGGGCGGCAGGAGGGTGCGGGGTTGGGGGGGTCAGCCAAAATTTTTTTTGCTTGGGGCAGCAAAAAACCTAGAGCCGGCCCTGGGGATGTGTGACCCTCCCCGTTCACTGTCACTGAGAGGGGACAGGGAAACAGTGCTGTTAGACCCCCCACTTAGTTACTAGGTGGGTAGAGCTATGACTCCCCATTCAGTCACTGTGAGAAGGGTAGGGATTCAGGGCGGTGTAACCCCCAGTCACTGTCACATGGTGGGGGTTAGGACATGGGGCTGGGACAAGGGGCCATGTGACCTACAGTTGCTGTCATTGGGGGGGGGAGACATGGTACTGTGTGATCCCCAGTCATTGTCACAGGCCACAGGGCTGTGTGACCCCCCCAATTGGTGTCACTGGGGGTGTTAGGTCATGGGGCTGGTGACCCCCCCACTCACTGGAAGGGGAAGGGAAGCTGTGTGATCCCCAGTCAATGTGGGGGTAGGGACTTAAGTTCCCTCTAAGTCGCACGGCCATGCAGATGCCTATTAAACCCCGCCAGGGGCTCAGGGCTGCGGCAGGGAGAAGCACCTCTCCCTGCCGGCCCCAGGGCAAACCTGCCCTGGACTTGCTGCTGTCGGGGGAAAGGAGCCCCTCCTGAGGCCTGCTGGAGCTACTGGGGAGAGGAGCCCCTCTCTCGGCCTAGCCCAGCCTGGCCAGAGCTGCCGCCGCTGGGAGAGGTGCCTCTCCCCTGGCCCGAAGCTGCTGTGGCACTGGCAGGAGAGGGTTGAGGGGAGTCCTCTTTCCCCACCACAGCCAGGGTCGGCTTTAGGCCGATTCAGCCGATTCGGCTGAATTGGGCCCCGCGCCAAGAGGGCCCCGCGCTGCAGCTGTTCACCCCGCCCCCAGCTCACTTCCCCCTCCTCCCCTGCCCTGCACGCCCTGCCCCCTCCCCTGCTTCCCGCGAATCAGAGATTCACGGGAAGTCTGAGACTAAGCAGCAGGGGCGGGCCGGCCGGCAGCACGAGGTA